>NC_133417.1:69923928-70256071 GCF_049350105.2 Macaca mulatta | reverse complement strand
GAGGGTGCAAGCCTCAAGCCTTGGCAGTTTCCACATGGTGTTGAGCCTGCCAGTGCACAGAAGTCAAGAATTGGGATTTGGGAATATCTGCCTAGATTTCAGAGGATGTATAGAAATGCCTGGATGTACAGGCAGAAGTTTGCCGCAGGGGTGGGGCTCTCATGGAGAACCTCTGCTAAGGCAGTGAGGAAAGGAAATGTGGGGTCAGAGCCCTGCCACAGGATCCCTACTGGAGCACTGCCTGGTGGAGCTGTGAGAAGACAGCCACTGTCCTCCAGACCCGAGAATAACAGATCCACCAACAGCTTGCACTGTGCACCTGGAAAAGTCACAGACATTCAACACCAGCCCGTCCATGGAAGTAGTCAGGAGGGAAGCTATACCCTGCAAAGCAACAGGAGTGGTGCTTCTCAAGACCATGGGAACTCACCTCTTGCATAACCTGGATGTGAGCCATGGAGTCAAAGGAGATCATTTTGGAACTTTAAGATTTGACTGCCCTGCTGGATTTTGAACTTGTGTGGGGCCTGTAGCCCCTTTTTTTGGGCCAATTTCTCCCGTTTGGAATGACTGTATTTAGCCAATGCCGGTATCCCCATTGTATCTAGGAAGTAACTAACTTGTTTTTTATTTTTCTGACTCAGGTGGAAGGGACTTGCCTTGTCTCTGAGGAAGCTTTGTTTGGACTGTGGACTTCTGAATTAATGCTTAAATGAATTCAGACTTTGGGGGACTGTTGGGAAGGCATTATTCATTTTGAAATGTGAGGACATGAGATTTGGGAGGGGCCAGGGTGGAATGACATGGTTTGGCTGTGTCCCCACCCAGATCTCACCTTGAGTTATATTTCCCATAATTCCCACTGTTGTGGGAGGGACCTGGTGGGAGATAGTTAAATCATGGTGGTGGTTTTCCCCATACTGTTCTTGTGGTAGCGAATGGGTCTCATGAGATCTGATAGTTCTACAGGGAGAAACTTCTTTTGCTTGGCTCTCACTCTGTCTTTGCCTGCCACCATCCTAGTAAGATGTGACTTGCTCCTCTTTGCCTTCTGCCATGATTGTGAGGCTTTGCCAGCCATATGGAACTGTAAGTCCATTTAAACCTCTTTCTTTGCTAAATTGCCCAGTCTTGGGTATGCCTTTATCAGCAGCATGAAAACAGAGTAATACACTGACCAATAAGTATGTTTTTTATTTTCTTTCCAGCTAAAGAATTACTGTTTCTCAATAATAACTTAGTGTCTATTAAATGTCTGTAAATGTTAAACACTATCTTATGTGATTCTATTCATTATTTATTGTAAGAACCACTTCTAAGGAGACTTACGGCTCCCATGACAGAAGTCATCTCTCCTTTTGTTGTTCCCATGATTTTTATCCTATTAACTACATTAGCAAAATTCATATTTTCTTTTTTTGTTTTCCATACAAGTAGTTATTTTTTAAAACTGCTGTTAGACTATCCATCTTCTTTTGTGTCTCCTTTCTCTCCTCTAACAAGGGACTTTGAATTAGCTATGAGGATATAACAGTTACTGGATTTACAGGATGTGTGACATACTGCTCATCATTAGCTGAAAAAGAAAGGCAAACAATACATGCTTTGCCATGAAGAATGTTTCTATCGCTTTTAGTAAGAGTTTATATTTTAACTGCCAGGACCCCGTTCAACTGGAGCCATAGAAAGGTTGGAAGAAAATAAGTTATAAATTTGCATGTTTCTCAAGGATCATGGATGAATTAAGCTATACTAAAACATAGTTTACATGTGACAGCTATATGAGAAATGATTGTGCCCCATCCATTAGCATCAACTTCTATTGCTAACATTCATTACATAAATGCATAGTAATCAAAGGCTGTAACACACAAAAAAGATGGCCAGTAAGAAATATTCCGCATACTAAGTGAATCTTTAAAAAGCAAAACCCATAGCTTATCACAAATAAATAATAAAGTAATAATTTAAGGTCAATTGTACCTTATAAAGATTTCAAAAAAATCCAGATTATCTTGAAACCTGATTAGAGATTACATTCTTGACTTTCTTCTCCCCTTTCTACCACACTAAGTCAAATCAGAGTCTAAGAAACATTTCATATGTCCACTTACTCTGCTAAAGAAATTATAATCTTGCAGTAAAGGCCTACATTGTGTAGTTTTTCAATACAAACACAGAGATTGTTACCAACATAATCATGTCATCACAACACAATAATTCCTAATATTTTGGGGTCTCGAACTCTTAAAAATCTAACAGACACAATGGGCCCTCCATTACTATACCAAGGTTAAGTACTTCTATCTGGTTTGACATTTTCAGTATTACTTTCAGGGCTTGCAAAATGGGGTTGGTGTGATTTCAGGGTTTTCTGTCTCACCTCCCTTCTTCCTTTTCTCTTCCCCTGCCTTTCCCTTTCTCTCCCTTTCCCTCTGTCTTTTTCTGTCTCCCTCTCCATCCTCTTAGACATTTGTTTGACTATTTCTTTATCAAGCAAAATAAAGTCTTTGATTGCTTATAATACGCAACTAGCTGGGAAATGGAGGTATGTAGAAGTATGAAGAGGAGGCTGCTGGGAGAATATCATATCTATGAGCAAAACATACAGAAAAAGGAAGGACAGAGCCTAGCTTTATCAGCCTTCACTATTTTGCCTAGAATTAGTTTTATTCAATTAGAAATAAGGCAAATTGAAGAGAAGCTCTGGGGTATCTGTTTGATATGAAGTTGATATGAAATTTCAAATCTAGGCTAAAATTTAGGCAAATTTTGGCCAAAACTTAGACAAGTTGAGGCATAAATTTAGGCAAACTTAGGTAAAAATGTAGGCAAAAATACTCCACCTTCCTCCCTCCTTTGCTCCCTTTTCTCCTCTCTCTCCCCCCACCCCCTTTCTTTTTCTTGCTTCCTTTTCAGAATCACTAATGCTGTAAACAGGGGATTTGCCTTTCAAAGGATTCCTATTTATTGATTAATGTTTCCACTAATGGAATCATCATGATTGTGACAACAAAATGAAAAAGACCAAGTAAATTTTGATATTTAGTTTAAAGATCCTATGTTAAATTTGAATTAATCCCCAATGTATCCTATCTTATGATGTTATTTGGATTTGAAATGAATAAGGCTGACCTACAAGAATTTATATATATCACATGTAAGGTTATGTGAGCTTGTCTGTACTACAAAAAAGTAAAAAAGAAAGTATAATGCCATTGTGTCTTTTAAATAAAGTTATATTGTAAATTTCCTTATCAGTTTTTAAAGGCAGTCTTCATAGGCAACTTGATAAAGTGGAAAGTTTAAGGCTTTCAGTACCAGGCAAAATTTGAATACCAACAACCCTAATATGAACAAAGATCATAAAAACTTTTTCTATTACTATATGACATTGTGCAATTTTTTAACTTTACTGATCCAAAATAGTTTTTTCATTGTAGTAATGAAAATACTACTATTCCACAGAACTGTTAGCATTAATTTTGAGAGTGTAGAAAGAATGCCAATCATAAAATAGGTACTCAACAAAGAATGCAGCCCCCTGCTTCTCTTCACATAAAAATTGGGGACATTAATTAAATTAGAACTTACCTAGGGTTATAGTGAAAGGCTTACATGAATTAATATTACAAATAACAACACAATGTGTAAATATTAGCCATTATCAATGTTGTTGTTGTAATTGTTATTGTTACTGTATAGATATTAAGGTTTCACTCTTGGTGAAAATGTCTTCTGAGGTACTGTGTATTCCTGTGAATTCTCTTGGTGATTTCAAAGACAATTAGGATTCTAAATTTTAAAATTTCAACAACTTGTATGGGTACAAAAGGCAGAGGCACCCAGTGAATATTTGTTGCAGTTTGTAAATCACAGCACTCTTCGAATGCAAGTCCCATGTTTAACATGAAACACAGATAATCAAGTACAACTAAACACCACTTTTTATTTCGTGTCATAAATCTCCGTCAGTGCCTGTCTATCTGAGAGTTTTGGCTACTTTTAGAGATATTTTGTTTCAGTCCCCTTTGGAACAAGGGCAAGAAGAATGCCCTTGGCATGTGATGTTTGCACCTGATGGGAACAACCCCGCAGATGGCCTAAAAGAGTCTCTGGTCCACTTCTGGGAATTTGTCACTCAGAAAACCCACAGTTCACTAGATCCACGCACAATAGTTAAGAAGAGGTGGGAACCATCTGCTGATAATTCCTGATGTGGAAAATTTCTCCAAGATTTTTGAATCTTTAAGAAAACCTCAAAACTGCAAATCTTTCCAAACCCAGAGGGATCTAAAATTTCCTTTCTGGGATTCCAAAAAGTTGTAAAACTCACAAATTCTCTGAAGTGATAGCCAAAATACTTGATAATCATCACTACTCTGAAAGCATTGTGCCATCTAGGTGGAAGGCAGTTTTCTCTCCATTAAATTCTGGCATATTCTTTAAAAGCTTTTACGAGAACACAATTCATGTAATTTAATATTTTTACCTGGTGTGGAGAAGAAAATCTCTTTTCATATGTCAGCCTACTTCCTTCCAAGGAAAAACGGAAACCTTTTCTTCTTATGCTGTCTTCGGATTCCGATTTTCGGACTCTGTCGTTTTTCTCTTCTTCTCCAGACTGTTCTTTCTGTTTCTTTTTCTTTCTTCTATTTTTCAGCTCTTTTTCACTTTTGGAGCTCAACTTAGATGCTACTGAAGAACTCTCTGAAAAAACTCCTATCCCACCAGCACCACTGAAGTCTCTTGATTCAGCAGATGCGGCCGCGGCTGCTGCCTAGAAGGGCGCAAAGTAGGTGAAAGTTGCATGTAAACTTAAAAAATAATTATCATGTTACTGCTTAATTGAGCTTCAATATCATGAAGATAATCTTGAAAATCAATTCTCCATTTCGCTCAATATTTTAGAAAACGGTACATTGTTATTAGACCAATCAAAGAATAAAATGGGCAGTCATATGGAAAATGACACATATGACTTTTATGAGAACCTTCAAGCTCTGTCCTCACACTATGATGCCGAATTATCTAATAATATGAGCAGGACACTCAAAGATCATAATAACTTTTTCTGTAATTTGAACAATATTTTAAGAAGGAAATAATTTAGGAATTAAAGGTTTCCTATTTAAACCTGGTAGACATTTGCCTTTGATTCCATTTTCACACAATAAAGAAATTGAATTATTAAATGTAATTCAATCAAGTATTTTATTTTAATTACATTTTTCTCTGTGATTTAAATTGAGTATTTCACTAAGAAATGCACAGCAAAGACATGACACGTATTGTTTATTTGAGAATCCTAGATCATGGCATCTGCATGAATTTGTAAAGCATAACTGTAGTTTTGGCAGAAAGATGGTGTTTAATATTGTTGCTATTACATCAATATACTTTGACCTTTATTACATATTTAGGAATACTCAGTGATAAAAGGGAATTGTATTCAACATACAAAAAAAGACAAAAATAGGCAATTGGATTAGTTAATGCCATTAAGTCAAGCAAATATAATTAGAGAAATTCTTGCCTTATTTTGAAGGCTCGTCAAGTTCAAATTAAAGGATTTGTAGAGTAGGAGGCAGAGAGTGCTAATGTTTTAATATGTTTACACACTAGTGATTTACCGATGTAACCCACAAACTTGCATTTATATACTTTATATAAAATAGAACAAATATTGAATAAGCCTTTGCCTTTCCAGACTCAATGAAATAATTTTCTTAGTTTGATTCTGGTTTTCTGACCCTTACCACCTCTGGTGATACTGCAATGAAGAAGCAACTGTAACTGAATTCCTCTTCCCCTAAGAAAATACTTCAACTGAGGACATGTCGGTTTATCTACTCTGCAAGTTTGAGTAAATGAGGCCTTTGTTAATAGTTAATTTCCTCAAGGAGTCACAAGAGAGAAAAAACGTCAGTAAAGCAGTTATAATTATCCGTGTTTTGGTTCCTTTACTATTGACAGAGATCGTTGCAATAAACTATTAACTTCTTAATAAACAAACAGGCTCCTAGCACTTACCAAACACATATGACATATTTCTAATGTCAACTACCTCAACATTTAGGTCAACGAATTTAGATAAAGAAAAACAAAGGACTGTATGCTTGTTCACTATACCTGAGCTTCTTCTTGTTGCTTTTTCAACTGTTCGAGCATCTGCTGAAATTCAGCTTCCTTCTGTTCAGCCTCTTCCAATGTGGCCTGATTCTGTTCCTCATAGGCCATGGCCACCACAGCCAAGATCAGATTTATTAGATAGAATGAGCCCAAGAAAATGACCAGCACAAAAAATATCATGTACGTTTTCCCAGCAGCACGTAGTGTCTGCAAAATGGAAGAGAGATTTTAATAAATTGTATACAGGATGTTACAAACTCACACTCTAAGTAATAAAGTATTGTACAGCAATTCTCTTGAGCTCAGTGTTTTAGGAATCTCAGAAAAATCATTTTATCTGTTCTCACCAGTTGATAAAGGTTTTCCCAGAAGTCTTGAGTCATGAGACGAAATAAGGACAAAAAGGCCCAACTAAAGGTATCAAAGCTCGTGTAGCCATAGTTGGGGTTTCTACCAGCCTTCACACAGATGTATCCTTCAGGACACTGGCTGTAATTAGGTTAGAGGAAAGAGAGGAAGTCAATAACTGCAAGTCTGCTAATTGGTTTTCCTATTTTAATAGATGCCAGTGTCTATTTTATACGGGCACTAGAAAAAAGCCAATTTCTCTCACCTTACCCAGTACTTAGCTCAGCACTATGTGGACTGATTTATCTAATAACAGAATCTATTAGGTTTGCTTTGTGGATTCCTCTGTGATTCATAATTGTCATTATTATATTTATCATGTCTCCATATAAAAGCAATAATTTCATGATTAGTATCTTCTGGGACTTAAGGACAGATAAAAAAATCTCTGTAAGGAAAAAGTTGATTTTCACTGAAGATGTCATGAGGCAAAAATGTGTGTAAGTGTGGGAACAGGGCAAAGAAGTGAGAAAAGGATAGGTGGGGCTCGCTGCAAGGAGTGAATGACACTGTATGGTAAAAATGTCATAGGAGGACCTTGAAGATCAAGCAGGCAGGGCTTCAGTGTCTTGCCTCACACTTCTGAGCTGAACCATCCTGGGCAAGTTACTTAATTTGCTAATCTTCAGGCACCTCGCATGTGAGAATGGGCTAATAAGAGAACCTATCTCACGAATTTGCAAACATTGAAGAAGATAGTGTATGTAAAGCATTTAGTATACTACACACAAGGAATGAAAATCAATTGATTTACTTATCATTGGAAGCTGAAGATAAAGGAAGCATAGTGCTGATCATAAAAGTCAAATGGAAAGCCTATTATCACTGGGAATTTTGCTACAGGTATTAGCTACTAATGTCCACAGTATCATCGTCCAAAGAAAGTACGTTAGACTTTTGTGTGTGACTCTAAAATCTTGCTAAATAGAGAACATTAACTGCATTTTAAAATTTTCCTAGGCTTTAGTTCCATGTTTCTTAATAGCAAACATTTAGGTGATCCCAATAATAACAATTACAAGCACTTATTGAGCGATCTAAACAGCTATACATTTATTAATCCACTTCATCATCACAAAAACCCTATTATTATCCCATTTGTCATATGAGGAAATGAAGACAAGTAGAAGTGAGATTATATGATGGAGTCAAAGTCTGAATCTATGCAGACTCTCCAGTTTATGTTTTTAACCACTTTGCTAACATATGCTAAATACTCCCCATATCTCAGATATTAACATTATCTTCAGAGATCTTACATTTTAAGCCATGGAGAACACATTAGTATATATAAAATATCACACTTATAAAAAGTATGTGCTTAAAAATTCTATTGAGCTTCAGATGCATATTATACTGTTTTATTCTCTATTTTACATTGAATTAATTTGGAAGATTAGATGTGACCTAGCATAGAAAAATAATTGCAGCAAATGACTGTGTGAAGGAGGTGAGAATCTACACTTATCCTGGCTATTCTGAGAGTCACCGTGAAGTAGAATTTATGGAGGGTTTCGAGTGAGGAGTGAGTGGGACTGGATGAGTGGGAGGTGGCAGGTTGTTGACACTGATGGAGTAGTGTGGACTGAAACTCAGTAGGAAGCATCACTTACCCTGCATCTGAGCTGTTGCCACAAAGCAGAGCATCATTTTGCCCTTCTAAAAAATAAAAGTGACCTATTTGAAGAGAAAGGAATAGAAAGAATCATTAAAAGCCTGTAAAACACTTCAGTCACCCCATTTAGGTGGCAAAGCTCACAAATGTTTTCAAACATAATGAGATGGATAAACTAATAAATACATATGGCTAAAGAGATTTTTCAAAATGTTGAACAAATAATATATAACATTTTTGATTATACAAATGGTTAGCAAATCTATGTTAAAAATGTTCAGAACGAATTACTATGATAACATTCTTACATCAGCATTCATTGCAAATATAAGCTCAAATTGCGTGGGATACATCAAGAAAGAGCTGCCAGTCTATTGCTGGGTACAAAAAGTAAGAAAGAAGAAAGCCTTGTTGTGTCTAGGTGTTTTCATGCAAATAAAATTTTACTTTACATATACTTTTTTTCCCTGGGCTCCAAATAGATTCAGACATTTTTTTCCTGCCAATTTTAACTTCATTTCCTGTGAGAAGTGGGCTTAGGTATTTATTCCCTCTTATGATGCTGTAAATAAGTGTTTTGCTTGAAATTTTGCTTGATTTCTGCCTTTCAAATGAAGAAAATAAACTTGTTTCTTTGGAGAGATATGTTGTCTGTTTATCTAGCTTTTATTTTTAAGCTATGGAGAACTATTTAGTTTTTATTTTTAAGGTATTGCATATAACTTCAGTAAGTTGCAAAGATGATCTCAGAAAACATGCACACACATGCAAACATATGTATTTTTGTATTAACATACAAACATGCACACACATAAGAAAAATGACAGGGGCTAGGCTCAATGTTAAGAAATCATGCTGAGAATATGACATGAGATTATTCTGATGTTCATACCTTAAATATAATCAAACTAAACTGGTAACTACAATACAACGATGACACTAAAGGTACTAATTAGAGTATGAATAAGTGAATGGCTAAATCAGGATTACTTAACCTTTTGAGGAGCGCACAAATTATTATTTCATCTTGGTAAGTGGTTTCTCTATTTTCAGATACAGCATGTGTGCTCAATATATATGTTGCATCAACCAAATAGGGCCAAATTATTTCCCTTCAGTCTTCTTAACACATTTCAGTGGAATACGCTGAATAGTTCAAACTACTGATTTATTTATTAAAATGACTGAAAATGCCTGATTAATGCCTACCAAATAAACATTTTTTAATATGGCATAATACAAAATTACTTTCAACATGAGTATAAGACAATACATTTTCAAATGAGAATTTTTACTATATCAATGGACAGATAAGAAAAAAAGGAATAAGGTATCATTTGATATCTCTATTATATGTATTAAATCATCTTAAATTAGTCTAAGTCACTTGGTTCACATCTAAATTGAGATAATTTCTATGATATATAATATTCAATATTTAGAGAACTAAACAACTTAATGGTTTATAGAGTATATCTTACTTTTATCCTCAATATATTCATCCCAGTTAAACATGCTCACTGTCCTGTTGAAAGTGGTACCATTCCCATCCAATGAGTTGTTAAAGAAGGAAGTAATATTTATTTCAAAGGAAGAGTTATCTGGAGGCCATTGCAAACATTTATTTCGTAGGTTGCCCATGAACAACTGTAATCCTATTAGCGCAAACACGCTTAGACAGAACACAGTCAAGATCATGACATCAGAAAGCTTCTTCACTGACTGGATCAGGGCCCCCACAATGGTCTTCAGGCCTACAAATAAAATCAGAAGGAGGAATTTAAATATACTACTCAACAGCTATTTTACTGGCAAAAATATCATGAGCTTGTCCTGGAAAATAAAAGTGTCATGCAGAACGCCAACAATATTAGTTCAATGTTTGTGATTGAATAACATTTTCATGAAAAGCCTGCTAGCTGGTGAAAATGAATGAAAGCAGAACTTGTACGTTCATTAGAAAACTGTGAATGGAAATGAACCAAATGTGTATTTCCAAACACTCCTTAGAGCAAAAGAATGATTTTGTTATTCATGCTTAAACATCAACCTTGTGTAAATATTTTGCTTTTATTTGCAGATGTCTTACTTCCTAACCCCTTACTGGTTTTAGAAAAGTCTATATGAATAGAGTAGTAAGAAATCTTGAAGTCGATGAATTATGAGGTTATATATTTGTGAATTCGGCAAGCTTGAGTATGGGTTAAAAAAAGGAAGACATCTGAAGTCTGAGCCCCATGCAGCACTCATGCTATCCCTTGCTCTTTCATTTATCTGCAGCTTAAAAGATTGCCAGTTTTAGGCCTAAATTGTCAAATTTGCATCAATCTGAATGTCTCATAGTTTAGCTTCTATGCGGAAAGCTTGATGTTATAGGATGCAAACCATGTAGCCTGTTACTGCAAATGCCTCATGCAACACTTGTTAAACTCAAAGGCTGATTTAGAATAGTTTTAAAGAAAGCAATGAGTAAAAAGCAAAGAATCAAATCCATCCAAAAAATGATGTACCAATTCTTGCTTTTTTAACATATTTATTTGCAATATGCAACTAGCAACAAGGCTTCTGCACAAAAGCTGTGATTGTAGCACCACTGTAGCTAAAGTCAGCCTCGGTGTTTAACCTAGCTCTCACCTGGAATGACTGAAATTGTTTTCAATGCTCGGAGAACTCTGAATGTTCTCAACGCTGAGACATTGCCCAGGTCCACAAACTCTGTCACATATCTGTAATAGGGGGTTCACACACAAACACAATGACAGAACACAAGAAACAGTTGGAGATATAAGGGGCCTACCACCTTATACCATTTTCTTCTTACCTGGAATTACAGAAATAGTTTTCAAAGCTCTCAAGACTCTGAAAGTTCGAAGAGCTGAAACATTGCCTAGGTTTACAAATTCTGTTACATACCTGTAGAATTAAATCAGAGTTATTCAGAATTTAGGGAAATCTACGTCTGCCTTGGTCTTTCATCAAGACCTTTTAATTTCATGAGTGTTGCCATCAGATTTCCCAATTAAGAGGAAAATGGCATTGTCATCAATCATAATCTCTGTTATTTGGGAAACTTTATTACTTTACAGTGCTAACTGAAACCAAAGCCATGTAATTTACTATGATAGTTCCTAATTTCTCCAAACTGAATAATTTGATTGGAAGAAAAATATGATTACTAAGAAAAATGCTTGGTCTGTCAAGGCAAGCCACCAAGGAAAATATAGTATAGGCTCCCACCAGTGATTTACTCTTCCAGGATAGAAAATGTATTAAGATACTTACGCAAAAGTAATGACTGTGAAATCCAACCAATTCCATGGATCCCGTAAAAATGTGAAATCTTCTAAACAAAAGCCCCTTGCAAGTATTTTAATAAGTGATTCAAAAGTATAAATTCCTGTAAAGGTATACCTGAGAGAAAATAGCCAAGTTCACATTAAAAATCTAGTGGTTAATTTACATGTACATATCTTAAAGATGACATAAACAGCAAACAAAAATTAGACACTTCCATGTTGGTCTCCCTATGATATAGAGTTTAGGTGGAGCTTAAGTCAAAAAAGAAACATTAAATTCCAAAAGACATTCTCATTGACTAAATAAATAAATATTGCGTTTTCCACATTAATTAATTTAAAGGATCCAAATAATGTGGCTCTATGTGAAGACATAATCTGAAATACACTGCCCTTCAGTCTGATTGGAGCAAATAGGTATTAATCCAAAAATGAGTGAAGCATTTGTATTTTATAAAATGTGCACCATTAAAAGTCATCAAACATATCCTAGTAACACGTAGAACTGTGATAGTCATTTAAAAAGGAACATAAAAACTATGTATACTTTTTATCCATAGATTTTAGTAAATCACTGGTGATCTTCAAAAGAGCATTAAGACTCACAAAGAAGATAAAGGGCTGCAGATAACGGCAGTCAAACTAGTGCAGTAATTTGCGCAACTGAGTGAGCCCACTACAAGCTTTGTCCTAGAAGGCATTTCATGATACACATGAACTTGAATCGGGGTCTGGTAAACAGTAGCTAGCATGATTTGTTAAAGAAATTGAGGAGGTCTCAAGGTGTTAAAAGCACATTACAAAACATAAAGGGAGGTCAATATTGAAAAATATTTATACTTACTCCACATTCTTTGTCCAGTCTGGAGGGTTACTCATGGTCATAAATACACAGTTGGTAAGAATAGTGCACATAATGAGCATATTGAATAAAGTAGAAGAATATCGTCAAGGAAGACAAAGTTCAATGGAAAAATCTTACTTTCATGCACTACCATGCCTTCACCACCATGAAGTTTAAAACTTTAGTGCTTATTATTATTTTGTTGTTTATTATTCTATCATTGACCTTTTTTTTTTGCCATTTCTGTAACTCAACAACCTCATATTTACATTTGTCTTCAGGCCAAGCCATCAACTATTTTGAGGCTATTTAGGTACCTTTAGTAATTAAAAAGATTAAATGCAAAGAAATTAGTTCATCGGTGAATAATTTATCAATTTAAATTTTATTAATGACAGACTCAACTGAACAATAAAACTGCAAGTTCATCATGTATGTAAACCCTGGCAAAAATTCAACAAGAGAATTCAAGTAATTAATTAAGTGTATTATAACATCATTCTAAAAGTCACCCTGGTGGAATATCTTATAAGGTCCTTTCTAAACAGAGTGTATGATATACTACAACTGCTCATAAAATTCTGAACTATGAGAGAAGATGGCAGGTATTAGCACTGTCATTTCTGGGGTTTGTAACTAAGGCAAAATTACTTATTAAGTTCCCCAAATCTCAATTGACTTGGTTATAAAAGTAAGAAAAAGTAATCATTTAACAGGATTGCTATGAAGATCAAATTTGTTAAAATATGTAAGTCTCCTGCAACTTAATGGCCATAGTGCATAATAGATGTTCAATAAATTGCTTCCTGAATCATAGAGAATACAGTTTATTATAAATATTGGGTTGGTTTCACCCTATCCCACTTTGTCTTTGCAGGTATAGTCAATGCCCTTCCCTTTCCTTGACATTAAAAAACAGGAAAAGACAAAAACTAAAACAACTATTTAAGAAAATATTCAGTACTCAGATAACAGTAATGACTTTCATATTTAATAAAAAGCACAATAAAGATTTAGTTGCAATTATGTAAAGCGGCACTCTTTATCAGTGTGAATCTGGACACAATTATAAAAATCCCAGAGAGGAAATACATGCTCTTCATATCTTTTCTCACTCCTAATGTTTTTACTATAAATCATACATTACTTATACATAACAAAATATCAACACTATTATAACTGGACAATGTTGTGTTGATCTAGAAAGGAAGTTCATTTACACCGAGTACTGGTTTTGGTCAAAACAATAATAGTAGTTATTATTTTTTAATTTTAGTAGCTGTGCTGGAAGGCCCATGCTTAATTCTCAGTTTTTCCATCCATATGAAAACACTCATAAGTAAATGATCTGCATCAGCCACGTGAGGGCACTATAATCTAGAGAAAACACACACACACACACACACACACACACACACACACACACACACACACACACAATACCATTTCAAAGAAGAAACACTTAATTTTTCTTTATTGCTAAAACAAACAAAAAACTAAATTAAATAAAGAATGACTTGCTATTGGTATATAAAACTAGACGGTTCCCTGTGCCTGTTGGTCTGCTGAGCCTTGTTGGGAAAATAACACCCCGTGGCAGATTGGCACCATTCTAAATTAAGGATCACAAACCTCAGTGGTCCTCAACACAGTCCTGTATTTTCCCACTTGGCTCCATCTCCTACTCTCTGCAAAGAAAATTTCAAATATTCTGCACTTTCCTTCAACTTCCAACCTTCATCTTTATTTCCACTCCATTTCAAGCTGAAAACTTATTTTCTACTTTACAGAGAACAGACAGTATCATAATGCCCCTCCTCCACTTCCCACCCCCAAATCAACAAACTTCTCCACATTGAGACCAATCCTTTCCTCCTTCCTGTTATAGTGGGGAAGTTTCCAATCCCTCCACCTGTATTCTGGACACCTTCCCCCTTCCAGAAGACTTGAGCAATCTCTTATCTCTCTCTTTTCTTATCCTTAATGGCCCCCACCTTACTGGCTTTTTCCTATCAACACAAACTTGCTTATGTCTCCCTTGTCCTGGCATGGGGGAATGGATATTTCTCTCCTATGACTCCCAACCCTCCATAACTATTTACAGCCCTATCTCCCTTTTCCATATCATGGCCAAACTTTTGAAAGAGCTCCTTATCTTTCCTTTTCTTATATATCTATCACATATTCAGCCTACCAGCTTTTCTTTCTAAAGATGACAACATCTTCACGTTTTGTCACTAAAAAAAAAAGGATAATTTGAGTTTATATTTGATGTGCTTTCTGAACAGCATTCAACAAGAATGGTTCCTCCCCTTTGCAGTAAGTTATCTTGCCTCTGCTTTCAGGAGGTTCCAATTCCCTGGCTTCTTCATGCCTCAGAGCACCAGTTTCTCTGTATTCTTTGAAATGTGGCATTTTTCTTTTTGAAAAGAAAGACGTAAGGTATGTAAGCCATCTACCTCTCTTCTACTCTCCTCATCGTAGTGTAGCCCATAGACAAACTTTGCTCAACAAGCATAACCATTATGTACCCACCAGTCTCAGGTACTTCTCTCCAAGCGAAACTTCTCTTCTGAATTCCACATACTTGATTGTCCATATGGCATCTGTACTTACATATCTTATCAACACTTCAAATTTTGAATTCTAAAACTGAACTTTTGAAAAGTATCTTTTCATCTACCCCTCCGCTCCTGCTAATTGCTTACTCCTTTGACACCTCTGTCTTACAAAGTGTGCATAGTATGCCCAGAGACCTATGAGAAATCTTAGATTGCTGTCTCTCCTTAAACGTTCACATCTAATTAACTATCAAATATTGTCAATTCTGCCTGCTATCTCTGGATTCAGTTACTCTTTTCCATGCCCATATCACTGCATGGTCCAAGTGTCTGTCAAGACTAGCATCAAGTCTAATAGTCCATCTAGATTATTGCAGTCTCCTCTAAACTGATCTTTCCAAATTCATGTTAGTCTCCATTTAATCCATTCTGCATACTGTGCTAAAATGACAATTGTAAATGTAATATGAATCATTTTGGTAGCTTTCTATTACTCTTAAGAAGACGATCAAATGTCTTAACATAGAGTCAAGACACTAGGAGGTCTGATCCCTGTCTACTTCTCCAGTTTCATTTTCTTTTCTGTTCATTGAATTATCCCCATTTGGATAATACTGTAATTATTTTAGGTTGTCAAATGTTATGAATGTTTTATATGCTGTTTCTGACATTAGGGTCTTGGAAATGTCACCTCTCTTTTTCTTCAGTACTCAGATTGGCCTACTACCAGTTATATACCCCTGCAGCACTTATATTATTCCTGTAATGACAAGTTTTAATGATGATCTTCTCAACTACTCTCTGAGCTTCATGAGGACAGGAATCATGTCTATATTACTCACCATTATAGCCTTGCTATTTCATATAGTGTCAGTTGACTATTGAATGAAATTAATTTTGCAATTCATTTGTTATTAAATGGAGTTTTAAAAAATAATTTTCGATAAGTTATTAAAAAATACAACTTAAAGTTTGTCTTCAAGTATATTATTGGCCAGGTGCCATGGCTTGAGCCTATAATCTCAGCATTTCAGGAGACCAAGGTGGGCAGATCATTTGAGGTCAGGAGTTTTGAGACCAGCCTGAGTAAAATGGTGAAACTCCATCTCTACTAAAAATACAAAAATTAGCCAGGCATGGTAACTCATGCCTGTAGTCCCAGCTAATCAGGAGGCTGAGGCAGGGGAATCACTTGAACCCAGGAGGCAGAGGTAGCAGTGAGCCGAGATCATGCCATTGCACTCCAGCCTGGGTGACAGAGTGAGACTCTGTCTAAAATATATAGACATATTGTTTACACAAGTTTCTACATTTTTTGAGGGTAAAATATAGGATAAATATAAGGTGGAAATTAACAGCCTAATGCGATTATGCTGCATAATGGACTTGGCAATGGTTTTATGACACTTAAAAACTTACTCTTTATAGTGGTAAAACTTAGTTATATATAATAAGGTAAAATATATATTTCAATATTAATTAACTAGAGAAATAATTATTTTCTAATTAGTTACTGATAATAAGTCAAAAACAGGCATTTTCCTTATTTCATGGCTATCTTTTCTTTTTTTTTTTTGAGACGGAGTCTCGCTCTGTCGCCCAGGTTGGAGCGCAGTGGCGTCATCTCGGCTCAATGCAAGCTCTGCCTCCTGGGCCCACGTCATGGCTATCATTTTAATAAAAGTATACACTTAAGTTAAAAATTCTGACACACAAAAAGAACAATTTTGCTTTTAGTAGAAAAAAGTAAATAACTAGGGTCAAGTTTTTATGCTTGCAGTTTGATAGGTATCTCTAAATAGAAAGGTTTAAAATTCATTAAGTTTCTAAATTATTGTCAATTTACTTCATCAGTCACGTAGTTTACAAATTCCTGGATTCTGGTGAGTGACTGAACTAGTTTCAGATGATCTTAAAAATACTCAAATACAAAAGTATTTAATGTAGGTATGAATTTTGCATTGGTGATGCCATACATCAAAAAAGCATAGAAACTCCACATCAAGGCAGATTTTAAAAGGCTCAAACAAGTAGCAAAATGCATACATCCTATATTATTTTTTAAATATATAATCCAAGTCATAAAGTAGAGTACATTTTTCAAAAGAACACTGTATCCTGGAACAATGTTGCTTTAAGAACTTTGCAATGTGAAATAAAATAGAGACAGATAAACCTTATATAATATCAGGGGACAAAGATATTTTTTAATCTATTAATTCCTTTATGCCAGGTATAAATAAAAGTGAGTAAACCTAATGATTGATATTAACCTGAGAGTTGGCAAATGTAAAATATTTCCTATGTGTATATGATGAAGAAACACTTCTTCAAGTTTTTACTGAAAATTGTTTAAGTAGCCCTTGATACGGAGCCCTGGATCATCACAACACTGGCACGCCCACCCCGTCTCCATAGAGGGAGGATGAAGCACCGTGAGATTTAGAGCAATGAACCATGGATCAGATACATCCCTTACCAGCTGTGTGGGCTTCAGTGACTTGTTTAATTCTTTGAGGCTCAGTTTGCTTATATAAATGTGGACAATACTTTTCTTACAGTATACAGTCATTATCCACTAAGATAATAATTATTAGTTTATTACCATTAATAATTCATTTATTGAGTATAAAATTACAGGGCATTTCTTTGTTATTCTATAGGAAGGAAAAGACATTATGCTCTGTTCAGAGACTTTGTAATAATGTATAATATCCAGAGACGTTGCAGAGGAGTTTTTAACCTATATATAAACTACAAGTAGAAGATAGCCTGATGTTAGAGATTTTCTAATGTAAAAATGTATAATTTGAAGTAGAATAGAATAGGTCTCTTTCTACATACCATTGCATATTTCTGAGCCAGCAGAAAAATTAAGTAAACGTAACATATAGTGTTAAATATTGGATTGTTTAATTTTAATATGAACAAAGTCCTATTTGCCAGTAGATAACTAAATGATAACATATGAGCACTGAAAACAAAAGAAAGAGAAACTGTTGTGTCATCTGCTTTCATATAAACCTGTATATTTCTTTTCATGGAAAACCATGATATTTTATGTCTCGGTATGGACACCATGTAAAGAATTAGTAAGTTGGAGCATCTAAGGAGCACCTTTGAAATTCATAAAACAAGAACACTGGCAATGTCCCAAATATATTAAATCCGAGAGTTTAAAAATCATTTTTTTTCTGTTGGATGCAAAATGCTAAGAGCCGAGAATCAAAAAGCCCGGTCTGAAGTTTTAGCTCTGCCACTGACAGAAAATGTAGCCTTAGAAAAAACTAAATAGCTCTGGGTTTCAGTGAACTCATCTACAAAATGAGACAGGACTGACCACATTGTTTGGGTCACTTGCAGGTCCAAACTCTGGTGCTATATAAAGATTTTGTTTGCAAACTCAGAGTAGTGATTTGTATAAAGTTCTTTGTGCAATTCCTTATGCAATACGAGAGTTTCCTTTTTGCTAATCTTACAGCAGTTGCTGCTAGAATTTTAGCTATTAGTGTCATAGATACCCTGTATTGAGTACCTACTAAGCACTAGGATGGGATCTGGTGCTAGATACTTGTCACAGATTTTATCATTATTAATGTCTAAACTGTGATTATAATTTTACAGATAGAGAAGCTGAGATTAGAAAGAATTGGAGTAACTTGGACCAAGGTCATATAGCTGAAAAGTAAATTTTAGAGATAGGGTTTGAATCTACGTTTTCTGATACCGAATCTTTGTTTTCCATTTTCCTACCATTTTCAAATGATAGGTAGGTCAGCATTACTAGTGTGATCTGGAGTGAGGGTCTCAGCTCTTTGGCAGCCTAGTCCCATGTCATGACTTTAAATACCAGCCATACACTGAGAGCTCCCAAAGTTGAACACCTCCAGCTCAACGCTTTTCTGAACTCCAGATTTGCATAGCCACCTAACTCCTCCGCTCCTCCAATGATGTCTAACAGGTGTCTCAAACATCACATGTTCAAAACCAAGCTCTTGATCCTACCCACCAAACTGGTTCACTCAAGTTGCCCCAAGCTCAGTCATTACAACTCCATTTTTCTTTCTTGAACAGACTAAATGCTTGGAATCATCCTTAGTCCCTCCCTTCCCCCTAGACCCCACAACCAATTGCTCAGAAAATCCTGTCAGCTCTCCTGTAAAATACCTCAAAATTTGATGACATTTTACCACCGTCATTGTTTCCACCATAGTCCAAGCCACCATGCTCTCTTGCCTTCATAATGACAGTCGGTCCCAGTCTCCTTGCTTCACTCTTTCCCCTTATGCAGTCTATTCTCCATGAAGCAGCCAGAGGATCTTTTAAATATGTGAGTCAGGTCATGATACCCTGCTACTGAAAACTCTCCTGGAGTCTCATTCAGAGTAAATGTGGTGTCTTCACAACGACCCACTGCATCTCACCTACAACTTTAGCCCCTGACCTTCACTCCCACTGATGTCATCTCCTCGCTTCCTGCCTTTCCCACTCTGCTCCAGCCACTCAGGTCTGCTTGCTGATTCTTAAACATACTAGTTGCACCCCCGCCTTCAGACTTTACCTTCATATTTGCTGGTCTCCTTGAACTGACTTTAACCCTAGATTCCCATGTCTCACTCTCCTTTGCTTCCTTCGGATCTCTGCTCAACTGGTACCTTTTCAGAAAGGATTTTGCTGGCCATACAATCCAAAACTACACTTGTCACTCCTCCCTTTTACACTCATTTATTTTTCTTAGTAACACTTATCACTAGCTTCCATTTGATGTATTTGTTTATTGTCTTTTTCCAAACACGCACACACACTCACATAAGAGTAGGAACTTCATTTCGTTCAGTGTTGCATCCCAATGCTTACAAGAATATCTACCACATGGTAGATACTCAGTAAGTACTTGCAAATGAACAAATGAGTAACAAATGCAAGATAAATTAGAGGAGTGTGCATATATTAACTTAAAATAATAAAAGCTGACAGGAAACACATTTAAAACCTTGGCAGGGAACTTTAGGAGCATAGATCATTTTTAACTTGTTTGTTATCTAGAAAATAAATCATGTTTTATTTAAATATCAAATAAGACACTAGGCACATGAGAAGAATTTTCAGTTTTCAAAATGCACCCTTGTTAAAATATCATAAGCATAATTTCTGATTCAGCCAAAATAAATTTTTCACAAAGCTAATTTGATACACAATAGCTCCTAATAGATAACAGTTATTTGAGAAACAAGTCAAGCTTTTTGTTGCAAATGGAGGTATTAGTCCAAGTTTAAAAACAAACTTCTTTAACATGAATGACTTTTTGTCGGTTTATAAACTAGTGGTAATAAATACACAATGACCTCACAACTGTGGCCAAACCACCATGACCATCTCTCCAAGCATTTTTAACTTACAGTAAAGGACACTGTACTTGAAGTCAGAAAATCAGGATTTGAGTCTAGGGTTTGCAACATGAGGAATAAAGGACAAAATTATTGTGAAAATGAGTTACTAACTACAGCATCTATATACCTCTAAGTTTACTAGGCTATTTGATCAATTGCATCACCAAAACATGGAAGGATTCATGTATCTTAGACTATCAGCCTCATTGCCTTTTGTTATATCTCTGCTCCAAGGTGAGACATCGAAATATAACGCTTTAAGTCAGGAAATTAGAGACTTTTTAAAATCCAATTTTCTACACTGGAAGAAATTTGTGACTCTAAGCCATCTGTAAACTTCTCAGAGTCAACAGCTCAGCTTGGCATACCTTAATAGATTTGCCTGGCTGGCTTCACATTTCAACCTGCATCACCTCACGCCTCCCAGTGACTTCAGCCTTTGGAGGGTGAGTTCCTGGGAAGCAAATACAAGCCCACAGATTCAAGTTGTATCTGGATATCTAGAGAGGTCCTGGCGAAAACTGTGTCCCTAGTACTCAGATTCTCTGATCGGAATTTCTTAAACTGCCCTTACCCTCTACCACTAGGAGTTTCTTTTCCAGGAGGTTTTAACGGGGATTCATAATCTCCTAGGATTTTTTTTTCAAGTGGGGACAATAGTTTTCATGAGATTTTCCATGGTCTATTACAAAAGTTTTAAGACAAAAATCTGCTTTTGTAAAAAGCAAATATATTGGGTTTTCTTAATTCCATCTCATCATTCAGATGCATGACAAGAAAGATTTTTTCTGATCCATTTAAACTTATTTTTTCACTTGTTTTGTATCTGATTCCCTAATCTCTGACTTTCTAGTCACTTATTTATTTAATGCATATTTTCCCAATATCTACTAGGAACAGAAGCCTGAATTTTTCACGTAATTTAAATATAAATTACTTTTGAATAAGGAACATACAATTATTTTAAAATATAATGAATAGTTTATGCAGAGATTTATTCACTGTACAGATTATAAATGCTTGAAACATAATAATAGATCATAATTTATAATCATGAGACCCAAATATAAATACCAACTTTATTATTCATTTCTAATGCTAACTCAAAGACATCTTTTTATCCACATCCAACTGGGTTTTTTAATTTGGAAAACAGAGAGAGGTAAGAAAACATTATTGCTTAAGGTAATGCCAAGAAACCATGAAATCTTAAAATATGAAACATAAACATCAAATAAAAGATGTTGCTATCCATCTAAACTTGGAAAGAGGAACAACCTAGAGGCTAAAAGGAGACTTTACAGAATGTTATGCTTCTAAAGACAGCATTTGCCATACTGGTAGGCAAGTCTAGGGACATGCTTTACATCCCCTCCACCCAGAAATGACATAAGTACCCTGTACCAGACTTATCCCATTTCCTGAATTCCTTACTTAATTTAATTCCATACCTTATCTAATTCAAATATTTTCTAGGCATCATAAAGGTGGAGCGTGTTTATACTGAAAGCCTTAATACCAGGCCCTGGGCTAACCACATCATGGAATTCCAAGCAACAATTCTTTCTAAAGAAGAAATAACATGCTGTCCTAATCTGAGGCTTTGCTTTATTTCAGTTCCCCTGCCTTACCTCTGGTTCCTGAAGCATATCACTCCCCGTCCCATGACTTCTGTGTTCTTCCTGTAAATGCCCCTGCCCAACACAGCTTCAGTCTTCCAAGCCTTTGCTTCACTGGTATTCCCAAGCCTGGCTGTCAGCAAGACAACTGTTTCTGGCCTAGAATAAAACCTCTCATTTCCAACTACTCTATTTAATTTCAAGGAATCAATCAAATTGCCATCTACCACCAAGCTGTCATCAATCTCATTTTTGGAAAGCAGGTGCATCAATAAGGAGTATAAAAAATAAAATGGGAATGTATATGGATAGATAGATATTAATCCTTTGGAGAGGGATAATTGTAGCAAGACGTGTGACTTGAATAAAACATAGAAACAGGTGATGAAAAGAAAAAGGAAGGAAAATAATAGAAAGTAGAAGATCAATAGGAAGGCTGTTGGGAAACAAATTTGGAAAAATATTTGAAAAGGTGTTATACCTATAGACACAATTATAAACACTTACTAACTCAAAGCTTTTAAATGCTAAAATAGAAGAAAGTCATAAAATTCAGACCAAAAACATATAAAATTGTATTCAGATTATGCATATTTATTTTCCAAATGTAAAGGCAGTAAAGAAAATTAGCTTATGGAGTTTACTCCCTTACCTAACATTGTAAATTGAAGACTTACAGGAGGAGAGCCTGGTAATATGGTCAAAATTAATGAGAAAGGATTGGATATGGCAAGCAATTCATAAGGGAGAAGAAAAAAGAAGAAAGAAGTAATAGTGAGTTGGGTAGAGAAGAAACACTTAGAAGATGGGGAAAAGTAATTCACTTACCTGTGATCTCATTTTGCAACATGCTAACTGTTGAGTAAAAGGAAAGAAAAAGAAATAACACATAACATTGCCAACCACAGATATTTTGGAAAACGTGTAGCTCAATAACTTGGTCAAAGAAGAAAATCATATTCAGTGACGATTTGAAAAAGGATATGAATGTACCAAAATCTTAATAGCTAATTTTCTAATAGGGTTGAAGGGAGTTAAAATGTAAAGGGCGGGGGTGGCACTGAATCGAGAGATTGCTTTCCCTTTATTCAATACTATAAACGTCTGAAAAAGAAAACACAACACATAAAACAAAATTTAGAATATATATGAAGAATATTTTAAGAGAAAAGTAAAACCATTATTTATAAATATTGCCCTGTAAAATAGTGTATAACATAATAATTACCAGCATATGATATGAAGATAGATGCTTTCTTTTTCTGAGCACTATAAACTTTCCTAAATTTGATAAATGACATGAGGTTTACAAAGAAAATCTGTGGTCAATGCCATAGGAATTCTTAGCATCTTTATCAAGTTTTAACGTTAGTATTTTAAAACCGCATTTATAATTCACCTAAAGCACAAAACTGAGGCTTTGATTACTTTTTTGGTTAGATAATTTTCTCATGAGAACTTCAAGGTTTTCCAGGTGTGTTCTTTGCTCACAATCTTATTTGGCACCTACAAGTCACCTGCTATTATTTCTTCTTCTGTGGAGAGCAATAGAAAGGAGAAAGTATGGTATAAAGGAATAATTAAACCCACTGAAGATCAAAGTGACGTATGGAGAGCTAGAGACTGTAAAGAGGAATTTAGATACTACTCCTGCAAATATAAAAAATAAAATTTAAATATACTTCTAGTTTACAGTTTTTGCTTCTCAACATTATTAGGGAATCAGGGTCAATTTACACTTGGTTTAAGAATATAATTTGTATTCAAGAAGGTGAATAGGCTTTTGTCCTTCCTTAATTCCCGCGCTGGAGGATACCTCACCAGTTCTCTGCCTGTCTCACAAATGCAGGTTCAAATGAGTGCTTCCAAAAGACTTCTAGGATCATTGGTCCATTACACGGTCAGGCCCATCCAGCATCTTAGTGATACTTTAGACAGGGGGAAGGAGGCAAGCCTTCTTCACCATCATCCCTGGGACTAGCCCAGAACCAATTAGCAAATAGGCAGTGAAGGCAACTTGACTAAGAACTCACTTTCTTATTGATATAGTAGGGGTCCAGATCCTCCAGGGGCACTGACACCATCTCTGGAGGAATGTCTCCATAAATAAATGGAAGAGATTTTCCTGCTTCCAAGTCACTGTTTGGCTTTGGGCCATTTTCATCATCCTCATCCTTGCGTTCCTGTTTGGGTCTCTTAGCTTTCTCTTCTGCAATGCGTTGTTCAATAGCAGCAAGGGATTCCCTGGTAAAGAAGCGGAAGCTGTCAGGTCCTGGCGGTACCAGCACTGACTGTGCCATCTTTTCATCCTGCTCCTTTAATCACTGTTTAGCTCCTTGCATAAGAAAGTGCTACAGAAACAGGGAGGGAAAAAAAGCAACGGCTATTAGAATAAAAGGTGATTGTGTCAGTTACATGACACTGAGCACTGAGATACAGCATAGAAACCCAGATAGCTATAATATTTTTAAAGAAAGTTGTATTTGATATTCAGGGAATCTCATATATGCATCCATTTGCTCGCATGGAGATCTATCTTTCACATTCAGTAGGTGTCTATGAGGTAATCTAATCTCCCACTCCCAAAATGTTTTAAGTGATTGTGCTACTTGTGGGAAAATATGCAATTCAGAGCTCAGAAATGGAGGATACTGGTTTGTGCCTGCTGTTTCACTTGTGTGAATATTTTGGCAGCCATCTTTTTCAGCATTCTTTCTGAAAAAATAGCAGAGATTCAAAACAAGAGATGAAACATCACACTAAATTGTAGAACCTGAGCTGAGGATCTTGCACGTATCTCTCCATGTCTTTCCACGTGCCCTTTGGCTCACTTTATAACATTTAAGAGTTTATTCCAAGTCAATTCACTGGGTAAAAAGCTCTGGAAATCGTAAAATGCCAGGCTATGGAAACATAGGTAGATCCTGCTTGAAAGAAAGGGAGTGGGAAGGAGCAGAAGATGCCTGGTTGTGTTTGGAACTGCTCGGAAGCTGCACAGGAAGAGACCCAGCTCCTGCCAAACCGGGCAGGAAGTCATCCACATCAGAGGTCTGTAGCTCGGACCCCCTGGCTTAGCAACCTGCTGCTAGCTAGTGTAATTGCTTCTTAAATTAACACATTTGCAGTACCTTAGGAAATACTGTAGAGATAGCCTATTTCCTCAAATAATGCCCATTTCACAAAAATGTAGCATCACAGTCTTAGTGTCCACATCAGAATTTGAATTTGAGAAAAAATAGTAAGTTTATGATAGTTTATCTTTTCATGCAAACTCTTATTATATGCATCTTTGCAATAACGTAAATAGGTTTTACTGGTATTCAAATCATGTTTCACTAGACTAAAGTAGATAACTCAAAAGAGCACATCAGTCATTCCAAATGTTACCTCTGAACCAGTGGCAGGAGTTTCTACGCTATTTGAAACAATACAATCAACATCTTGACTCCTGAATGCCACTTAATCTATTTTTCCCATCTTTTCAAAAAATCAATCTATTTCACCCCCATACTATAGGAGTCAGAGTTGTCATTTAAATATATGAGATGCATTTTCTAAGAGTTAAATGTGTTATGCAGTTCACTTCTGCAGCATACACCAGATAAAACAGAGGGAAACCCAAAATAACAAAAACTACTGCACAGTTTTATTTTAAAAAATGTTGAAGTAAACCAGGACCTTTCAGCTACCAGCTAGCAGACTGCCCTCCCCAGTATTATAGTGCCTCCAAAACATACCTCATTTTTCTCACCCATCCCTACAGACCCTCATGCCTAGCGACAGACATAGGCATGAAGATGGTCCTTGCACACTGGGGGAGGAAACTGCCATGCCTGGATTCTCTAATAGAAGAGACATGCTAAAACATGCAGCCAGCAGCTTCAAAATGAAAGTGGTCCCTCTGCAGATTTCCCCAAGGATTCTACTACTGTAAAGGTAGAGAAGCATCACAGAGAATAAGCATAATAAGAATATTAAAACATTACCCCTGTAGAATCTTTTACACCCAGAGTTTGAGATTGATAAGCTGGTACCAAGAAGACTGCAGCTAAAATTCCATCATGCTTTAAAAAAAAAAAAAAAAAATTCTTTTTTTTTTTTTTTTTTTAATTCTCCTTCAAAGACCACACCTAACTTCCTGTAAAAGGATTCTGGTAACTGAAGTAAGAAGAGGCATTTCCTGTACAGGGACTACAAAATGGCATTATTGTAACTACCACTAGAGGGCGGGGAACTGTGAAGAGAAACACCTTCGCAGCGTACACACAGACATATGTCTGAAACAGCCCAAAGCTTTCAGTTGTGGAACTGATCTTCCACAGGCTTTTCTTGGAACGAAACATTAAAACTTTGCTGATTTTAAGTTAATTTTGTTAACCAATAATGCTTCTCCTCATGCTTTTTATTTGCTATGTCAAAAAGTCATTCAATCAATATAAAGAATTCAACTTAAAAGTAAAGAGAAAGTACAGTAGTGAACTGCTTAATGGCATTTTTGGTCAATGACAGATCACATATACGACATGGTCGCAAAAAATTAGAATACCATATTTTTTACTGTACCTTGTCTATATTTAGATGTGTTTAGATACACAAATACCATTGTGTTACAATTGCCTGCAGTATTCAGTACTGTAACATCCAGTATAGTTTTGTAGCCTAGGAACAATAAGCTATACCACCTAGCCTAGTTGTGTAATAGGCTCTACCATCTAGGTTTTATGTACACTCTATGAGGTACACAAAATGACAAAAATCACCTAACAACACATTTCTCAGAATATATCTTGGTCCTTGAGCAAAGCATGACTGTAAATAGGGAAGGGTTAAAAATAAAAACTCATATTAAACAGCAATTAACTCTTACTATATGTAAGTTAAAAATAAAAATTCATATTAAACAGTAATTACTGTATGTAGGCTTGTAGCCTAGGAACTACAAACATACAGTAGGATTTGATATTAGCCTCAGCCCCAAATAATCTGAAATCCAATATAGTCGTTGCTAATTCAATAAAGAGATGGCTTGTGCCACACAAGTTAACTCTCTCTAGAAAAAATATTAACCCAATGAGACACCAATCTTATTTATCTCGAATTTAAGTCACTAAAAAGCAACCAGAAAAAAAGAATTGATAAACCAGTGAGATTCTAAATGCTAGGCTTTCAATTAATATCATAGTGAAAATTTGAGGACTTACTGAGTGCCAGTCACTTGGCTAAGATGTTTACTGTATTATTTCATCCTCCACACAACCCTATTGGGTAAATGCTTTCATTATCCTTATTTGCAAACTGAAGTAACGACATACACTGAAATTAGGAAAAGTCTCCTAAGATCATACAGGCAAGATTCAAACTCAAAATCTGATAGCAAAAATCTGTGATCATTACTCAATCATAAAAAGAAAACAGGCACTGACACCAATTATAATTAGAACAGTTCTAATTGTTAAATCAATATATTTCATACTTTCTGGCTTCATCATTTTCACTGGAAAATGTATTTGTTGGGCAGAAACAGAAAACAAAACAACACACCTTCTCACTTATAAGTGGGAGCTAAACACTGGGTACACATAGACATAAACATGGGAACAAGAGACACTGTGGACTATAAGAGGGTATAGGGTGGGGGAGGCAAGTGTTGAAAAACTACCTATTGCTTGTTACCTGGGTGGCAGGTTCAATCGTGCCCTCAAACTTCGGCATCATGCAATATACCATCATAAACCTGCACAGGTACTCCCTTAATCTAAAATAAAAGATTTGGAGGAAAAAAAGAAAATGTGTTTGTTGGAAATGAGCAAGGGGAAGATGTAGCCAAAAATAATATTTTAGTCACTTTAGGAGGTAACTTTTGATGGTAAGAGAAAAAGATGTCTCAAACTAGTTGAAGTAAAAAAGAAATAAAGACAGGAGTTTATTGGTTCATGGTTTGTCCAGGGCTGGTCTTAGGCATATGATGATTCAGGAGCTCAGTTGGTGTTACCAGCTCATAGTTATGCTGTATCCTTTTGTTCTGACTTTCATAGTGATAGGTTTCCTAAAGATTCTTCCCTTATTTTAGTAAGATTCTGTAGCAGCTCTAGTCTCCCAACCTTCCAGACCTCAATTCAGTGGGAAGAAAGACTCAGAAAAGCTCTCATTGCATCTCACTGGCACCTGGTGCATCACATGCCTATCCTGAAGTAATTACTGTGTCCAGGGTAATGCCATCTTTGGTTGGCCTCTCCTAAGCCACATGCTCTACCCTTGAAACACGGAAGAGTCCTCACTTGAAACCTATAAGTAGTCAGGGTTATTGTTGTGGTACAGAAGCATTTCTCAAAAGTGGAGTTGGAGCTGGGAAGGTCGCTTTTGCTTATAATCCCAGCATTTTGGGAGATCAGGGCAGGAGGATCCCTTGAGACTAGGCGTTTGAGGCTGAAGTGAGCTATCATCACACCACTAAACTCCAGCCTGGGAGACAGAACTAGAGAAAGAAAAAAGGAAGGAAGGAAGAAAGGAAGGAAGGGAGGGAGGGAGGGAGGGAGGGAGGGAGGGAAGGAAGGAAGGAAGGAAGGAAGGAAGGAAGGAAGGAAGGAAGGAAGGAAGGAAGGAAGGAAGGAAGGAAAGAAGGAAGGAAGGAAGGAAGGAGGGAAGGAAGGGCGAGCAGAGAGGGAGGGAGGGAAAAAAGAAGGATGGAAGGAAGGAATGACAGACAAGTCCCGGCGCGGTGGCTCATGCCTGTACTCCCAGCACTTTGGAAGGCTGAAGCAGGCAGATTGCTTGAGGCCAGGAGATCAAGACCAGCCCAGTCAACACGACGAAACCCCATCTCTACTAAAAATACAAAAAATTAGCCAGGCATGGTGATGGGCACCTGTAATCCTAGCTACTGGGGAGGCTGAAGCAGGAGAATTGCTTGAACCCAGGAGGTGGAGTTTGCAGTGAGCCAAGATCATGCCATTGCACTCCAGCCTGGGCGACAGAGTGAGACTCAGTCTCAAAAAAAAAAAAAAAAAACAAAAAAAAAACAAAACACACACACACACACACACAAACAAACCAAAAAACCCAGGAAATTACAAAAGAGCAGAGTTGAGTTACTATTACTGGAATAAGGGGAAAATTAATGCTGGACAGAAAGAACAAACAAGTGCATGCTCTGGTCACATACTCATCGTATTTGCTGTGCCTCCACATTTGGAAAGTAACATTATCAATATTGGGATATACGCATATGATATATATTCCATGTGTACCAACTTCCATGTATACTGGTCAGGCAAGATACTTAGAAGATTCCTTCCCTGATTCCCTATTTAATAAATGGTGCTGGGAAAACTGGCTAGCCATAAGTAGAAAGCTGAAACTGGATCCCTTCCTTACACCTTATACAAAAATTAATTCAAGATGGATTAGAGACTTACATGTTAGACCTAAAACCATAAAAACCCTAGAAGAAAACCTAGGCAATACCATTCAGGACATAGGCATGGGCAAGGACTTCATGTCTAAAACCCCAAAAGTAATGGCAACAAAAGCCAAAATTGACAAAGGGGATCTAATTAAACTAAAGAGCTTCTGCACAGCAAAAGAAGCTACCATCAGAGTGAACAGGCAACCTACAGAATGGGAGAAAAGTTTTGCAATCTACTCATCTGACAAAGGGCTAATATCCAGAACCTACAAAGAACTCAAACAAATTTACAAGAAAAAAACAAACAACCCCATCAAAAAGTGGGCAAAGGATATGAACAGACACTTCTCAAAAGAAGACATTTATGCAGCCAACAGACACATAAAAAAATGCTCATCATCACTCACCATCAGAGAAGTGCAAATCAAAACCACAATGAGATACCATCTCACACCAGTTAGAATGGCAATCATTAAAAAGTCAGGAAACAACAGGTGCTGGAGAGGATGTGGAGAAATAGGAACACTTTTACACTGTTGGTGGGACTGTAAACTAGTTCAACCATTGTGGGAGACAGTGTGGCAATTCCTCAAGGATCTTGAACTAGAAATACCATTTGACCCAGCCATCCCATTACTGGGTATATACCCAAAGGATTATAAATCATGCTGCTATAAAGACACATGCACATGTATGTTTATTGCGGCACTATTCACAATAGCAAAGACTTGGAATCAACCCAAATGTCTATCAGTGACAGACTGGATTAAGAAAATGTGGAATACTTACACCATGGAATACCATGCAGCCATAAAAAAGGATGAGTTCATGTCCTTTGTAGGGACATGGATGCAGCTGGAAACCATCATTCTCAGCAAACTATCACAAGAACAGAAAACCAAACACCGCATGTTCTCATTCATAGGTGGGAATTGAACAATGAGATCACTTGGACACAGGAAGGGGAACATCACACACTGGGGCCTATTGTGGGGTGGGGGGAGTGGGGAGGGATAGCATTTAGGAGATATACCTAATGTAAATGATGAGTTAATGGGTGCAGCACACCAACATGGCACATGTATACATATGTAACAAACCTGCATGTTGTGCACATGTACCCTACAACATAAAGTATAATAAAAATAATAATAATAATAAAATATTTTAAAGTTAGATTAAAAACAAGCAAAAAAAGAGAAGATTCCTTCCCCGTAGTAAGTTGCCCTACTGCAATCAAGCACACAATATTTCATAGATTTCTATGGTGAGCATCAGCTTCAATTATCAAATCTATATTCAGGTTTCACTTTACAGATGTGCTCAGCAATATACCAACTTATTATACAAATGATTCTAATTCAAAATAAATTAAGAATAAAAAATTTATAAGATGATTTACCAAACATATTTTTGGGAGGAGATTAGTCATAATAATAACACATAGTATTTACCTTTTAAATAAAAATATACACATAGTACCTACTTTTGTCAAGCACTATTTTAAGAGGTATGAAACCGTTTATTCCTTATAGCAACTTAATGAAATAGATACTGTAATCATCTCCCTTTAAAACATGAGGAAGGAGTAAAAAATGGAACAGAGGATACTAGAGGCTGGGGAGGATAGGGAGAGATTTGTTAAAGGATACAAAATTGCAGCTAGACATGAGAAATAAGTTATAGCTTCTATACCACTGTAGGATGACTATACTTAACAATATTATAGAATTTCAAATAGGTAGGAGGAGGATATTGAATGTTCCCAATACAAAGAAATGCTAAATGTTTGAGATGATGGATATGCTAATAACCCTGATCTGATCAGTATATGTTATATGTATTGAAATATCACTATGTACCCCATGAATATGTACAACTATGGTCAATTTAAAAAAATAAAGAAACATGAAGAAACAGAGGCATCAAGAAATTCAAGTTCTCACAACTAGAAAGAGTAGGGTCAGATGTGGAACTCATCCTTGCAGGCCGCGGATTCCATGTTTCTGACAATTATTCAATGCTTAAGACATTTTCTGGAATTATGCACTATCAGAAACATATCAAGATATGTGCAGTTTCCTTAACATTATATTAGTTATAGGGTCACCTGTTTCTCTCCCATTGATTCTAGCCAGTGAGTGTATCTTGGAATATTTAAAAGGGTGAACACAAAATGTTTTACCAAAACATGTAAGACATCAAAAGAACAGCAACTGAATATTTTTTCACATCAAAGATACTTTTGTGTAATGTAGATTTAAGAATTATAGTCTATTTCTCATTTCCCAAGATAAGGTTTTCAAAAATCATACATTAGTTTTTCTTCCATTTGTTCTGACCTTTGTTATCACATCAAACTGGTATTTTATGAGAGTTCTATATGGCATATATTACGTGAAGGTTTTAAATTTCATTCCGTTGCCCTATATTTCAGACAGAAGATTTTGTATTACAACTTCTAAGGCCAGACACTATATTTGGAAGATCCATGAATAATGAGAAAGGCAAACAATATTATTTGAAGTAGTCAGAAAATAAAAAATGTTAAGAATTGGGATTCTAAATTCTGATATTCCTATAATGTTTTCCTTTCAATACTCTTCTTCTTTCGTTTTCTCATTTATACAAGAGGAATATATTTTTTCTAAATTAAAATTTCTTAAAATCATGTTATTATACATGATGACATCAGCAAAAAAAATGAAAGATAAGACAATTTAAAAAATAAGGGTAATAGCAAATATCCACATTCATAATAAATGCTCTAGAAATAAATTTATACTAAGAAAATGGCTTATTACATTTCATAGATAAGGACATAATTTTATATTAGTTTATATTATAATTAATGGTTGTGGATAAGTACTCAAAAACTTAGAAAATTTTGTGCTCAAGAATTAAGAAAGCTGAGAAACACTAAGGAATGTCTCTTTTTCTGGAAGTGGTCTTTTAAGTTCTGTTCTACAATTATAGTTTTTTGTGTTCTTTGGTACATTACAGTAATGTAAACATGAACTAAGAAAAGATCTGCTAAAAATTATTTGAAGATACATTTTTCAGATTTTCTAGCTTATTTCATAGGTTCAGGTCTATTTTCTTATCAGTTTTTCGATTGTTACTTGCTGTGATATATATATATGTATGTATGCACACACACACACATATATACACACATATGTACACACACACACACACGTATATGTATCCTTCTCTTTTTAACCTGAATCCACTAGCGCATTGCTGTAACTAACAATTTCCATAATAGAGAGAAAGTTCTGAACAACCAGACTTACATGTTTTTCTGCTGCAGAGAAGAAACAGAGAACAGTAGAATATGAAAAACTCAAGTTCAGTGTTTACTGGTCAGAAAAGCTGTTTTTGTTTTTGTTTAAATGCTAGGTTTAGTTCCAATATGAAACTAACTTATTTTTTATACTTTTATATTAGATGCATTGAGCAATATTCTTTTTTCTCTTTCTTGAAATAAAAAAAAAATTATTTAGAAACTACTTAAAATAGGAAAAAAAAAAAAAAAAAAGGCCTGTCAAGAACCACCAGGTGGAAAATGAGTTGCTAATAAAACAGAATTTTAGGTAACAAAAGTCTAAAAACCACAAAAAAAGAAATAGCACCACTGTCATTGGAACAATGGCTATTTACTTGCATTTTTTGGCACTGTCAATCACTGAATCTGGATTTTTCTCTCAATTCCACACAGAGCATCCATTAAACAATTTTGTTATCAACTGTTTACTTTTTACACACATTTTAGGACAAGCTATCGCCAGACACAAAGGGGCTGAACAATCTCAGTGAGTGACACGTATTTTGCAAACTTTTGCCAAACAAAAGGACGGAATAGGTTGTGCACAAATCTAATGAGGGAGAGTTAAGGAATAACACAGTTTAAATATTAATAATTCAGACATGGTACTGTATTTTCTGTAAAAGAAAATGAACATTTAGTAACACACTAATACATTTTGTCTCTTAAGAGATTAGGGTACTGATAAAGTATTCAGAGAACTGGAGAGCTGTGGACAGCAGATACCAAAAACACCCCAGCTTTGCAGAACCCAAGGTAACCATAGCCTTCCCTGCTTACTCCCTTTGCCAGAGGTCCACGAAGAACTTGCAGTGTGCGCACCTGCCTGCTGCACTTCCCACTCCAAGCTGCAAACTTTAAGAACCCAAAGAGGTGTCCCTAGTGGGCAAGGGGAGCAGAGAAGAGAAGCAATGTTACAGTAGATAGTTAAGCAGACATGAGCAAGGCGGGAGAGAGCCCCTCCCTCAGGAATGTCAGGCAACCATCAGGTGATGGTCAGGTGGTTATTAAACTGTCTAAAATAATAATTGGTCTTAGTCAGCACCAGATAAAGACAGTCCCCCAATGGATTAAAAAAACACCTGAAGCTGGTGATCAGAGGCTTCCTGATAAGATCTCAGGAATTGGGTGAGTGGGCTCAAGCATGCACATTAAGAGGCAAAATGGCAGAATTTAACTGGTATATGACCTTCTCAGGAACAATCTACTGGTAAAGGAAAAATGCCTCAAGTGAGCATGCACACTTCAGTAAACACACTGCACATATCGCCCCTCCCAAGTGCTGGCAGGTCACACTGCACATGTGTACAGTCTGCTCCAACAGAAAATTAAGGGAAGAGAAATGCAAATGCCTTAACCAGGCCAATGTATAAAACCTCAAGTCAAGGGCCAAACAGGGCACTTGGATTTCTTAAGTTGCCTGCTTGGCCTTTTCCAAAGTATACTTTACTTCCTTTTGTTCCTGCTCTAAAACTTTTTAATGAACTCTTACTCCTGCTCTAAAACTTGCCTCGGTCTCCCCCTCTGCCTTAAACCTACTTCTTCCCCTCAGCCAAATTCTTTCCTCCAATGAGGCAAGGATCAAGTTTGCTGCAGACCTCTGTGGATTCACCACTGGTGACATGTTAAATGTGAAACTAAAGGATGGTAAAATGGGAAACAACCTCCATTCAATCTCAGAGATGTGAGGAAATCCCCAAAAGTGCTGTTAGATGAAAGAATTGGACACACCTCATTTCCCAAAAAAGCGTAATACATAGAAATTTCAGAGATGATTGGAAAAATTCCCAGAGAAATCCTCAATGACAATAGAGCTCTTCAACCCAGAAATCTCAGGGCTGAAACACACCTTGTGTTCATCCAGGCAACAATGCCTCTTGCTTTTTAGCAAGGATGCAGTTTGTCAACGACCCCAAATGGCTGTACAGAGCAAGCTTTAGAACTTTCCTTTTGGGCCAAAGTCTAGGCCTGTGAGGTTGCAAGTAGCCCTGTAAGGCCTGTGATGACACCAGGTTGCAAAGGTTCTGAGGTCTGGCCCTTCCTTCCAACATACAATGTCAAACACATAAGATGTCCTGATGTGTTACATTTGATATTTTGAATATGGAAGCATATTTTAATACTCTTAAGGCATTAACTTATTACAAAATTCTCTACCAAGGTTTCACATTAGGTTAAAATTCAACTCAGTCTTTACATTTCTGTACCGAGGTCTCCACCTCAGCATATTACCTAACACCTTCTCCAGCAATCAGTGTTACCTCCACGCACATGGTGAGCCCCATGGTCAGCCTCTTTGTTTCCCAGGTGAACTAACTAGATGTTATCATTGCTCTGCCGCACAGTAAAAGCTCCTAACTCAAACTCACCAGAAAAGGAGTGAAACTCTGCAAAGTGCACTCTAAAAAGAGGTACTTTATGCTTATAAAAAGAAACTAGTGAGTTTTCTAAGAATAATAAAAGAGAGTGTTTAACAGTTAAGTACAAGATTTGGAGTGCAAAATTCGGATAAGGCTCTGCTGGTTCAGGTTGTTAAAACTCTTCTTGTTCCTCCTGTGGGCCCCCTTCATCGGATATCACGAAGTCTTCATCTCTGGCATAGAGAATGTCTACAGTCCACTGCAATACGGGGTCATTGTTCCCCTTGTTCTGCTGGCAAATCATTTCATTGTTCCTTAGCTTTCTGAAGTACAAATCTCTTTCTCCAAGCCTTCAATGGCAAGTTTCAGTACACTGACCTGCTAGCATCGGTTTGACCGTGCAGCACTCCTACTGCCTGCATCAGGATTCTTTTATACCACCCTGGGGCCAGCCTTAGAAGCTGCAGTTATTTGTGGAAATGGTCCTCCGTGGAGCTGGATTGCCAGAGCTGAGAAGTGACTTCGGTTTATCCAGAACTGGAGCAACAAAATGGAGGGAGCCACGTCAGTTTCTTGACCTTGTCCGGCAGCCACAGGGTTATAGTCTTTTTCATTGTAGTTTGCATGAAAAAACTTCTTAAACTACTGAATGAATTCAAAGTTGTTCTGAAACTTTCCTTTTACTAATTGTCCACAGAAATCACTTTGTCAGCACCCACCCTCTTGAAAATACTGCTTGTAGTATTTCGAAGTTCTGGATGTATTCATAGAATTTCACCTTCTTTAAGGCAATGGAGCCAGGGAGCAGAATGACCAAAAAGTGAAAATAAGCAGCCCCTGAGCACAATTGTTCTATCTTTGTCAAATTCAACTTCAGGAGACTCATTGATCCAGGCCAGTATGTCATGTAGCACTAGGTCATCATTGGTGACTGATGTCAAGTATATATTCACTGCCATCTTTGGCTCCTGGTGGAACAGTCTACTGCCCACACCCAGCCCTGGTTCCATCTTCATCTTGTTCAAATTGCTTGACCAACATTCCTTTTTAAAGTATAGATATTCCATTAAATGACTGTTATGTTCTAAGACACATTTTGCTTTTCTTTAACAGAAATGCATACAAATCTTCCTGTGATGATCTCCGGGAAATATAATTCAGTGTATAGATAATCACTTTACGTCTAACTTTCCTAGGAAAAATAAGTTAACTATATAAAAGAAATATACATATATTTTAACGGAAGCATTTTTATTTTACTGTAGGTAGACTGGCAATACATTACTACAACCTTTTAAAATCTTCAGATGTATTAAGTGCATGTTAGTAGACTTCCATGAACTCATTCAAACCTCTCTAAATGGCTCATCAGCAGGAAGGCCATCTCTAATCTGATTACGTAGTAGTTTATTTTTCATGGACGGATTATGCTGGAATCACAGAATTCTAATTCTGGATTTTAATAATCAGTAAGAAAGAAAATTTCTAGGATATGGTTCTCTTTATGAGGGTGAGGTATTTCTACTTGTTTGATATACCTGAATATTTCTAGCACAGTTTTCCTCATTTCTTCTTTTCATCAAAGACTTCTACCTAAAATTTATCCCTCAGTCCCTGTTCTCTTTTATGGGGGAGAAAAAAGCAGCCTCTAAACTCCTCAGTGGAACGGTAGATCTGAGTGTCTGGGCATCTTCCCCATGTCAGAATGAGCAGGTAGAGCCAGGATCAGAAAGTCTTTGAAATAATAATAATAAAACAATGCTCAAAAAATAGCTACATTCCAAAGTGTATGTATGCATGCCCATGTGTGTGTGTGTGCCTGTGTGTGTGTGTGAGAGAGAGAGAGAGAGAGACAAAGAGAGAGAGAGAGAGAAACAGAGAGAGAGAGAACTAGAGAGGAGGCAAGGAGAGCATAGGAGACCGTGGGCTCATCTCTTCGTGTAATGTCAACACTAACTAAATTGTGGCACACTACTAGCTTCTTGATTTGTTATCTCATTGATCCTTGCATTATTTGTGAAGGAAGTAGTGTTGTTGTCACTTTTCAAATGTAGGAGTGATCAGGGTATATGGATGTTGAATAACTTGCCATTGCCACACTGAGCTGGAGTTTAAATTCATATGTGTCTGATTTCAAATACTAAATATAGTCCATGTTCCATTTTTCCCCCAGGGTGAGAAGTGCACCATTGAGCTGCAAGTTGAGAAGGGAAATATGATATAAGTCTGATTTCCTAAAAGTCACTGGATCCCTTTCTATACCTAAGATGTTTGTAGAATCCCACAGGTTCACTGCTATTAGACAAATTTGTGACCCAGTACAAATAACATAGTTTCCCCTTACAATCTTGCTATTGCTACTATGGGGCTAGCTTAACCTCTGCTGGAAAACAGAAGTTGTTTTCTCAATACCTTCACATGCCCCATAATGAATGTACTCTTATCCCAGTCATGGAAGAGGAGCTTACACATTTACCAGGAACTCTCTTCTGCAATACTGTATACATCTCTCCTCATATTCATTTTTTGATGAGTTAACCATTCTTATGACTCCATCTTACACTTACATGATGCCCTCAACACAGATCCCTAGTCCTGAGTGCTAGGATCAGGATTCAGGATTCCATCACATATTCCCAACAACCCATAGCTAAGGTCTCCTGGGCTGTGGGTTCTTGGAGCCTCAAGTGACATTTCCAAAATTGAACTTATCTTCCTTAGAAATTGGTACCATTTCTTAAATATTTCCATTTCCTTCATTTTTCTTATTTTTTCCTGAATTAGAAGTATTTTTTTCTGACTTAGTTGTTTCACTCCCCTTCCTTTAATTTATGATCTCTGTCACCAAGTCTTAATATTTCTACCTCTAGGAAATACCTCTGTGATTTGCTTCTGCCACTGCATCTTCATTACCATCAATGTGTTTCAGGAACAGATACATAACAGGACACATCATTTATGTATTTAACAAATAATGTCAAGTTCCTCAGGTAAAAAACCTTACAGCCATCCTTGATTCCTTTCTCTCTCTCTCATATACTACGTCATAACCTCTAGTGACCTTTCTGTTCTATATTCAGATTATATCCTGAATCCAATCATTTCTCACCTCCTCTACCATTAGCACACTTGTTCAAGTTGACACCATCATTCACTTAGATTACTGCAATTGTTAGGGCCAGTAATTTATGAAGTACAGTGCAAAACTGATAACATTGAGGCCCCAGTTGCAAGTGGTGCCTTGCACCTATAATCCTAGCTACTCCAAAGGCTGAAGCTGGAAGATTCCTTAAGGCTACGAGTTGGAGATCGGCCTGGGCAACATAGTAAGACCCATCTCTAAAAAAAAGAGGGAGACACTTGTTTAAGTAGCAGGAAAAAGGGGCCATTAAAAGATTATACAACATAGCTTTTTTCTTATTTATGCAAACTGTCTACTGATGGTTTTTATTTCCTATTTAATGTTGTACTCATTGGAGCAGGGAGACACTTGTAGGGCAAACATAGCGCCATATGAGTGTCCCTGATTCAGAGCAGAAGATAATGTCTGCCCCCATCCGGCACTGCCAAATTCCCCTTCCCACCAGTTGCCGGACTGAAGCAACCTGCCCTCAACTGAGGTCAGAGAAGTCAATCTACCCTTCCCATGAGCCTGCCACCCAAACTGGTGGAAGGGCAACGCCCCAAAGCATTGCAACTCTGCACCTGACACACCTGAATTAGAGGTGGATGAGAAGCTCTCTCCCACTGAGTCTCTCACTTGCCTTAGCACTTCCAGCCTCAGGTGCATTCCTAACTGCAACTTGACCTGAGCTTGTGACCAAATCCCCAACAGGCTTAAGGGCAGCAGAACACAGACATCTTCCCACCAGCAACCCAGTATTCTCCCTGTTGGAGGGTGGCAATAGCTGCAGGGAAAAGGTGAAGAAGAGGACACTGAGTGGCCTGGGCAGGGAGCAGGGGTGCAGGTGGTGTTAAACCTATCCACAGCAGAAAGTACCAGACACTGAGCAGCCAGAACATGCTCCATAGTCCCATGGCTTTCACTTACAAAACCTAACTTCAAACACAAATTTTTTTTTTTGTTGTTTGTTTGTTTTTTTTTTTTTGAGACGGAGTCTCACTCTGTCGCCCCGGCTGGAGTGCAGTGGCCGGATCTCAGCTCACTGCAAGCTCCGCCACCCGGGGTTACGCCATTCTCCTGCCTCAGCCTCGCCCGGCTAGTTTTTTGTATTTTTTAGTAGAGACGGGGTTTCACCGTGTTAGCCAGGATGGTCTCGATCTCCTGACCTCGTGATCCGCCTGTCTCGGCCTCCCAAAGTGCTGGGATTACAGGCTTGAGCCACCGCGCCCGGCCAAACACAAATTATTAAAATTATCAAGATGGTGACTGCAGAGCATTAGGCCCCGTGTGTGGGGCCCTTCTTAACACGGAGCCTTGTGTGACTGCCCATGAAGCCAGCCCTGGTAATAATTTCTAAATTGGTCTCCATGCTTAATTTTTGGCCTCCTTCAGTTTATTCTCAATGTAGTAGCCGGATTCCTTTGAAATGCTAAAACAGTCGCGTCACTGTTCTGCTCAGAACTCTACAGTGACTCTCCATTTACTCAGAGGAAAAGTCAAAGTGTGAACCATGGCTTCTGTTGGCCAGGAAGGTCTGCCCACCCACCTCACTTCCTTCTCTCATGTCGTCTCCTGCCCTGTACTTTCTCACATGGCTGCTTCTTGCCAAGCACTCCAGACACACTCCCATGGCTTTGCACTTGCTTTCATCTCTGCTTGAAATACTTTCCTCCCAGAAATTTGCATGGCTCCTTCTCTTAGCACTTACTAGTCTTCACTCAAATAGGACCTTCCCAGTGATGCTTTCCCTCACCATGCTATATAAAATTGAACACCATCCCCTACAACTGAACACACACACACACACACTTTCACACACTCTAACCACATCTCCTTCCTTATTTTCCTCTATAACTTTAACTTCCCCTAATATAAAATCTACTTTTTTAGAGATAGGATCTTGCTCTGTTGCCCAGGCTAGAGTGTAGTGGCAAAGCTCACTGCGGCCTCGACCTCCTGGGCTCCAGTGATCCTCCCACCTCAGCATCCCAAGTAGCCTGAGCTACATACAGGCACATGCCACCATGCCTGGCTAATTTATTTTATTTGTAGTGATGAGGGTCTTGCTATGTTGGCCAGGCTGGTCTTGAACTCCTGGCTTTAAGCAATTATTCTGCCTTCACCTCCCAACTGACTGGGATTAAAGGCATGAGGCAACATGACTGGCCTAGTATGAAACTTAATAATAATTATTTATACTGTTTATTATTTGTCTTTGTACATTACATTGCAATATAAACTACATGTCTTAGGTCAGGCTCCCAGAGACAGGCACTGAGATGTGGCTTAATGGGAAAGTGATTAGTTAAGGAAGTACTCCTAAGATCAATCAGGAAAGGAGTGGGTAAAGCTGCAGGTCTGGATGGGGAAGGAGCCAAGCTAAGGTGTAATTCCCAGCAAAGCCCTACAGAAGGTGGCTTTATTATGATCCCACAGGACAACTTTGGAGTACAAATTATGTATTTGAGTTTGTCGCTATATGAAGCAAGGGATCTGTACTTTCATAAGACTGCAATAGTCAGTCTTTGGCTAAGGATATGGGTGGGGGCACGTAAACTCCCCGGCACTTCAGACTTTGTACTGAAGTGGAAAAAATGTCTCAAATAATCTGAAGACAGTCTCTAAAGCAAGACACAGGTACAGATTTTTAAAAGCAGAAACATTCACCTGCCAGAAGAGGAACACAGAGATAACAATAAAAGGGACTGAGGTGATCTGGTTTGGGTGAAGCAACATGAGGTTTATTGTACCATTGAGAACAAGACTTTTTTCTTTTCTTTTTACTCTATTGCTAGTGCTTAAGACAATCCCTGGCACAGAGTAGGGATTGAGTACATAGATAAAAATTGTATTGCATACCTTCTATGGTCCAGGCTCTACAATAGTCTGAGTACATAGTACAGATAAACATAGACTTTCCAAGACAAATTACCATTTCTTTTAAAGGTTCTATCTCCGGCATTCAAATTTACAGAATGTGTTAGTCTGTTTTCACGCTGCCGATAAAGACATACGTAAGACTGGGCAATTTACAAAAGAAAGAGGTTTAATGGAATTACAGTTCCACCTGTTGGTTGGGGAGGCCTCACAATCATGGCAAAAGGCAAGAAGGAGCAAGTCACATCTTTCTTGAATGGTGGCAGACAAAGAAAAGGAGCTTGTGCAGGGAAACTCCCCTTTATAAAACCATCAGATCTTATGAGACTTATTCACTATCACAAGAACAGCATGGGAAACACCTGCCCACATGATTCAATTACTTCCCACTGGGTCCCTCTCACAACACATGGGAATTCAAGATGAGATTTGGGTGGGACACGGCCAAACCATATCACAGAATTAATGTCCTCTATCTCCCTCCTCCTTACACTAATCTCTGTCAAGTTCTGTGAATTGTGCTTCTGAAATTACGTATCTATCTCTTCCCTTCTCATTCCATTGCCAACATCCAGCTTCAAGATTTTATTACTATAATTAATTGGACTACCGTAAACAGATGATCTCTATTCTTCAGTTTGTTTCTCATCCATCTATTTTATATATAATTACTAATATAATTTTTTTAAAACTTGGCTGTAGTTATATAATAATCTATCTAAAAACTTTAAGTCCAATTAAAACTTCAAATACATTATCCTTCTGTGCTGTGATCTTAGATTTCCTTTCCATCCTTTATACCTTTTTGACGGTGTTCAACCAAAGATTATTTTCTGTTCCCAATCTCTCTACTTTCTCCCCTTTGTATCTTTGCTCAGTTTCTTCCATTTGAAATGAATTGTCTTCCTTATCTCAACCAATGAATTCAATATTAACTCGTCAAAATTAACTCAAATACCATTTGCTCTAAGAAGACTCTTTTCATCTCCTAAGCTGGAAGCTATCTCCCCCTTCAGAACTCTTGGGACACCTCCTAGGTAATGTGGTGTATGGGAAAGAGTATGGGTTTTGAATCAAATTATTGGGATTGAAATCCAGTTCTGCCATTTAGTAACTCAGTGACCTTGAGTGAGGCTCAACTCTCAGAGCCTCAGTTTTCTCGTCACTATGATTCCTCTTCCGGGCATTTAAAGAATGCTTCAGCCTGCCTGCCTGCCTTCCTTCCTTCCTTCGTTCCTTCCTTCCTTCTTTCCTTCCTTCTTGCCTGCCTTTCTTTCTTTCTTTCTTTCTTTCTTTCTTTCTTTCTTTCTTTCTTTCTTTCTTTCTTTCTTTCTTTCTTTTTCTCTTTCTCTCTTTTTCACAAGATTCTGCTCAGTTGCCTATGCTGGAGTGCAATGTTGTGATTAGGACTCACTGCAACCTTGACCTCCCAGGCTCAAGAGATCCTCCCATCTCAGCCTCCTAAGTAGCTGGGACTATAGTGCACACCACCATACTTGCCTAATTTTCTAACATTTTGTAGAGATGGGGTCTTGCTGTGTTGCCAGGGCTGGTCTCTTGGCTCAAGTGATCCCCCTGCCTTGGCCCCACAAAGCGCTGGGATTATGGCCATGAGCCACCTTACCTAGTGCAGTTTTTCTTTCTAGTCTTCCCTCTTACCAACCCCTATGATAGGGTTAGGTTTTATGTCCCCACCCAAATCTCATTTTAAATCGTAATCTCCGTAATCTCCACGTGCCAAGGGAGAGACGAGGTGGAGGTAATTGAACCATGGGGGTTGTTTCCCCCATGCTGTTCTTGTGATAATGAGTGAGTTCTTACCAAATCTTATGGTTTTATAAGGGGCTCTCCCGTCTTTGCTCAGCACTTCTTCCTGCCGCCTTGAGAAAAAGGTGCTTTGCCTCCTCTTTGCCTTTTACCATGATTGTAAGTTTCCTGAGGTCTCCCCATGCCAAACTTTGAATCAATTAAACCTCTTTCCTTTATAAATTACTCAGTCTTAGGCAGTTCTTTATAGCAGCATGAAAATGAACTAATTTAGCTTACCAGTGTCTTATGGTACAGACAAAATATAATGTGCTCATGATCTTCTAAATTTTCACACTGATCTCTGTGTTTCCACTTCAGTGGCATTGTTTAAGCTATTTTCACCACCTGAAGTCCATGACACCATTTCAACCCAGGAGAAAATAGCAGTTTAAATCTCAAATACGTTTTCCATGCACACTCTCACATCCTTTCAGCTGGATACACCCTTTCACTTTTTCAAGCTTAAGAACATTTGTTTTTCACACACCTTTTTTTCCATTTAAGTAATTGCCTTCAACTAAGATTATAATTTGTAACTCTTGCAGTACATAAAGCAATGCCTTACAGAAAGTAGACACTCAGTAAAAGAGCTGAATAACAGAAGATTTCAAATAGAAGCAGCATTGAACAAACTCTCATATTGAAGACAGCCTCAGGGTGAAATAGCCTCTGTCGATTCTAGAGGGCAGATCTAAGGTTACTATGAATGTTATAGATAGCAAAATGTTGATAAAATATGTTGAAATAAATTAAAACAGACCAGACTTGAAGAGTTTCTGAGCAGACAAATCCAAGTGGCCCTCAGAAGTGACCTAAACTTTGCTTGATTTGCAAATATACACAAAGCTCAACTTGAACTATTTCTTAAATGCCTAAAGATAAATGAAACTTAAGGCTAACCAATCAGAAGTTGCCAACTCATGTAGTAATATAAGTAGGAACTTTTCAGCAAGATAGATCAAATAAGGCAACTATGTAATTGTAACCAATTAAATATTTCCTTTGCTTTATTTCCACATTCTCCCTATAAAAGCTTTCTCTTTGAGTTCTCTCAAGAGGCCTCAGAACCACTTTTGGTTTGGAGCTGATTCAAGAATTACCATTTGCTCAAATAAGCTCTTTAACATTTTATTGTTTCTCAATTTACTTTTTAACAATTATAAGTAACAATGTTCAAATTTTGAGATTTGCATAAAAATGAGTATTTTTTAATGTGAAATAATCCTCAGTTACTAGCAGATACTGCAGTAAGGATGCCTATCTGAGTAATTAGAATGTGTAATTACCCAAATATTTTCAACCTCTAGAGTCTATGATTGCCTTAATAAAACACTGGACATTAAATTGTCTTTTACTAAGTAAGAAAAGATGAAGACAGAATTGAACTAATTTTTTTTTTTTTTTTTTTTTTTTTTGAGACAGAGTCTTGCTCTGTCACCCAGGCTGGAGTGTAGTGGTGCCATCTGGGATCACTGCAAGCTCCACCCCCTGGGTTCACACCATTCTCCTTCCTCAGTCTCCTGAGTAACTAGGACTACAGGCGCCCGCCATCACGCCCGGCTAATTTTTTGTATTTTTTTATTTTTATTTTTAGTAGACGGGGTTTCACTGTGTTAGCCAGGATGTTCTTGATCTCCTGACCTCGTGATTTGCCCGCCTCGGCCTCCCAAAGTGCTGGGATTACAGGCGTGAGCCACCAAGCCTGGCCAGAATGGAACTAATTTTTAAGATCATTGACATAAACTGGATTAGAGATAACTCCGCATCCAGAAGATGGTCACGGAACATGTTACTTTCCTGATGAGTGACTGAGACTGATCCCTTTTGACTGTGGGCTTACTGGACTTGATGAAAACCTTCCAGTCTCTAGCGCTGATTGCGTCATGTGGGGTCGTCCTAAGTATGTGGTAGTAATGGAGCCTAGCCTGCATTTGTGCAACCAAATCAAAAGGTGTCAAAGGAGAAGACGAAGTAAGGAAAGATCTTACCAGTGAAATCTGGCTTACTTTTAGAATGCAATTAATCAGAGTTTCTTAAACTACAATGAAGAAAGCATTCAAGAGCTATGGCGTAGTTTTCTTGTCTCTTTTTAGCACCAGGGATGAATGTATTTGTATTTGTTGGGCTCATATTATAAATATATTTTCAGCAAAACGTGTCAAAATATGTGTCCAGACTTTTTTTTTTTTTAATTAAAATTAGTTACCTTGGAGGGCCAGGCACTTAACACAAGATTACTATGGCCCAATAACTTCGGAATTCCTTCTTTTGGAGTTGTTGCTTTTGTTTTTTAGGGAGCTAATTCAGAAATCTTTTTTTTTTTTTTTTTTTTTTTGCTAAGTATTTTTGGCAACCTGTTTCTAGCTACACCTTTTTATGAAACATCATTCATTTTGAAGAACTCTTGCTACTATTTGGCAAGACCAATTCTTCTGAGCAAAACAACCACCAAAAAAAGGCAATAATTTTAGAGCCAGACAAAACTGGTTTACGTCTTACTCTCCTACTTTCTAGCTGTGGTTCTTCGGTCAAAATACCTAGATTGTTGTGAGGATTAAAGAGTATAAGTTGGCTGGGCATGGTGGCTCACCCCTGCAATCCCAGCACTTTGGTAGGCCGAGGCAGGCAGATCAGCCTGGCCAACATGGTGAAAACCCATCTCCACTAAAAATATAAAAATTAGCCAGGCATGGTGGCGGGTGCCTGTAATCCCAGCTACTTGGGAGGCTAAGGCAGGAGAATTGCTTCAACCCAGGAGTCGGAGGTTGCAGTGAGCTGAGATCGCGCCACTGCACTCCAGCCTGGGCGACAGAGCAAGACACTGTCTTGGGAAAAAGAAAAAGGGTATACCTTAAGTAAAATATCCAGTATACATAACAGATGCTACTTATGCTCCTTTCTCCTATCTTTCAAGCTCTTACATATAGCATTGTACTAAGCACAATGAATAAAACCAAATCATAAACAGTAAGCCTAATCTTTCAGCATTAAAATCCAGCTAATCATTTAACAAAAATTTTGAAATGTCTACTAAGGGCCAGTCTTCTTCCAGACACTTGGGATACAGTAACGAACCAAACAGACAAAACCTTGCCCTTGTGGAGCTTATATTCTAGGTAACCAAGTGGAGGGATACAGATAATGTCCATGTAAGGCAAATATAGATTCTGACATGTGGTGCTAATTGCTCCAGGGGAAAAAATGTATGAAAAAGAGAGAAAAAATGTCAGGGTTGGGGAGGAGAAGGATGTATTGCAATTTTAAGCAGAGTGGTCATGGAGAAACTTACTGAAGAAATGAGGTTTAACAGAAGCCCTGAAGGAAAGTGGAGAATCTAGCCAAGTCATGAGCCTCCCTAGATGAATGGGTTCGACAGGGAATTCATGCATCAGAAGAGTTACGGAATGGTGTTCACGTTTGAAAAGGCCTGTTGGAAGGTAAGTAACACTGAACAAATGAAATAAAACGAGGCAGTAGCACATCAACAGGAATCAGAAAGTAGAGCAGGTAGCAGTGACACTGGGGACAATAGCAGTTGTTGCCAACCTCAGTTAGGCCTGCCATCTGGTTTCACAGCAGTTTCACCAGTGACACCTGTGACATAAATGTCAAGATCACAGCCCAAGCCAGACCCGGAGAAGCAACAATTGTACCAGAAGTAAAGGGGAGCTCTCTGCCATTCTATGTCCTTGGCTTGAGCACACAAGGAGGATGATGAAAGCAGGATAGCCAAGCCCAGGCTGCCCGGAAAAATCCAAACCTGGATGGCTGCCTGCAGGGTGGGCCCAAGAACGGCTTTACGGATATGAAAAGTACAGCAGCCAAATTTAGCAACTAGAAACAGCTCGACGTCAGAGAAGTAGACAAGGCAAAATATTGCCTATCCTTAGTGTCTAGAAATGTGTGTTGAAATCTTAAAAGATTAGAAAAGGGATTCTCTTTTTAACCAGGGTACAGTTTTTAAACTAGGCAATAGCAGCCATTAAATGATATAGCTACACATCAGGTATTTGTACAAAATGTTTTTTTGTTTGTTTTCATGTGTGAAAAGTATTTTGGCAATGTATTTTTCTATTCGATATAGGGGTAGCTATCTTCTCTAGCATATTCCATTACTTCCAGTCATTCCTAATACATTACAGAGAACAAATAACCACTCTGTTCCTCGGTTCACTCAATCTCTTGACCACCGGGGTTTTTCCTTTCTTTCTTCTTTTTTTTTTTTTTTTTAATTGTTTCTCCCCTATTTAGAATAAGGATAATCCCTCTCCTGGTTAAATCCATAAGTATACTATTGGAATAAATTCAAATTATTGGGAGTAAACCATTTTTTGTGTGTTGTAAAGCAATAAAATATTTTAAATTCATTTTCTTCTTTTTCTTAATATTATTAAATATCAAGTTTTGCCTATAGGAATGAATTGAGGAGTATTTTATACAAAAATAAATTATATTTTGGATTCTGTATTTTACAGTATTTTGTATAGCTTCATGCATGTGAATTTTAAAAGTATGGCTGGAACTCATAAGATGGTTGGATTTTGAACAGCGTCTCTGTCCATGTGCACAGATACAGGAGCCCACATATGTCAGATTCATGTGATTTCTACCCCACCATATTGCTGCACCAGTTTCATCTGCAAATGAAAACAGAAAAAACAGCAGGCTGGAGAAGGAAAAAGGGCAAAAGACTCAGAAAACCTTACCGCCTCCCCCCAGTAAAGTGACCATTTGCATTCTATATATTCATTACCAGACTGACACTCATGAGTGACATTTTCCATTTATTTTTCTCACTCCCAACCAAAATATATGGAAATAATTAAAAACGAAGATTGATCTCTAAAAGCAAAAGCAGAGCCTCATCATTTGGAAATTATCAAAGGGCAAGAAATGACTCACACATTTTTTGAAAAGTTCAAATCATAATCACAAATTATAAACTGCATTTTCTTTTGGGTTCTCATAAAAAAAAACAGACAGTGAGAAAGAGAGAGAGAGAGGGGGAGAGAGAGAGAGAATGGTTTTAGTTCTATAAAGAAAATATTTTTCAACATTAAAGAATTTATAAATTGTAAGATATAACTAAAATTTAGAATTAAATCCCTACTTTATAAAAAAGATCTTGAGTGTGTCTTTTCTTTGCGTTGGCACTATAACCAATGCAAATTAAAATAATGGGTTTTGTGTTTGGAAGGGGGCCTCCCAAGAGATCATTTAGTCAGGCTTCTTATATTCATTAAGGATTAAACTAAAATCAAAGACAGATGGTTTGGTCTCATATCTCAGAACAGAGATTTCACAACTTTCTTTGAGTGCTTATTCAACTCTTCAATCACCATCTAACTTATTCCTTAGTTATAATCTCTATCAATATTAACACTACCTGGACTATTTTCACTAACACTTCATTGGATGAAAATGGAAGCATTATGCATGTTGCTATAAGAGATTTATCAGGAGAAAATTGACAAAATGTTTATTTAGCATTTCATTTACTGGCATTTTGAAAGGATCTATTCCCATTGGTTTAACTAAGATCCGATGACTTCGTTACAATTGTAGTAGAGTTAAAACATTGGCTGATTGTGACCGTAATTTCTATAATTCGCAGTCTTCTGTCTACATTTTGCCCAACTTCTTTCTCATTTTATCTGAAGATAATTAAATGCTAATTTGAATAATAAGCTCTTGAGGCAACAAAATGGTTAAAGGCATGAACACAGAGATTCCTAACATGTTGTATTCTAATTATCACTCAGTATAGCACATTTTATTTTGTGTGTGTGTGTGTGTGTGTGTGTGTGTGTGTGTGTGTGATTTCCTTCTTTGATCCATGGATTCATTATTTAGAAGTCTGTTGCTTAATTTTGAAGAATAGGGCCTTTTCTAGATATCTAATTGCAATTGATTTCTAATTTAATTCCATTGTAGTCAAATACTCTTTGAAATGAATTCTGACTTATTTTATGGCCTAGCATAACACCACCTGTGGAATGTTCCATGTGTATTTGAAAAGAATGTATATTCTGAAGTCGTTGGGTGTACTATTCTATAAAAGTCAGTTAGGTCTGCATGTTTGATCATTGATAATGTTATTTAAGTTCTGTATATCAATTTTTTGTCTTCTTGTTCTAGCAACTGAGAGAAAATTGATAAAATCTCTAACAATTATTGTAGATTTCTCTGCTTTTTACTTTAGTTCTGCCATTTTTTTCTTCTTGGATTTTGAAATTCTACTTTGTTATACCCTTTTAAGATTGTTATGTCTTGTTACAAATTGGCCTTTTTTTCCCAAATAAAATGACCATTTTTATCCGTGTTAGTATCCTTTGTCTTAAAATCTACTTTTTTGATATTCATATAGCCATATCAGCTTTCTTTCACTTAGTGTTTGCATGCTATATCTTTTACTGATTTTTTTACTTTCAACTTGTCTGTTATATTTAAAATATGTTTTGAAAACAGCATACTATTGAACTTTGCTCTTTATCCAGTCTGACAATCTTAAGAGTAATGAAAATATACACCCACAAAAAGACCTATGCAAGAATGTTCATAGCAAACTTTTTTATAATCGTTAAAACTTAGAAACAACTCATATGCTCATGAATAAGTAAATGAAAAATTATTACAACATATTTATATAGGAGAGTGCTACTCAACAGCAAAAAGTTATGATATACTTACATATGCAACAAAATGGTTAAATCTAAAATAAAAAATGTGTTAAGTGACAAAAGCCAGGAAAAAAAATTACATTCTTTATGATTCCACTTACGTGAAGTTTTTGAGCCAGTAAAACTAAGCTATGGTAATAGAAATTGGAACAGTGGTTGTCTCTGGGGGAAGGAGGGATTGACAGGAAAAGGGTACTGGGGTGATAGAAATATTCTACATCTTAATCGGAGTAGTTGCCAGACAGGGGAATACATTTGTCAGAACTCAAAGTAATATACACTTAAAAATATCTGTATTTTATTTTATGGAAATTATATTTCAATCAAAGAAAATGGCAAAAGCCCAATCTCCACTACCTTTTGTCTACTTCCTATTTTCCATAGTCTATATTGGTTACACCAAGCCAGGCTAGATAAGCTGAGACACGCTAACTATGTTTTCATTGTCTTGCTGACTCTCTTTCAGTTGACAGAATTCCTATTGAGTATCTCCTATGTACTATCTCCATGTGGCCATCAGGAAGATTGCAAGCTTCTCTGATGTTAATCATACTTTAATGAGAAGCACAAGTCCAATTATGCCTCTTAGATAATTCTCTCCAAAATAATTAGGAGGTGGCTCCTTCCGGGTCTTTGCTCATAATACCATTCATACTCTCTGCTTCCAAAGAATTCAAAACCTAATTAGGTTGTCAAAATAAACACAGAGAAATTTAAATAATAACACCAAGTCTGGTAACAACATAAGAGAACAACGTACAAAAGCAATCCAAAACAGCAAGGTAGTACCCGATTGACCTGTGGTAATGATGACAAGCTTGAACAGATTTTTAAAAATTTTACAAATGTTTTTATACACAGTATTTTACTTATCATGTACAACAATCTTAAAAGGTAGATCAGGGAGGTATAAATATCCTCATCTTTTAGATGAAGAAATTGAGTTTTTAATCAGGCTATGTCACTGGCCAAGCGAATAAGAGACAGATGCAAGACTGCAACTCGTATTTTGACTCCTGCTCCCAACAAGGATTTATTCTATATTGCTTTTTGTTTATAAGAGGTTAACAGCATTGAGATCTGAAGTGATGTACAGAGGCTTCATGGATGTGGTGGTACTTACATTAGGCTTTAAAGGCTGGCCTGGAGTGAAAGAATATTCCAATTGCAAGGGAAAATTATGCGCAAAGGCCCAAACCCAAGCAGGACCTGACTCTGACCTATAGGAGAAAGCAAAGCAGGTTGGGACAATAGCAGGTGAGAAAATTAGTTGGGTGGGCGTGGAGGTTCTTGCCTTGGTCAAGTTGCAGATTTAATACAGAAAGGATGATAGTGGCCAGAGTCCAGAGGTATCAAATACAATGCCGAAAGTCAATGGTAACTTGCTGAAGCTTTTTAAAAGGAAGTAAAATATTAAGAAGAAAACTCTATTACGGAGTATGTTAAATATTATAAAATATTAATATTACAAAATACTGATATGATACATATTTAAGATTACAATTTTAGTACAGTTGTAAGAGTGGATGAGCAATGGGTGGGTTGTAAAGAAATAAAAGAATTAGGTGCACAAAACTTGTTTGAAATGTACTGTTAAGCGAATGAAAACAGGAAGAAGAAGAAATTCTATCAAGAAGAAGAAATTAAGAATATGAAGAGAAACTTGCTTGAGGGAACTTTTGAAATAAGAAGGCTAGGATGGGGTCAAGAACAAGGAAGAAATTGTTAAGCTGTGAAATCAAGAGGGATAATGTTAAGCATGGAGAAAAGTCAGAGTAAATGGATGAAGAGATTAAAGTAAACAACAGAGAAGATTAAATTCACCTCAGCACCTCAGTCTTTTCAATAAAGCCCTGTGCAAGATGCTGCTGAAAAAGAATAGAAGAAAATAATTGGGATTGGAATTCAGGAAAGAATAAAAAGGCCATTTGAATGATCACTGATAAGAAATGGGTTGTGTTGGTTGTTTTCAGAAGAAATAAGATGTTATAAATGTAAAAGTTAATACATAAATTTAAACACTTGATTTTAATAAACATATAAATTTAAGTAATAATTTATATATATATATATAGCATCTCCCTATGTTGAATTGACATTCTTTTTCCATTTGAATAAAGGAAAATAGAATGATCACATATGAGGTCAAATTTTATCTGTCTAATAATCCATAAATGTAACAGGATAGAACATCATCATAATGACCATTTTTGTGGAAATGTTACTAAGGCCAGAAACTGTCTTACGTGTTTTACATGTACATTTCATTAATTCAATCTTCATAATAAAGTGTAGGATAGGAACAATGATAATCCCATTTTACCAAAGGAAGCCAAAATAAGTTTATTACTTGCTTAAGAACACATTAGTGAGTAAGGAAGCCTGAATTTGGGCTATGGCAACCTGAATCTGAGTCCAAGTTCTTGACCACCATGTTTGATTGGTTGCTAAAACTATCAGTATAAACTGCAACATGTTACTCAAAGCTCCATTTCCTGATAGAGCTAATAATCCAATATTTTATTATATTTGGTTTTTCAATTATATTTAATTGACAATTGAAAATTGTATATATGTATGGTGTGCAACTTGATATTTGTATTGTGAAATGATTAAATCAAACTAATATCTCCATCACCTCAGATATTTATATTTTGGTGGTGAGAACATTTAAAATCTACACTTAGCAATTTTTGAATATGCAATGCAGTATTATTAACTACAGTCATTACATTGTACAAAAGATCTCCAGAATGTATTCCTACTGTTTAACTGAAGTTTTGTACCCTTTGACCAACATTTTCCATTCCTCCACCCCTACAGCCCTACCCAATAGCCCCTGATAACCACCATTCTACTTTCTGTTTCCATGAGTTTGATTTTTTTAGATTTCATAGATAAGTTACATCACACAATATTTGTCGTTCTGTGCTTGGCTTATTTTACTTAACCTAATGTCCTTCAGGTTCATTCACGTTGCCACAAGTGACAGAATTTCCTTCTTTGTTAAGGTTGAAGAGTACTTCTTTGTGTGTGTGCAATTCTTTATCCCTTCCTCATCTAGATAAGACTTAGGTTGATTCCATATCTTGTCTATTGGAAACAATGCTGCAATAAACACAAGAGTGTAAATATTGAGATGATCATATGATTTTTGTTTTTAATTGTTTATGTGATGTACTCCATTTATTGACTTACATACGTTAAACCATCCCTGCATCCTGGGTATGAAACCCACTTGATCATGATGTATTATCTCTTTGATATACTGTTGGATTTGCTTAGCTAGATTTTTTTTGAGAATTTTTGCACCTATGTTCATCAGGGATATTGGTCTACAGTTTTATTTTTTGTTGTGTCCTTTCCTGATTTGGGTATTTGGGTGATACTGACTTCATAGAGTAATTTAGGGTGGATTCCTTCTTTCTCTATCTTGTGAAGTAGTTGCAGTAGGGTTGGTACCAATTCTTCTTTGAATGTCTAGGTGTACACCCAGTAGTATAATTACTGGATCATAGATAATGGAACATATAATAGTTCTATATTTACTTTTCTGAGGAACTTCCATATTGTTTTTTATAATGACTAATTTACAATCCCACCAACAGTGTACAACACTTTTGTTTTCTCCACACCATTACCAACACTTATCTTTTGTTCTTTTGATAATAGCCATTCTAACAAATGTGACGTGCTATTTCACTGTAGTTTTAATATGTGTTTTCCTGATGATTGGTGATATTGGGCCTTTTTTTCACATACTTCTTGGCCATTTGTATGTCTTCTTTTGAGAAATGTCCATTTAGGTTCTTTGCCCATTTTGTAATCAGGTTATTATTATTATTATTATTATTTGCTATTGAGTTGTTGGAGTTTCTTACATATTTTAGATATTAACCCCTTATTGAACATATGGTTTGCAAATATTTTCTTTCATTCTGTAGGTTGTCTTTTCATTCTGTTGATTGTTTCTTTTGTTTTGGTCTGTGATTTTGGGGTCAGATTCAAAAAATCTTTGCCTGTATCAATGTCAAAGAGTTTTCCCCTATGTTTTCTTCTAGTACTTTTACAGTTCTAGGTCTTCTGTAAGTTGTTAATCCATTTTGAGTTGATTTTGTATATAATGTGAGTTAAGGGTCTAATTTCATTCTTCTGCATGTGGATACCCAGTTTTTCCAACATCATTTACTGAAGAGACAGTTCATTTCCCATTTTTTGTTCTTGGTGCTTTTGTCAAAGATTGATTGACCATAAATGCATGGATTTATTTCTGGGCTTTTGGTTCTGTTCCATTTGTATGCTGATTTTTATGCCAGTACCAAGCTGTTTTGATCACTATAACTTTGTAATGTATTTTGAGATCAGGCAGTGTGATGCAACCAAGCTTTGTTATTTTTACTCAAGATTCCTTTGGCTGTTTGGGGTAACTTGTGATTCCATCTGAATTTTAAGATTTAAAAAAAATCTGTTATGTCATTGGAATTTTGACAGGGATTTCATTGAATCCATAGATCACTTTAGGTACTCTGGGTATTTTAAGAACGTTAATTCTTTCCACTCGTCAACATGGGATATCTTTCTTTTTATGTGTGTTTTCTTTTAATTTCCTTAATCCATGTTTTGTAGTTTTTGATGTACCGATCTTTCACCTCATTGATTAAGTTTATTCCTCGACATTTTTTGATGCTATAAAATGATACCGTTTTCTTGATTTCTCTTGCAAATAGTTGATTCTTAGTGTTTAGAAACTACTGATTTTTGTATGTTGACTTTGTATCCTGCAATTTTATTGAATTTATTTATTGGTTCTAACAGGTTTTTTTTTTTTTGTACAGACTTTAGGGATATGTATATATTTAACTTATTTTATGATTTGGATGACTTTTATTTCTTTCTCTTGACCCATGGCTCTGGTTAGAACTTACAAGAACTTACTATGTTGAACAGAAATTACAAGAGTAGGCATCCTTGTCTTTTTCATGATTCAAAATTTTATCTTACATTTACTATTACCAGGTCACATTGTGAACACTGCCCCATCTTGCCCAGAAGTAGTAGAACCTCATGCTGGAGTATAAGATTCTTGAGGTGGAGTTGGCTCATGTGAAAGTTAAGTAATCTTGATTTTATACTAAAGAAATAGGGAATCGATGGGGAGCATAATTAATAAGAGCAACACAATCAGATTTATTTTTCACCTATTACTTTGGTAGTATGGAGGATGTGTAGCGTCTGAAGCCTTTTAGGGCAAGAGATAAGATAAAAGCCAATTGCAAGAGCCCAGGCAAAAGACAATGAATGTCTAAATCCAGGCAGAAATAACAAGAGTAAAAAAATGATCTGAACAGTTCCGAGTTTCCGTCAATACAATTTGAAGTTTGCCTGCATGTTGATGGAGAAGGAGTTGCAGAAGCTGAGAGGACTCCAAGATTCTTGTTTGGGAAACTTGATACACAGGAAACAGAAACCTTCCCTGGCTTTCCCGGCCCTTATTCATCTTCACCTCCTTTGAAGCTCAATTTCATGTGAAGATATCTCAAATTTTTGGAGAAAGAATGAAAGCTGCATTTAAGAAATATTATTCCGCCTTAAGATATTGGAGAAAGAAGACTACTAAAATTAAGAACACCAGTAAGAAATCATTTGCAGGAATAAACCCAAGTCGGCTTGAAATTAAATGATGGAAGGAGTGGTGCTGGTGGAGAATAGATACTTCCAAGTATTTCATGAAAGAAAAATTTAGTTGAAGTTTGAAAGACTAATAAGCATAGCCTTTGGTAATACAAATATATGTATGCTTCTTAAAAGTATGTTTATATTTCCATAGTTCATTAGACCATCATAGATTTTTTTCTACAGCAAAGAGTAAAATGATAGTCTTTCCAAAAAAGAAGTTCAAAATCATATTCTTTAGTAACTAAAAATGAATATGAAAGAGAAAATATTATTATATTATTATAACATGAAACGTAATAAAGAGTCAGGCATGGCGGCACATACCTATGGGCCCAGCTACTCAGAGGCTGAGAAGGGAGGATCGCTTGAACTCAGGATTTCAAGACTGCAATGAGCTATGATTGCACCACTACACTCCAGCCTGTGTGACAGAGTTAGACCACATATATTAAAAAAAAAAAAAAAAAAAGAAGAAGAAGAAAGAAAGAAGAAGAAAAAAGTATAATAAAAAAGAAATAATAATATTTTTTCCTTATTTAAATGTTGTTTGTTTGGGTGAACATGAAATAGTGTTAAGAAAGAATACTGTGTTGTTTCAGGCAAACAAAATAAAAAATGAATGGATTTTCATTTGAAGGAAAGTCTAACTATAGTTTTACCATTGAGGTTGATAGTGGGAAAAAAAGCTACCAATATTTTAAAGTTCAGTATTTTTCTTCGAGTTAAGGGATATGACAAAAGAATATGATCTAATTAAACTAAAGAGCTTCTGCACAGCAAAAAAATATATAGATCAACAGAGTAAACAGATAACCTAGAGAACAGGAGAAAATACTTTCCAACTATGCATCTGAGAAAGTTCTCATATCCAGCATCTATAAGGAACTTAAACAAATTTACAAGGGAAAAAAACCCAAACAACCCCATTAAAAAGTGGCCAAAGGACATGAACAGACACTTCTCAAAAGCAGAAATGCATGTGGCCAACATGCATATAAAAAAAACTCTACATCACTTATCATTAGAGAAATGCAAATCAAAACCACAAAGAGATACCATCTCACACCAGTCAGAATAGCTATTATTAAAAAGTAAAAAAACAACAGATACTGCAGAGATTGTGGAGAAAAAGGAACACTTACTTATACACTGTTGGTGGGAGTGTAACTTAATTCAATCATTGTTGAAGACATTGTGGTGATTCCTCAAACACCTAAAGACTGAAATGCCATTTGATCCAGCAATCCCTTTACCAAGTATATACCCAAAGGAATATAAATCATGCTATTATAAAGACACAAGCATGCATATGTTCATTACAGCACTATTCACAATGCCAAAGACATGGAATCAACCTAAATGCCCATCAGTGATAGAGCAGATAAAGAAAATGTGCTACATATACAACATGGAATACTATGCAGCCATAAAAAAGAATGAGATCATGTCCTCTTCAGGGACATGGATGGAGCAGGAGGCCATTATCCTCAGCAAAGTAACACAGGAACAGAAAACCAAATATGACATGTTTGCAGGTATAAGTAGATGCTAAATGATGAGAACACATGAACACATAAAGGAAACCAACACACACTGAGGCCTATCAGAGGGTGTGACAGGGTGGGAGGAGGAGAGGATCAGGAAAAATAACTAATGCATACTAGGCTTAATACCTAGGTGATGAAATAATCTGTACAATAGTTCTCAGGGGGAATGCTTCCAACTTTTCCCCATTCAGTGATGTTGACTGTGGGTTTGTCATAGATGGATTTTTATTACCTTAAGGTATGTCCCTTCTATGCTGATTTTGTTGAGGGTTATAATCATAAAGTGATGTTTGATTTTGTCAAATGTTTTTTCTGGATCTATTGAGATGATTGTGTTATTTTTGTTTTTAATTCTGTTTATGCAGTGTACCACATTTATTGACTTGTGGATGTTTAACCATCCCTGCATCCCTGCTACAAAACCCACTTGACCATAGTGGATTATCTTTCTGATATGCTGTGGGATTCACTTAGTGCAGGATTTTGCCCACTTTTACCACTTCTATTCAACGTAGTATTGGAAGTCTTAGCCAGATGATTCACACAAGAGAAAGGAATAAACGGCATCTAAATTGGTAAAGAGGAGGTCAAACTGTCACTGTTTGCTGATGACATAATTATATACCTGGGAAACACTAAACACTTTTTCAAAAAGCTCCTATAACTGGTAAATGAATTCAGCAAAGTTTCAGGATACAAAGTTAATGTACCCAACTCAGTAGCTCTGCTATACTACCAACAGTGGCCAAACTTAGAATCAAATCAAGAACTCAACCCCTTTTACAATAGCTGCAAAAAAAAAAAAAAAAAAAAAAAAAAAAAAGAATACTTACGAATATACTTAACCAAGGAGATGAAAGACCTCTACAAGGAAAACTACAAACACTGCTGAAAGAAATCATAGACAACACAAGCAAATGGAAACACATCAAATTCCCATAAAAATACTGCCATTATTCTTCACAGAACTAGAAAAAAAAATCTCAAAATTCATACAGAAAAAAAGGAGCCTGCATAGTCAGAGCAAGACTAAACAAAAAGAACAAATCTGGAGGCATCACATTACCTGAATTCAAATTATACTATAAGGCTATAGTCACCAAAACAGTAGGTACTGGAATAAAAATCAGCACGTAGATCAATGGAACAGAATAGAGAACTCAGAAATAAAGCCAAATGCTTACAGCCAACCTTTGACAAAGCAAACAAAAACATAAAGTAGGGAAAGGACACCCTATTCAATAAGTGGTGCTGGGATAATTGGCAAACCACATGTAGGAGAATGAAACTGGATCCTCATATTTCACCTTATACAAAATTCAATTCAAGATGGATCAAGAACTTAAATTAAGACCTGAAACCATGAAACTTCTAGAACATCAGAAAAACCCTTCTAGACATTGGCTTGGACAAAGACTTCATGACCAAAAACCCAAAAGCAAATGCAACAAAAACTACCATAAATAGATGAGACTTACTAAACTAAAAAGCTTCTGACCAGCGAAGGAAATAATTGTCAGAGTAAACAGACAACCCACAGAGTGGGATAAAATATTCACAATCTGTACATCCAACAAAAGACTAATATCCAGAGTCTACAATGAACTTAAACAAATCTGCCAGAAAAAAAAGCAATCTCATCAAAAAGTGGGCTAAGGACATGAATAGACTATTATCAAAAGAAGATATACAAATGGGCAACAAACATATGAAAAAATGCTCAGTATCACTAATTATCAGGGAAATGCAAATCAAAACCACAATGAGATATCACCTTACTCCTGCAAGAATGGATACAATCAAAAAATAAAAAACTAATAGATGTTGCCATAGATGTGGTGAAAAGGGAACATTTTTACACTCTTGGTGGGAATATAAACTAGTACAACCACTACTGAAAACAGTGTGGAGAGTTCTTAAAGAACTAAAAGTAGATCTTACCATTTGATCCAGCAATCCCACTTCTGGGTATCTACCCAGAGGAAAAGAAGGCATTATATGAAAAAGATACTTGCACATGCATATTTATAGCAGCATAATTCACAATTGCAAAAATATGGAACCAGCCCAAATGCTCATTAATCACTTGTTGATTAATATATATATTATTATATGTATAAATATATTATTATATATGTATACACATATATATATATATATATGAATACTGCTCTGTCTTAAAAAGGAATGAAGGCTTTCTCCGCAATTTTGATGGAATTGGATACCATTATTCTAAGCGAAGTAACTCAGGAACAGAAAACCAAACATCGTTAAGTTCTCACTCACAAATGAGAGCTAAGCTATGAAGACACAAAGGCATAAGAATGATACAATGGACTTTGAGGACTCAGGGGAAAGGGTGGGGGGGTGAGAGATAAAAGACTACACATTGGGTACAGTGTACACTGCTTGGGTGAGGGTGTACCAAAATCTCAGACATCACCACTAAAGGACTTAGCCATGTAACCAAACACCACCAGTTCCCCAAAAACCTATTGAATTTTTTAAAAAAAGAAATAAACCATCATGACACACATTTACCTGTGTAACAAACCTGCACATCCTGCACATGTGCCCCTGAACTTAAAATAAAAGTGAAAAAGAGTCCCACCTATTATTTGAGATGGACAAGAAATACACATACACAGAAGTGAAACATCCAGACGTTATTGAAACGATAATGTGTATCCTTTTACCTTTCCCAGGCAGAATAGATATCTGGATAAAACACCAGTTTGTACTGCACCCTTTTTTTCACTTCAGACATTTTTCAGTTATTACCAGCTTAAAAAATAGAGATCATTTCAACTGAGAGATAACCAAAGCACTCAAAAGCCATTTTCATTTTATAGATTAATCAATACCCAGAGCCACAGTAAATTATAGTTTTTATTGCAAATCAACATTTTGGTAGGACTAAAATGTTTCTTTTCTCTTTTTTAACCATCTAAAACACATCTGACATCATACACAATGATGCAAAGTGACTAAAACAATGGGATGCTCAGGCAAGTACAAGAGGAGGTAATGGAATCATAACAATATTCTGTGACAAAGATAATTTGTATCAACAAAGGTCAATATGACCAAATTGATCTCAACTCATTGGTGTACCCCACTTGAGGTGATTCACCTTATTTTATTTCTGAAAAGCATTAAAAAAGGACAGATAAAGTTAATAGAGTAAAGCCAGGGTTAAAGCATTTAACAGCACACCAATAACCTAGTATATAACTTCCCTGTTTCACTTATAATTCAGAAATGGAGTATTTAGCAATCTCTGGCCTTCTAAATAAGAAGAGAACCTTGCTTCTCCTTGTTGATTTACTCTGTAGTACTTTAGAAACAGATATCAGCCTAACAATAGTCCTATTAATATGGACTAGAAGAAATGTAAAAGTGGAAGACACTTTAGAGATAATCTAGTCCATTTCTTTTATAAAAGATAAAATTGAGAATTACGGAATTTAGAAGTATAGTTAGCTCTCCATATTTGTGAATTCTGCATCTGGAGTTTAACCATCCATGGATCAAAAATATTTTTTAAAAATTGAATCTGTATCAAACAGGTACAGCCAACTTTTTCTTGTCACTATTCCCTAAACATTGTAATATAACAACTGTTTACATAGCATTTACATTGCATTAGGTGTCATAAGTAACGTAGAGATGTTTGAAAGTATATGGGAAGATGTGCCTAGGTTATATTCAAATACTACACACACCATTTTTTTTTTTTTTTTTTGAGACGGAGTTTCACTCTTGTCACCCAGGCTGGAGTGCAGTGGCATGATCTTGGCTCACTGCAACCTCCACCTCCTGGGTTCAATTGATTCTCCTGCCTCAGCCTCCCGAGTAGCTGGGATTACAAGTGTCTGCCACCACCCCAGATTTTTTTTTTTTTTTTTTTTTTTAGTAGACAGTGGGGATTCATCACGTTGGCCAGGCTGGTCTCAAACTCCTAACCTCTGGTGATCTGCCTGCCTCTGCCTCCCAAAGTGCTGAGATTACAGGCAAGAGCCACCAGGCCTGGCCGCCACACCATTTTATATCAGGGACTCCATAGAGTTTGGTATTCATCTGAGTCCTGAAACAAATTCTCCATGCATACTGAGGGATAACTGTATGCAGCTGGTGACTTTCAGTTGAAGCCAGTGCTCATTTACCATTCCAAAAATCCTAGGGCCTTTAAGAATTATGCTAAATCTATTCAGCCTATGCTCTGTGAATGAAACAATAAAGTCTGAATGACAGCCCATCTGTTTACAGCATGGTTTATTGAATATTTTAAGCTCACAGTTAAAATTTGTCGCTCAGAAAAAAACTATTCTTTTCAAAATATTACTGCTCATTGACAATGCACCTAGTCATTCAAGAGCTCTGATGGAGATCTCCAAGGAGATTAACGTTTTCATGCCTGCACTCCATGGATCAAAGAGTCATTTTGATCTGGAAGTCTTATTAAGAAATCCATTTTGTAGGACTACAGTTGCCATAGATAATGTTTCCACGAATGAGTCTGGGCAAAGTAAATTGGAAAACTTTTGGAAAGAATTCACCATTCTGGATGTCATTAAGAACATAAATGGTTCATGGGAGAAGGTCAAAATATCAACATCAACAGGAATTTGGAAGAAGTTGATTCCAATACTGATGGTTGATTTTAAGGGGTTCAAGACTTCAGTGGAGGAATTAACTGCAGATGTGGTAGAAATCGCAAGAGAACTAGATTAGAAGTGAAGCCTGAAAATGTGACTTAATTGCTGCAATCTTATGATAAAACTTCAATGAATGAGGAATTTCTTCTCATGAATGACCAAAGTAAGTGATTTCTTGAGATGGAATCTACTCCCAGCAAAGGTGCTGTGAATATTGTGAAATGATAACAAAGGATTTAGAATATTACATAAACTTGTTGATAAAGCAGTGGCAGGTTTCGAGAAGATTGACTCCAATTTAGAAGGAGTTCCACTGTGGGTAAAATGCTATCAAACAGGATTGCATGCCAAAGAGAAATCTTTCATGAAAATATGAGTCAATCAATGCAACAAACTTCACTGTGGTCTTATTTTAAGAAATTGCCACAGCCACCCAACCTTCAGCAACCCCCACCTTGATCAGTCAGCAGCCACTGACATCCAGACAAGATCCTCCACCCGCATAAAGATGATGACTTGCTGAAAACTCAGATGATCATTTGCATTTTTAAGCAAGAAAATATTTTTAAATTAAGGTATGTACATTGTTTTTTCAGATGTAATTCTATTACATACTTAATAAACTACAGTATAGTATAAACATAGGTCTTTTTTTAACTTTTAGGTTCAGAGGTACATGTGAAGGTTATATAGGTAAACTGCATGTAACAGGGATACAGATTATTTTGCCGTCCAGGTAATAAGTATAGTACCCAATAAGCACTTTTCTGTTATCCTCTTCCTCCTCTCACCCTCCTCCCTCAAGTAGGCCCCAGTGCCTATTGTTCTCCTCTTTGTGTCCAAGAGTTCTCATTGTTTAGCTCCCACTTGTAAGTTAGAACATGTGGTATTTGGTTTTATGTTCCTGCATTAGTTTGCTTACTATAATAGCTCCCAGCTCCATCCATGTCCCTGCAGAGGACATAATCTTATGATTTTTTTATGGCTGCATAGTATTCCATGGTGTATATGTATCACATCTTCTTTATCCAGTCCACTGTTGATGGGTATTTAGGTTGATTCCATGTCTTTGCTATTGTGAATAGTGCTGCAGTGAACATACATGTGTATTGTGTCTTTATGGTAGAACCACTTATATTTCTTTGGGCACATACCCAATTATTGGGTTGCTGGGTTGAATGGTAATTCTGCTTTAAGTTCTTTGAGGAATCACCACACTGTTTTCCACAATGGCTGAACTAATTTACAATCCCACCAACAGTGTATAAGCATTCCCTTTTCTCTGCAATCTCTCCAGCAAGCAATGGACAAAGGACTCCCTATTTAATAAACAATACTGGGATAACTGGTTAGCCATATGCAGAAGATTGAAACTGGATGACTTCCTTATACCATATAGAAAATAAACTCAAGATGGATTAAATACTTAAATTTAAAACTATAAAATCCCTAGAAGGTAAGATAACAAATACCATTCTAGACATAGGACCTGGCAAAAGTTTCATGACAAAAATGCCAAAACAATTGCAACAAAACCAAAAATCGACAAATAGGATCTAATTAAATTAAGAGTTTCTGCACAGCAAAAGAAACTCAACAGAGTAAACAGACAACCTACAGAATGGGAGAAAATATTTGCAAACTATGCATCCGACAAAGGTCTACTATCCAGAACCTATCAGTAACTTAAATTTACAAGCAAACAACAACAACAAAAGCCACCATTAAAACGTGGGCAAAAGACGTGAGCAGACACTTTTCAAATGACATACATGTCAAGAAGACATACATGCGACAAACATATGAAGAAAAAGCTAACATCGCTGACCATTAGAGAATGCAAATCAAAACCACAATAAGGCTGGGTGTGGTGGTTCATGCCTGTAATCCCAGCACTTTGGAAGGTCAAGGCGGGTGGATCACTTGAAGCCAGGAGTTCGAGACCATCCTGGACAACATGGTGAATACCCGTCTCTGTAAAAATACAAAAATTAGCTGGGCGTGGTGAAGGGCGCCTGTAGTCCCAGCTACTAGGGAGGTTGAGTCAGGAGAATGGCGTGAACCGGAAGGCGGAGCTTGCAGCGAGCCGAGATTGCACCACTGCACTCCAGCCTGAGTGACAGAGGGAGACTCCGTCTCAAAACCAACAACAACAACAAACAAACAAACAAACAAAAAACCACACACACACACACGCAGAAAGAAAAACCAAAATCACAACGAGATACCATCTCACACACCAGTCAGAATGGCTATGATTAAAAAGTAAAAAAGATAAGTCTCTTAGGCCGGGCGCGGTGGCTCAAGCCTGTAATCCCAGCACTTTGGGAGGCCGAGACAGGCGGATCACGAGGTCAGGAGATCGAGACCATCCTGGCTAACACAGTGAAACCCCGTCTCTACTAAAAAAACACAAAAAATTAGCCGGGCGCGGTGGCGGACCCCTGTAGTCCCAGCTACTCCGGAGGCTGAGGCAGGAGAATGGCGTAAACCCGGGAGGCGGGGCTTGCAGTGAGCTGAGATCCCGCCACTGCACCCCAGCCTGGGCGACAGAGCGAGATTCTGTCTAAAAAAAAAAAAAAAAAAAAAGATAAGTCTTTTATGGACTAGGAAATTTTAAAAAAATCATGTGATTCACTCTGTGATAATTGCTTTTCTGGTGGTGTGAAACTGAACCCGTAATATCTCTGAAGTATGTCTGTAAATAAAGGATGTGCCAGTAGAACACCACAATTACACCTGAATTCCATAGCAAGGGTTGAAGGAAGAGCAAGTTTTGCAGCAATAGCAGGACACTGCAAGTCTCACTAATGTTTCTGAAATATTTCCCACCAGATGGGAAAGTCTGTGCCCAGCGTTTAGGTGCAGACAGTCATGTCAGACAAAGAACAGGAACACCACTACCCTTGAACGCAACTGAGTCCTCGCCGTCAAACCTACACAGACTCGGCTGTGATTGGTTCATATTTTCCTTAGGCCACTGTACATTTAAATGAGCAAAGTTTTTAAAAAAAGTTTTCATTTCGTTACAAGTTGAACTAGTAACTGTTAAAACAAAATTATAGCTTCTCCTCAGCCTAAAAGACTTTTAGATGTTTTCAGGAAATGAGCAGTATTCGATAGAATCATCTAAAATACAAATGTTATACAGAATAGAGTATCTTCTGTAATGATGAGTAAGCAAGAAAAAAAAAATCGCCAAACATATGAAAAGATACCGTTGTTCAAAGTAAGAAGCAGAAGAGGCCATTTTAATGTTAGAATACACTCTGATTAAGATTAAAGAGGACACTTTAATTATGAAAGGAAAGCTGGCAGTTAACAAGGGAGTCCAGTTTGATATAACACGGATACTTATAAAAAATAGTTAAATTCGTAAGCTCAGTATAAACAGTAACAAGCATATTTGGAAGTGCAGAAATTAAGTTTGTTAAATGGAAGTCTGTGATAGCTTCCCAATACCTCAGAGTAAAAAGTTAATCAGATGGAAATAATTATTAACAATGTAAAGATATATACATGGTGCAAAAGCCCTGAAGATGCTATCATTAAACATAGTAAATTGAAAAGGAAAAACTAAGGCTAACACAGTTGTTGCAACAAATTCTAATCTCAAAAACCAATGAAATCTTTTACCAAAAAAGAGTCTGTAAATCAAACAGGGTCATGGAATAGCATTTACATTAAAGAAAATAGGCCAGGCACAGTGGCTCAAGCCTGTAATCCCAGCACTTTGGGAGGCTGAGGCGGGCGGATCACCTGAGGTCAGGAGTTTGAGATCAGCCAGACCAACAAGATGAAACCCCGTCTCTACTAAAAATACAAAATTAGCCGGGCGTGGTGGCGGGCGCCTGTAGTCCCAGCTATTCAGGAGGCTGAGACAGGAGAATTGCTTGAACGCGGGAGGCGGAGGTTGCAGTGAGCCGAGATCGCGCCACTGCACTCCAGCCTGGGCGACAGAGCGAGAGACTCCGTCACACACACACACACACACACACACACACACACACACACACACACACGAAAAAGAAAAAAAAAGGAAAAGAACTCCAAATGTAAACATTTCATATTGAGCTAGAGAAGGTCAAAGGATAAAGAAAAACATCCATCAAGTTTCTGGTAGGGGAAAATGGTTTGCTTTCAAGGAGGGGGAAAAAAAAGCAAACTCTGGCTGTATCTTATCTTCTCCATATTAGATGTCTGAGAATAAAAGAACAAAATACATTTTTAAGAAAAATATTTGTGTATAAACTGAAATTATCATTATTACATGAGGGCATTACAGAAATATTTTCACATACCAACAGCTGAGAAAATATATCATCAATATGTCCTTCATGAAGAGGTGACTCTAAGATACACTTCAGCTCTACAGAAGATGATAGAAGAAATTGTAATACATAGTAATAATGGTAATATCCTTAGTTAGGATACGGGGTTAAACCATAGAGCCATATTTTAATAATTGTTAGGATGTGGAGTTAAACCATAGAGTCATATTTTAATAATTGTTGTTAGTAAGGTTATAAAATAATACACTTATGGAGAACATTTTTAAAATTAATGTGAATACCAAATCGTGCATTTTTTTAAACTGGAAAATAGTTGGAAGGGAAAGAAAAAATTTAATATTTTTATCTTATGTAAGGGTAGTTAATAGGTAGTTTCACTTATGATGCTGATGGTTTCTTTTAAAATAATGGAATGAAATAAGGCAATACATGCATTCCAAAAAGCTAGAAAAATAGAAGAAGAAAAAATAAAGAAGGGAAAAACTGCAGTTGATATATCCCGATGGGAAAATCAGGAAAAATATAAGAGAAGTAGAAACCACAAAACAAGTTATGAGAAGAAAAATCAAATATTATCTGACACCTAAGACAATAAATTTTGATTTGGTTAATTTATAATTAACCAACACAAAGTACCAAATTAGATCACAATGCAAAAGTTGAACAGATGTTGTTTATTTGGAAGAAGCATAGAACAAATTGCCAAAATTAAAAATAAAAAATCGACAAAAATATATCAACAAATACAAACAAAAATGTAGCTTTTACAATGTTATTAGACAGAAAATATGATTCAATGCAAAAAACTTAAATGGTTAAGTAAGGTAATTTTGTACTTATAAATGTTCTAATAAATATAAACTTGTCATAAAATCAAAAAGTTAATAGTAATACATTATTATGCAAAACTGTTAGAAACCCAGCACAATTGTAGAAGACATGAAATCATGTTTCTTGGCTTTTGAGACACCAAAAGTATGCAAACAAAATTATTAACTATATTAAAATCTTTGAATTTTTCTACAAAATGTGTATGTTTGTGAAAGTGAAATTGTCAAAATGATGTAAGAAGTGAAAACTTAATCAGGCAATTAATAAGGACATGAGTTAAAAGAAATATGTAAACCCACTTTAAAATAATAAAATATGTTTATAGGTGAGTTTTTATTTTCTAGCAAATAAATATTGATATTATCTAGAAATGATTTATTTCCACATTTTGTAAACAGATTCAAAGGATAGAAAAATAGGAAAATTACTCAAAAAAATTTTTGGAAGCAAATTTAAATTTCATAGTAAAACTTTGCCAAAAGAACACCCTCAAAAATGAAAATGTACAGCCAATATCACTAATAAGTACAGTTATAAACATCTTAAATAAAACATACAACTACTTAATAACATAATGCACCAAAATAAGATCCAAAATAGTAATGAAAAAATGATGCAGTACTTAAAAATATATTAATGAAATACATGACATTAATTGGCCAAAACAGAATATGAACTACATCTAGATGCTCAAAAGTCATTTAATAGATATCACATTTATTTATAAATTATTATAAATTCTCTTTGTAAAGAGAAATATCCTTACATTATGAAATTGTTCTGTCTGAAATCAAATTTACATCAATATATCACTAAGGATATTGATGTAAATGTGATTTAGTGAAGAGCCACTATAAATATTTATGTCAAAGTTAGGAAACAGCAGGAAATTTGCACTGTTAATACTTTCCAGGAAAATCTGCCAGTATAACTGGGGGAAAACATTGGTTAGAAATAAGTAAAGGAACGATTGCTTAGAAATATTAGAAAAGAAAGGCATGATATATTGTCCTAATTATTTACAGACAAAATTATGTACCTAGAAAAGCTAAAAAATCAACAGAAAAATAGTAAAATTAATAGGAAATATCAGTAATATAGATATACCTATACATTTCTCTACATAGGTTCATTCATTCAGAAATTTAAATACTGTCAAACACCGATACTTGATAATTATAGTGTAATGTGACTACATAGACCAGAGTCTGCAACTTAGTTTCCATAAGGGATGATTTAGTAAATATGTTTGGCTTTGTGGGCCATATTTTCTCTGTTGCAAGTATACAGTTCTCACCTTATAGCATGAAAACAGTCATGGAAAATTTATATAAAAATGAGCATGGCTGTGTCCCAATGAAACTGTATTTATGGACATTAAACTTCAAACTTCATATAATTCTTACATGTCATGAAATATTATTCTTTATCTCTCCAAACCATCTTAAAAGAGGCTGTAAAAGACCATGGTTTGCTGAGTCATAAATAGGCTATAAGTGGCCTCTTAATGATATTATCACAAATCAATCTGGTAGGTGTTACGCACATCAAAAACAGAACTGTCAAAGTCTATATCCTGTCATGAAGAATTTCATAAACTTCATGGAAGAAAGATTACCGGCTCTAGAAACAAGAGAGAAGCAAATTTGGAATGTAAAGGTTAAGAAGGGCAGGTAGAAGACCCTGAGGGGTTTAATAAACCAGTGAAATCATCTTCTGCTCCAGTTTATCTAGATGAAATAATAAGAAACCCCCTATCCTTTCATGTTCTAGGAAATTACTATAAAGAATGACCCTTCTCCATCTGGCATAGGCAAAACTTACAAATGTCCCCCATTTACCTATGATGAGACCCAACACAGAACCTCAAAATTCCTGTTCTTTACCTCATAAATGATCAGCTAAACTGCCTGTCCCCACTGACCAGTGGGAACAAAATGCTTATTAACCAAATTTTGGCTAAGATTTTCTAATTTCCCCAAATCCCTGAATTTTGACTTACCTTCAGGATGAGGCAGCACGCCACCCCCCTTACACAGTCCCTCAAGGTAGCAGGTTGATCTCAGAGTGGAACATTCTCTGTCAGATCATGCCACCCTTAAATCTCTCTTCCCCCCACCCAGTTCATTCTAGCCTTGTTTACTCCTCTCTCTAAAAGAGAAATTTTGCCTAACTCTTGAGATCCTTGCCCTTTCCTCACCTTGTAATCATCCCTGAAGATAAAATATCTCCTTACTGTAAATAAAAATAAAAATCTGACTTTTTGGTCACACCCCTATGTAAAAATCAGCAAGAATTTCCCAGTAAATAAAATTTTCCTTTTTTGTTTAATGGCATGATGCTCTTTTTTAAATAAAAAATTAATTTAAAAAGAATGTGCATTTTCAGGGAAATAACTGATAAGTAAAGTGCATTTGCTAGTTTTATTTTAATGAGTCTTTGGGATTTAAGTAGTGCTTTTTTAATCTTAAATTTAAATGATATATACTTGATAACTGAACATGAGGATAGACAGCAGATAGATTTTTCAGTTAACTTGTAGGATATATTTATATTAGTTAAAGGTTTTCTTCAAATGTTGAAAAAATGTCCGCTCTACATTTTTTCCAAATAATTAAGATGCTTAATAATATCTTGTTGCATTCAGATATGCAGAATATGTGCATGGGATATTTCTAAATTTGGGTGTCTATGTCTAGTTTTATTACCTGTGAACTAAATTTTCCTGACTTCTTTCTATTTTATTTTTCTGTACTTAGATCTTGTCTATGGGATTTATACAGATACCAACAATATAAGATTTTCTTTAAAATCATATTAATTACTATCACATCTAAGCTCTGCTCTGGGGTCAGACTCCTGGATTTTATTTTGTCTTAGTTTTTAGCTATACGATCATTAAGGTATTTAAACCCTATGTTCTTCAGTAGCCTCATACTTTAAATTTAGTCATAAGAGTACCTAATTCACATAAATGTTGTGAGGATCAAAAAATTGGAGTCATGTGAATTATTTCAACAGTGCCTGCATTATAGTAAATATTTCATAAATGTTAGCTATTATACTAATCAAAGTCTTCACAGAAAACGGATGACACACCCGAAGAGGAGATTTTAATTGAGAGATTAAAACAAAAATAGGGTTATTTGCAAAGGTACATTAGGGTTAAGGAAAATAAACAAAGCAGGGTGCACCCCAAGGCTAGCAGCAGCAGGAGGCAAAAGGAGGAAATAATTACTAGAATCAGAGAGAGTAGGGGCCACTTGGCAGGAGTTGTGGTGTTTACATTTAACCACAGTAATCTGGCAGGGAAGGATCTGGGGAATAAATGCCCTTACCTCACTCATGGCATAGAGAACTTAAACCACCCAAGATAATCTTCACTGGGCTGGAAGAGACCTAATATATCAACATATGCAGCACTTTGCATGAAATTCTTGAGAGAAAATATTGTCATGCTATCTTTGAAAGTGTACATATAAAAATAGACCCTTTGACTTTTTTCTTTTATTATTTCTACTCTTATTATCGTTTCTTTTGTTTTGTTTTCTACCACCACCACTCTCACTTGAATCACGGATGTTCCTTTGGTTCTTACCACCTATTATATTAGAACATCCCAAATACTTGTCCTTGTCTATGAGCCACTCAGCAACACACTTTGTTGTTGTTGTTTGATTGGTTGGTTTGGCTTGGCTTAATTTTGCTTACATTTTCCTGAGTCTGTTTTTGATACTTGCTGTAAGGGACACTAGGTTCCAAAACATTTTCCTGTATTTGTTAGAAACATTGTCACTAAAACTAAAATAGTATATACTGAATTATAGTCAGAAACTATCACATCTTTTAGAATGTTTTGAGTTACAAAATATATTTAATATTATATTAAATCATATTTTGTTTTGTTGATTACTCCTTATGGTCTTTAATAATAAGCAGATTTTTTTGGTTGAGTCATTTAAGGTCAGAAATCTGGAAAACCAGAATCTCAGAAAAATGATGAAGAACACGGGATCAAATTTGTTGGTAGTTAGGGTGGTATCTCAAATCATTCTACAATTCAGGGTTTGAAATTCCTGCAAAATACACATTCCTTGCCATCCCAATATCAGAAGAACATTGTAACCTACATTTTATCCTTTCCTATAGCAGCCAGGTCATTGTATTTTATAAGTTGCATTATTGAAGGTAGATAGGTAATAATGATGTGGGGGAGTTAGGCTGTGTATACTTGTGAGTATATGTTTATGTGACTATCATTGGTTAATCTGTTATTGGTTGTAAAAATTATTCATGGAGTTACAGAACTCCTTGCGAACAAGATTTGGAAATAGAGATTTTGTGTGTGTGTGTGTGTGTGTGTGTGAAATAGGGAGAGAGTGAGAGGGCACCGTCTCCCTAATTTATACTTATTATTTACATTTCTGTCAAATTTTTTTTTTTTTTTTTTTTTTTTTTGAGACGGAGTCTCGCGCTGTCACCCAGGCTGGAGTGCAGTGGCCGGATCTCAGCTCACTGCAAGCTCCGCCTCCCGGGTTCACGCCATTCTCCTGCCTCAGCCTCCCGAGTAGCTGGGACTACAGGCGTCCGCCACCTCGCCCGGCTAGTTTTTTGTATTTTTTTTTTTAGTAGAGACGGGGTTTCACCATGTTAACCAGGATGGTCTCGATCTCCTGACCTCGTGATCCGCCTGTCTCGGCCTCCCAAAGTGCTGGGATTACAGGCTTGAGCCACTGCGCCCGGCCCAAAATTTTTATATACTATATCCATATCATTTTACAAATCTCCTTGAAGTCTACTCAAACAAACACTAAATTCAAAAGCTATAAAGGCAGTTGTATTAAACCAAACTATTGAGAGCTATTTTAATAGGTCGCTTGAAGTAGGACATAGTTATGTTGTAAAACTAAGAAACTCCAATAGTACCTTGATTGAAGTGTTAAATGAGTAGAGCTCAGCATATGTATCACCTCCTATGGAAGAGAGTACATGTAGATACTGGGTAGCTTGACAGAATAATACAAAACACTATCTGTCCTTATAGAGTACACAAGTAAATGTGACAGATGACTCAGGTCCACATAGATCTGGCTACTTCACATTACAAGTGTAGAGATAGTTGCAGAGTATAATGAAAGTATACGCTGCATATGAAAATAGAGAGAACATCATAAAGGAAGTGACATTTGAGTTAGATTTGATTAGGACAAAAGTTTATATACACTTCTGAAGCAGTGGAGATTATTAAGAAAAAGTCACTGAAATTATTCAGTGGAAACTTTTTTCAGTATATGATTATGTGGAAAGTGATCAATTTTTTCATAGCCAGTTAGCATATTTATATTAGGTAAGACTTTCTATAAATAGAGTAGTATAGACATTAAGTGGTAAACGATGGAAAATACCTAAGCTGAGATTTAGAACAAGACATGCTTGAAGACTCTTTAGGTGAGTTAACTGGGTGGCTTCCATGAGATCTTGGTGATTTATATAAACTAAGGTAGTAAACAATTTTATTACACTTAAGGGATTGAAAGCACAAAACGATGAGGTCGACTTTCCCAACTGAATTGAGCAGGAAAACAACGTTCATTGTCTCTTATACACTAAGCTAAGGCGTGCTTCTAACTGAAACTAAAAACAAAACATTTCCAAGAAATCTGGCATTGTTAGCATTATTTCAATTTATCTTTAAAAAAGGAGTATAATTAACTTCCTGCGATATGGTCACTAGAGACTAGACAGTGAGAACACTGCATTGATTAAGTCCTGGACAAAATAACCAGCTTTATCACATCTGTAAAATGAGACCAACGCTTCGCTCCACATGGTTGTAAAAATTAAAGCAACCCACATAGCGAAAGCTCAGGACACAGCATATGCAGGAATGATATTAAATTTTAAGTGTATGCTCATCCTACGACTAAAACAGCAGATTTTTAAAACTTCTTATGTGCCAGACATTGGGTGTGGTATTTGGGAGGTAGATATGATGACCAAGTTCCTGACTTTGAGGAGCTCACAATCTAGAAGATGAACAAGCAAACAAAGAACAATGAAGTCATAAGACAAAAATATTAAATGTCATACATAGCAGGAAAAGGTCTTCAGTAACTATTAATGATACATTTACTCTCATTTAAGGTTTGATTTTATAACACTAATATGCATTTTATTTCTATTGGTGTAAATACTGAATGAAAAATCAGGCAATTTGCACTGGGTCATTTGTAAATGTGAATCAGCCCAATAAAAGTGAAAGAGAAAGCATGGTGCCCCTTAGTATGCTTAAAGGAATAAATTTAAGTTTCTAAGATTCATTAATTTACTCTACAAACATTTTTAGTCTCTTCTATAGATCAGGAAGTGTTCTAAGCATTTGTGAAACATCAGGACACCAAACATAATAATCTCTGCCCATTTGGGGCTTAAATTACCAACAGGAGAAATACAATGTATACAGTATGCTATAAGGTGATGTGTTAGAAGGGAAGGAAAGCAAAGAAAGGAAATGAAAGGAAAAAAAGAACAAAGCAAACCAAATGATAACAAAGAAAAGAAAGTATAGAAGAATATGGGAGATGATAAGAATGAGGTTAGAGGAAGAGGGCTCAGATTTTAAATAGGATGGTTAAGAGTAGGTATTTTAGAAACGACATTTGAGTTCAGATTTTAAACAGATGAGGAGGTTAGTCATGCAAGTGCCCAAGGCAAAATTATTCTAGGCAGAGGAAACAGACCAAAGGATTGAAGTGTTCCTGGAATATTCAAGAAATAGTGTAAGTGAGTGAGGGAAAGAAAAACTGGAGACAAATTCAGAGAAATACTGTAACGGGATGGAGACCAGGCTAAATAGAGCCTTTTTGGAAATTGTCAGGTGACTTTTACCCTGAGAAAACTGGATATCACTTGCAGAATTTTGAGCAGGATGTGGCGTAATCTTCTGTCTTGCCGTGTTGAGAATAGATTGTGAGGACAAGTAGAAGAATAAAGTCCAATTAGGAAATTAAGGCAAAAATCCACAAGAAACTTGATGGTGGCTTGAGCAGGGTAGCAGTGTGAAGGTGGCAGCACATAGATCCTGGGTATATTCTGAAGTAGAAATCAACAGGAATTTCTCAGGAATTGAATGTGGGATATAAGAGGAAAAGAATAATCAAGGATGATACCAGAGTTGTTAGCCTGAGGATGAGGAAAACTAGAGTTATCTCCTGATAAAAGTAAGGTGGGGAAAACAGGGATTGAAGCAGGTTGGTTGGGGATGACTATCAGAAATTTAGTTTAGGGATGTTAACTTTGCAGTGTCTTCTAGATATCCCAGCCAAATAATCAGTTAGACCCACAAATTCAGTTTGGCAGAAAACTGGAGGTAAATATTTGGATGTCATCATTATTTATATGGCATTTAAAGCCACAAAACTCAATGGGAACAAAAGAAAGTAGATAAAGAAGAAAAGAGAATCAGGGACAGAACCAGGGACATTCAAATAATGAAGTTTGGAAAGGCAGAGTAAAGAGTAAAATGAGAGTGAAGGAGTGAACAATAAGCTAAGAGAAGAGTCAAAATTGTGTGCTATCCTGAAATCCAACAGAAGGCAGTGTATCAAGGGGCAGACAGTGATGAACTGTTTCCAATACTGCTGGATGGTCAAGTAAGATGAAAGCTGAGGATGGACCACTGAATTTGGCAATAGAGTGATCATCAGATTTCTATCAAGAGCTGATTTAGTAAAATGTTAAGAGTAAAAACCTGACTAACGTAGATTTAAAAGAGAATAGAAGGAGAGACATAGATACAGAGAATACAGCACACACTTTCATTAAGTATTTTTGCAAAGAGGACAAAAATTTAAAAAAGATAGTTGAAGGAAGTAAAAAAAAATTCAAATATAGGAGCAATAAAGAAATACTTGTATGCAAATATAATAAAGAGATAAAATTACCAATGCAGGAGAGCTAGAGAAATAAAATGCTCTAGAAATGCCCTTGTGTAAGAAGCAATAGGATCTAGTGCACAGATGCAGGAACTATTTTAGATAGAAATGGGGATAGTTGATTTAAGGTAATGGGTGGGAGGTCAGGTTATGTGGGTGCAGAACCTGGTAGGAAGGCACATGTAGTGATAGAAACCTGTGGGGAAAAATCTCTTCTGATTGTTTCAATTTTTTCACTGATTTAGGAAACAAAGTTTTCAACTGAGAGTGAAGTCAAGGTAGGAGATATTGGTGGTTTGAAGAGAAAAGAAAAGATATGAAATGTAAGTACAAGAACCTGGGAGAATAAGTGATCTAGGGACATGTGGCATGATTACTGGGCATCATCAAGGATCCACTTGTGTGTGTGTCCACCTGCAAAAGTGCAGGCATGAAGAAAGGTGGGAATTGAATATGAGGATGAAGATTCAGCCAGACAGTTACCGAAAAACCAATCAAACAAAAAAAACACTAAGAGGGGGAGTTTGTTAAGTGTGTATGTATAAACAAGGAGTGATTTTTATGAATGACCGTGGAATTTATCTAAGGAAAGGGAAGACGACATTAATTGAGAGACTATCAAAGTATGACAAGATCAGTGATTTAGAGGCCTGGTGTGGTTAATGGATTGAGTTGGAGTTCTAGATGAAATGCGCTAGAAAGGTGGTGTAGGATGTGTGAAGGAAGGATTATAGGCAGGTCACAGTTACTGGCCATGAAGAGTTTCAAGATAAAACCATGGGTGTGGATGTCTGAGGAAGGGTAAAAAAACATGATTGTTGGAGGAAAATAATTTAAGTAATTTACAGGATAGTCTGTTAAGAGGCAATACATATGCATATTGACATTACCGAGATTTGGGTAGAAAGTGCCAGTGGAGAAAATTCTGGGGTTCTTGGAGCTAAATTCTTATCTTCTAAGGATTATACATTCATGAAAACTCCTTAAAAGATGCATATCCAAATGTGAAAATAATTTGAATCCATATTTTATCCTGCTTTTGCTTTTATATTTGAATAGATTTATGATGCTGTGAGTCTAAGTTTGTAATAACAGCATAATTTACTAACAGTTTTTTTCTGCACACAATTGAATTCCCTGGGAAGTCAGGCTTAACATTATTGGAGTGACATCATTCCTGATGATATACCTAAGGATTCAACAGGAGTCATTAGAGGCTTCAATTGATGGATTTGTCAAGGCCAGTAATTGGAGCAGCTTAGCTGAATGCCCTTTGTCTAATTGATGGGTCATTTCACATTTTAAGTTTCTAACACTTAGGCACCAAAATCATGAACAATTTATTTGAATAGTCTGATTAAATGTAAAAGTTTCTTGACCCTTAGAAGTAGAGTGACTGTGCATCCCAGTTTACCTGGAACCATCTTGATTTATACCTGTTCTTGTGGAGAAATTATTAACAAACTACATCCTGGTTTAGATGACACATTGTATGGTAACCCTGTCTACATAACTAGGCTCCTGTCTTCCAGGACTGTTAATTCAGGAAATAGTAAGTGTAGGTCTAAGCACTTCTTGCAGATCCTAGCTGCCTGACAATTGCTGGGCTCCCTCATTTGCTCAATCCAAGGGAGACACAGTGTATTAGTCAGTTCTCATGTTGGTATGAAGAAATACCCAAGAATGGGTAATTTATAAAGGAAAGAGGTTTAATTGACTCAGTGCTGCATGACTGGGAAGGTCTCAGGAAACTTACAATCATGGCAGTAGGGTAAGCAAACACATCCTTCTTCTCAAGGTGTCAGGAGAGAGAATTGTTAAGCAAAGAGGGAAAAACTCCTTATAAAACCATCAGATCGAGTGAGAACTCACTCACTATCACAACAACAGCATGAGGGTAACCACCCCCGTGATTAAATTATCTCCCACTGGTCCTTCGCACAACACGTAGAGATTATGGGAACTACAATTCAAGGTGAGATTTGGGTGGGGATCCAGAGCCAAACCATATCACACAGAAAAGAAGGAAAATATTTTAGCTGGATGTGCTGAGCTGATACAGAGATAGCATCACCATTGCCCTGACCAGCTTGCTTCAGGCCTTAGATATTTCACATTTTGATACCACTTATTCAGAGAAGAGAGATAGTATCAGTCTTCTTTTATCATAATATTATCATAAACTCCCTTTCTTTTTTCATGATATTTCAACCACTACCCTTCATATATGCTTAAGAGAACTGTTGTTATTCCATTGTCATTTCCCCATACATATCACACAACACAAGATGTAGCAGAGTAATTACACAATCACATAATTGTATACTTATTTGCTAATAACACCAAGACATGTTCATGTTCAAAACATTATATAATCCCAACTAATCCTAGATACCAGCAAAAGACTTAACAACTTAAAACTATAAAAATAATCTAAATAATTCAAGCACTTTTTATGGGCAATTGCATCCTAAGATCATTTTATCGCCCTAAATATTATTTTAGTAAGTACAAACAGTTAACTGAAAGGATAGATTTTACCATCAAAAATATTTTATCACATTCCAATAAATAAAATATACTTAAATATCTTTGATTCTTAAACCATTTCTCTAAAATGTTTCATTAATAAACAAAAATATATTACCCAACAAAATTTTTTCTTTTATTATTATTAATGTAGTTAGTAATTATGTCTTCTTCCACATAAAGGTTTTGACTGAAAAGTTTAATGGAACATTACCAGGAAAAAAATTGTACTTCTGATTTGCAAAATCCACCTCTACCTCTCCTTCCACTGACCTCCAATTTCACTAAACCCAAATAGATAAAGAGGAGATAACACTAACGTACGAGTGTTATAGAGAGCAGGTTTCATTTTCCTTCTTTCCTTTTCTTTTTATTTATTTATTTATTTATTTTTGACCCAGAGTTTCTCTCTATCGCCCAAGCTGGAGTGCAGTGGCACGATCTCAGTCTACTGCAATCTCCACCTCCTGAGTTTAAGTGATTCTCCTGCTTCAGCCTGTGGAGTAGCTGGGATTACAGGCATCAGCCACCATACCTGGCTAATTTTTGTATTTTTACTAGAGATGGGTTTTCACCATGTTGGCCAGGCTTGTCTAGAACTCCTGACCTCAGGTGATCTTCCCCCCTCCACCTACCAAAGTGCTGGTATTATAGGCAAGAGCCACTGTGTCCCGCCCACTTTTCATTTTTTAGTAGAATTTCATCTCATATTCTTGATGCAGGTTATCTTTTCCTAATAGAAATAATATTTCAATAGCCACTACTATATTGGCAATGGTATTCATTATTATCAGTAAAATATATATATAACTCATCAGTGCTTGTGCCTTCTTTAAGGCTTCCCACTGCCATTTCATGACAGATGAATGTAAGAGAATGCATTCACCTTAGAGGAGATTGGCTGCAAGAAGACGCAAGGATTCTGTAACTGCCAGAATAAAGAGAGAAAAAAGGAACTTCTCCTAGGACGCTCCATAAGAAAGCTAGTTCCCTAAAGGAAAGGAAGTTCCTGACATTGACTTTTTTTTTTTTAGACAGAGTCTCACTTTCTTGACTACGCTGGAGTGCAGTGGCACAGTCTCAGCTCACTGCAACCTCCGTCTCCCAGGTTCAAGCAATTCTCCTGCCTCAGCCTCCGGAATAGCTGGGACTACACGTGCCTGCCACCACGCCCAGCTAATGTTTTATTTTTAGTAGAGACAGGGTTTTACTATGTTGGCCAGGTCGGTCTCAAACTCCTGAACTCAGGCGATCCGCCCACCTCGGTCTCCCAAAATGCTGGGAGTAAAGGCGTGAGACACTGCACCCGGTCATGACATTGATTTTCTCTCTACACAAGTCCTAGTGAAAGTGCTAATGAAACTGAAGGATTCAAAGAAGGAAAGAACTTGAATAATTAATTTAGATGCTGGCAAACCAGCCCTTAATAATCAACTAGATAGGTATAATAGTTATGTGTTGGTCTAATTCACTACAAGTTTTAAATAGAACCTGTTTTTAAATAGGTGGTTATGAATAAGAAGTTGATAACTGAAGTATGTAAAAGCTTCATGTGAAACAGTGTTATTATTCTCCAATTCAAGAATTAATGTGACTAAAATATATTCTGCAGGAAAGTGTTTTAATACTGAGGATTAATTATTTCTTCCAGAAAGTCCATATGCCACAAATAGTCTTTACTGAGGAACAAACTGATTTAAATAGAGGAGATACTTCATCTTACAGACAATGATTTAATTTCCAAAAACAGGCCACCCAAAGTGAGTTACACCAGCTTTGCTCATTATCATCAACCACCCTTTCCTCCTGTGTCAAGGAAAAGCATTTTCAAACCTTCCTTCTGTCTCTGCCAGGACCCTGATGTACTTTTGTTTCTTCTTTCCTCAATTTCTCTCTATTGACTTCATACCTTACTCTACAAAAGGCTTAGGTTTTCCTAATCCTCATTGAAGTTAAATTTCCCTCAATAGTACCTTCTTTCTCAAGGTAAAAAATGTTATCTCTCCTACCTTTCCCTGGCAAACTTCATAAAACTTAAATATAATCCCCAGATTTCTCATGTCCAATTTAGTCCTCAGATACCCTGTCTCTGCCATTCAACTAAACCTCTTCTCTTAAAATTCATTTATGACCTGATAATCATAACTAAATCCATCATCTTTACTCTATCCTGTTATGAACCAACCCCTTTATGGGTTTTCTATTGCTTCTTATCCCTATTTTGATATTCAATTTACCTGCTTTGCCTCCTGTGATATTGTTATTCCATCAACTTCTCACATTGTTTTCACACAATTTAATAATACTTTTTCTAGACTTTTTTACTCTCCTAATGTTAAGATTATGCCCCCAGTCATCTTCACTTCTCTTTTGTTCCCCATTAATGTTTAACTATGTGTGACCTAATTTTTGCCCACAACTGCATGCAGATCTGTATATTCAGCCTTAACCACTAATCTGATACATGGATATAACATGTTCAGCTTCTTATAGAACACCCCAGTGTATGAGTATGTGCCGGTATGTCAAATGCATAACACCAAAAGCCAAATTCATTATCCTTAATTTTTCTGCCCCAGGGGAAGAAAAAACAACTGCAACAACAACACCAACAACAGAAGCTTCAAAATATTGGGTTATTTACCATTCTCTACAGTTTTCCTATACAATGCCTACAGTTCCCCATTTTCTTGTATTTACTTGCCTCACCTATGTACCTGGAATAAGCAACTTTCTGTTTTTCTTTATTTATATCCAACTCACTCTTAAAGATCTAATTTAACTGTCACATCCTCCTAAAATCTTTTCCTCTGAGCTCTGAGCTCACCATGGACAGAAATCGACATTATTGTTTTATTCTGAATCCCAGGATGTAACATGGTGCCTGGCACAAGACAGGTGCTGATATTCCTGTCCCATTCACTTTCTCACCTTTCTTCATTCCTTATTTTGAGGTATAGTGGTATCTGCATGTGTATATTTGCATGTTAACCTCTTAGAGGTAAACTCCGTGACTAATTATTTCTTAATCTCTACCATGGGCGCTTGGTAGATATGCAGTATTCCACAAATATATGTAGACATGACACATTTTAATCCCTTTCTTTTCTCAAGATATTGAAGAAGTAGGGTAAAGCCTGTGCCTAGTAAGTGAACAAAGGAAGAAAGGCCTGGACATGAGATGATATTCTTATAGTTGTCAATAGATTAACCTATATGTACAATCTTTTCTATTAGGTAGGAGGGAAAGAGTCATGTGGCCATCCATATCATTCATGAGCATAGGGTAGAAGAGTATACACCACCTAATAATGAAAAAGGCATACTAAAAAACAGAATTTCCATAGTTGTCATTCAGTTTTCTTGGATGCTTTGACAAGAAACCTAAGAAAATTGAGCACTTCATGTAATATGCCATTGAGCAACAGTATACTGAAAGAAACTCTATTTTACAGAATACAACCAAACACACACACATACATGCACCCACACAAACACAGTGAATATCAGCATACCTGGTCTATGCCATCCTGATATGTTCACACTAGAGATAAATTGCGTTACTGCTATGGAAGATATGGAACTGTCAATCAGTGTTCTAGCCTTGCCTGATTGTAATTTAGTACGTGACTCTGGGAAATCCACTTAATCTCTCAATTACAGTTGCTTTTCTTTAAATGATAATGGGGATAAATGGCTAAATATCTGTAATTCCAAAAATCTCCATATATATGGAGCCATGTGGTACTACAAACTCTAGATTCCACACATTTAAAAAACATGTTTTTTTCATGGTTTGTCCAAACCATTTTATAAAATCACTCCCCATAGCTTTCGCAACCTCTGTCATGGCAAAACTACCTTTTTATAGGAAAACAATGACTGAGATAAAAACATCCTGATGCACCCCCACTGCCTGCCACCTCCATCATCACACACACACACACACACACACACACACACACACAGAGCTCTTTCCACAGGAGAAAGAAGTGAGGCATTTAAAAACAATCTTACAAAACTATTTTTAAAATATTCGTAAAATCTCTTTAAATTTCTCTAAATGAAAATCAGTGGTTGTTAAATGTAGGATTTCTATATGTCTTTATTCCTATTATTCTGATAATAATCAAGCAAGGATTTAAGGGAAATCACGAGAAGCAGCAGAGAGAAGCTAGGCTGTTGCATGCAACTTCTACCTCCTGAGTCATTCCACTCTTTAACACAGATAATGTCACATGACCTAAAATAATTTAAAATGTGAGCACCTTCTATAATATCAACTGCTTAAAATGGCCACAGTTCTATTATCCTAAATCCAATAAAATATAGAAAAAAATCAATTTTCATGGCAATTAATTTGTGTTCGGCATACTCCTCACATCCACACTGGGGGAGGAGGGAGGGTCTATAGTCTCATTCCAAGTCTATTAAACACATTACATAAATCTTGATTCATGTGGGAGAAATGGCTTACGTATTATTTCTAAGAGGTAAAAATAAACACATAAACAATCTGTACCATCGTAGCCAGCAGAAATTGTTCAAAAGGCCTTTGGACTCAGAATACTGGCTTGCCTCTGAGGCTGCAATCAGAAGGCTCAGCCCTGGGCTTTGGCAGAGCCACTGCCATGTTAATCTGCTTCATTATATCTCTACAATTTGTTCACTGCATTAAGGAGCAGTATTTCCCTTGTGAAAGGAAAGCCCATCTTCCACTTTGAAAGCTTTACCTTTAAATGGTAAACAAATACAGCCAGAGACAGACACCAACAGCTAGAAAGCCAAATAAATAATAAAATACGGTATGTCATAGTCAGAGCTCATTTCAGCCTAAGAAGATTTTAAATTGCACAACAGCTAGAATTAGAGCTTTTGAATCTCTTAGATCTGAATACAAGCTAACAAAGCACACATCTTATATTAAATGTCATTCTTAACATAGATAACAATCCATGGATAAGTCAAAAATAGAATCATGCTGGCTTACCTGAAATAAAGAAAAATGTAAATCATAACACAGAATCCACGTATGTGTTGAATATAATAGTCTTCAATGCAATTCTTCAGAATTTTTACTGGAGTAGAAAGTAAAATCTCACATGTATTCTATCCTCATTAAAGAAGAAAAAAACAAGAAAGGATGACCACAGCATCCTCCCTCCTTCACCTTAGCTTTCTGTTCTGACACTCATTCGATGGTACCCAATGTCTGTTAGAAAACAGCATGCTAAATTAGAAAAATAAATAAATAAAGGCAGCATCTTACATGACAGCTCCATCTCCTGGTCAAAAGTGGAACCATTTTAATTCATGTTCCTTTGGGTATGTAGCAGTTAGCACATAAAATTAAATGATGTACAACCCATAATTCCACTGTATTTGAAATAAACAACCTTAATTAATTATAATTTAAACATTTAAGAAGAATTATAGTATGAATTTTTAGAATTATGATTGTATTTTGGGGATTTAAATTTATTTACATTATGTTTAAACTGAATGGAAGCTTTTTCCATCATTGAAAACTTAAGATTTATTTAACTTTATATGCCATCTGAAAAAGTAACATGTATCTCCTATAAAATGATTTTAGATGTCAAGCTTTTTGTTAATGAACATCACATCTCTTTGTGGAGAAGTATAAGTTTTTGTCACTAGAGAAGATAACACATAACACTTTGTGTTGTTATTATTGCTTGGAGGAATGCTGAAAGGTTAAAGTTAAGGCAGAAAAATTAAATGACTTAAAGACAAACTTGAAAAATCTTTAGTTAATCTAAGCTAAATACAAAAATACAGATGACAAGTTATAGGCAATATGAAATTTGATGATTGTAGTAGCAAACTATAGTGTGTAGTTACATCTTCTCAGAGAGATAAGAGAAAATTAAGTTGTCAAAAGAATTCATTTGGTAAATGACACCATTTATAGAATCCAAGTTTTACTGTGCATATGATGCTCTCAATATATGTTCGTTTAATTAATTATTCTTTTTATGAACAGTTGTGAAGGCCAGGACCTTTTTTTAAATTTTGAAGTAAAAGGATAGGCATTTTTTTCTCCCAATTTTTTACCATATTTTAATTTGGGGCCAAATTGATCTTTAACTTCCTATTGCAGTAACGCTGTCCATGGTGCTGAGAACCAATTTTAGACCTCATGGTGAGTTCTAGGTCTTAAACAGGTTTGAAATACTGTCTTTGAAAGATTTGATATAAAATTTACCATTAAAAGTCCTTAGATCAACCAGAATAATTGATAGTATCTAATATAAAAATAGTTAAGTAATATTTTATCCACAAAATATGTATATACACATGTTCACCAGAAGCCAAAATGCTGATAAATACATTTAATAAAATACATGATCACAAGCAACACTTTCTCTGGATTCATAATATTTTATTTTCTATGTGCTAAAGTTATACTGCATAGATTGTTTTAACATTAGGTTGTTCCCACACTATTAAATAGACGAGGAAACCAAAGCCCACTCTTCAGTAACTTATCCAGTATTAATGAGCAAGTCAGAAGAACAAACCCATTTCCTTAAATTTTACCTTACTTCCATTTCTACAACATTATTAAGATGTATTAGTTTGGCTTTTAAAATATGTTTTTAACACTGCACAAATAAATAATTAAAGAGACTTGGTAGATCAAATTATTTTAATGTATACACTCAACTATTTCATCTCACAAATTTCCTGCACTATCATAAGATACCTAAACTCTCAGGGCACATACTTATAATAATTTTGACACATTAATTTGCAATTTCAACAAATTACTCCTGATGGCCAAGAAGCTTAAACCCTTAAGATTAAAGCCTAAGATGCCACAAATATGAAATATTATTGATACTTTATCTTTAAAATCATGGGAATTTTACGATAATTTATATAAAATTTAAATATTTTTCTTAACACAGAAATCATTTTCCCCATAGTCTTGAGGGTAAATTTTATCCTTAAGGAAGATGTGCCTAACTGATCCTGGGATTTTGTGTACCTCTAGGTATGCCATCTCATGCCCCTAGGGATACAATATCCCAGTTTCAAGACCATAGGGTTATATGACACAGAAACTGGAGCAATCCTCTACAACTGTAAGTCATATCACATACTCTTCTTCTCAGAACTTTTTAGTAGCTACCCATCTCCTTGTGAATAAAGTCTATGCCTCCCCCAGTGTTCACAATGCTCACAGTCTGGACTCCTTTACTTCTCTGATGTTATTCTTGCTCTCACTCACTCTGCTTCTTCTTTCTCATTTTGTCTTCTTTCTCATTACTCAAACATGGTAGGCATGTCCCTTCCTTCGGAGGTGTCCACCTTTTAATCTCTTTGCCTGGAAATCTCTTACATGGGCTCCGTATGGCTCACTTCCCTCATTCTTATCACAGTTCACAGCTGCTTTCTTACTGAGGCTGGCCTTGACCCTCAATACCACACCCTGTCCCCTCCTCTGGTTTTCCCTGTAGTACTTAGCTGACATACTATGTTGTCTATTGTCTGCCTCCTCCAACAAAATGTAAATCCCATGAAGGCAGAGATGTTTGCCTGTTTTGATCACTTCCATAAATGTGGTTCATAGAACAGTACCTGAAATATAAGACCCACCCAAATAATGAATACATGTCCTAGACATAGAAAATTCATGTTTTTATTAATGCACCATAGGAATGCTATTATTTCTGTCTGTGGATTCCTATGTTCTTATTAATATGTATGTCATAGAGTATGAAATCAATGACACAAATGGCACGTTCTTTGAGTAAACTATTTAAACTATGTTTAATTCATATACTTAAGCAGAAAACAGAACATATAGTGAATATTCCATAAATATGTTAGGTTAATGATGCCAGTGTTGAAATTAGACCATTATGTTCTTGAATTGTTTTTAATGGAGTTCTGACAAAATTTTGGTAAGATATTATTGAACAACTCTTATATCACGTTAGCACATCTTTCCAGGGTAAAAAAAACTTTGAGGTAACTATTATAATTTTATTTTTATGGAAAATGTTTAATCTTGTCTAGAAAATTTTAGCTGTTTTAAAATAAGTTGTAAAACTAGCAACATGTCATGTGGTAGATATGTGTGCATGTGTATATAAATATATATATATACATATGTACACACACAGACACACAAGTACATACACACACTAATTCTTTATGAAATCAACTTGAGTTAGGCATTCATTTGGCTAGTAACAACAAACCAATGACACATAATTTCTCAGTAATATGTCTCTCTAGCATTGCTTTAATCATAACATCCATACTTTTATTTTGGCAGCTTGATTTTCAAAATTATTTCAATTGTTAGAGATAAAAGTAAGTAAGCCTTATTTTACCTCCATTAAGTTGTGGATACTGACTGTTATTTAATTTTTTTCTACCATTTATCATTCACCCAGACTTCAAAATATCATCCACCTGATTCAGAAAATAAAAGAAGACTAAGTTCCTAGTTTATACCTAATATTTGTTTACATTTTTCTTGCAACACTTCTTATTTAAAATATCTGCATTGGAGAAAAGCAAATGAACAGACATTCTTAAATGACAATTTCATTTGTACACTTTTAGTCACCTTAAAATGCTCTAACCTCTTTTAAATTATTGGTCACCAACGTCAAGACAGTTTTAAAAAGTTGAACTCCATATCTAATGTTTTTCCTGCAGTATTATCATTAGAGAATCATGGACCTGTAAGCCAAAATGGGCATATTTTTATGCCATGTTCAAAGACTTCTAATACTGATGAAGAGGATAGCTTATTACGTTAGTTCCAATTAGTATGAATTGTTGGCATCTAATAGTATGTTATCAAAAGATGAAGAAACAAAGGAAAAGAAAAATTAGGCCATCAAAAAGACATAATTTCCATAAACAAAGTCTGACAAACAGAACAATTCCCATAATTCCTTGAAAGAGGAGGTATTACAAATAATGCTATAAATATATAACATTTATTGGGCATGGTAATGTGCTAAATACTGTACATAAATTATCTCATTATTCCTAGCAACAGGTCTGTGAAGTAGACTTTTATCTTTTTCCTCTTAGAGATGAGAAAAATAAAAGTAAGTGATGTCTTGACCTCCAACTCAGACCTCTATTCTCAATGCTTATGTTCTATTTGAGTTCTACTTAAGACACAGGAGTTGTAACCTACGAGGAAGTGATTTCAGCGACCTTTGGAATTTATGTGCTTTTTGTCCTCATCTCCAGTTGTTCGCCAGTTGTGTAAGCCAAGGATAAAACAAGAGTGGAAAAGAAGGAAGGTCTTTAAGAGTACCTCCCTTCAGTGTGGCATTTCAGAGCAGGTGATGGATTTGCATTGGATGCAAGGATTGACAGAGGAAGATAAACAGAAGGAACTAGAGTTATTAAGGAAAATAAATTGTCAAGAAATTAATGAGTGAAAGAACAAGGCAGAGAGGTGAAAGAGAAGCACAGGACCCACAGACCTCTGCAAGAAACCCTTCTCTTCCCCAAAGACGACTGTCTGAAAGAGAGCAGCATTTCATGATTCTATGAGAAACAAGCCTTATCATCTACAAGGCTCACATGATTCTGTTACCAACACCAGAAATACACTAATCCTGGCTGGTAACACTTTGCTGAGGGTAACTGAAATACACAAAGGTTGTCCTGACATTTCTCATCAGTAGGTCTACCTTTATTGTGGAGTAAATAACTCAATCTAGCATGATGAAGAAACAGGTAAATTGACACTCTCTGAACCCAGTACTAAAATATGGTCACCAGATGTCCACAAAAATATCCCTGAAAGATGGAAGACTGATTGTAAACTATAAATTCATTTCAGTGGTTCTTACGGTAGTCATTGTCCAGTGTGCAATTTTTCTAAGCTTTTCATTGTCATTGTTGTTAATGATAGTAATTATCAACCAAAAAAACTGCATTTGGTAAATTCCTAAATTTTTGTTCTGACAATTTCAGCTCTCTCAGTGGGGTAGAAAACACCCAGATAGAGAAAGATGATCCTGTTCTTAATTCAGCCCAACAAAGAACTTCGGGAGGAGCTCCCTAGGCTTAGTTACGGGATGGAATGGAGAGAGCACAGACAATTGGAATTCTGGAGGTTGCATTGAGCAGATAGCCCTGTTGCCCATCTGTAGGAAGTATTAAAGTTGAACCTAGGAAGGGCAGATAGAAGTCTTAATTATCAGAAGAATCCCCTATCCTTACTGCATTTGTTACACCATAATAAGGTACGGGGACCACAGCTATATAAGCAAATTCCAGTATGGCAAACAAGAAAAGTAGACTAAAAAGCAAACCCTAGAATGATGGAGCCTAAGCCATGGACCGTATTAGTCTGTGGCCTGGGGGTTGGAACCCCTGGTCTAAAGGATGCCAATTGTTCTGTTGGTGGGTGGGCAGAGGAAGATGAATTCTGGAGAAACTGAGCCTCCAGGTTCACTTTCTAGAAGACATAAGTACTCTCTGGTAACTTTCTGGAGTGGCACTGCACACCTATTCCTTTGACCCGTGTTGATCACAATAAACCAGTTATTTAAAGTCACCTCTATCGTATGGTGGTTCACTGGGAAATAAAGGTGCTTTCTTGAGCCAGGCAAATAATTGAATCGTAGAAGATAAAGAATGTCAGGAATGGAGGGAACACCCAGAAATATAATACCACAAAATTAATTGCCATCTGGGTACTAAAGGGCAATCTTCCAAAAGCCAGCATCACTGGATGATGCATATATACCCATCATTGGATGATGCAGCTATGTCAAGTAGAGATGCATATATACCCAGCTCCACTTATGAAATTTTAGTTGAAATATAACTAGTGATGTGGAACCTAATATAATAGTTTCTCTCACAGATTCCAAAGGAGAAGAAACACATATCAAAATAATTGCAGGGAAGTCATCTTATGCTTCCAAATTTGTACTTAACATAAATAAACATAAATCTATTAAATACATAAATATACTTTCTCTCTCTCCATATATATATATATATAGCCTGATTGTTCTTCTCTTGGATTCGACTCCAGTATCACCTTGTTCTAAAAAATTGACTAGCAATACAGAGTACTCTGGGTGGACTAACATTGTTTTAATTGTTTTAAGAGTATAGTTCATCTCTGAGATGCTGAAATAGAGAGAAGAATTAAAATCAGAGTAGTAGCTTAAATACGTTCTGCAAAGGAGGAGAAAACCACCGCCAGGATGGAACTATCAGAAATAAATTCTAGCCTAAGGTTAATGGTAAAGGAAGGGACATAGAAGGCCCTTAAGCTAGTCATGTCTTCAATATCTGTGCAGATATACTGTCATAACTGTTCCTGTGACCAGCCAAGGTTAGGAGTGATGCAGGCTGAACTCAAGGAGGTGGCCCCAAAGGAAAGTGCTCAGGTCTCAAAGAAGATTTTGTTGGTTAGTTGATCCTACTACCTCAGCAAGTTCAGCTACATGCGTAAACAGAAATGCGGCAGCATTTTCCTGGGGGAGTAATATCCTCCCAGCCTGCCGGAGTCATCGTTACGTCAAAGTCAGTTTGCAGAGTGGAAGTCAACAGAATCTTTGGATGCACAAGGTTTCAAATCCATTCAAAGAACACATGAAACTCTTTGTCTTCTTGAGGTCAATAATTGTGACAAAAGCATGGAAAAATTAGCAGTGATTCCTTGTCAGTAACTAGAAAACCTTAGAAATGACGAGATATGCTTGGTGAAACCAGTATCTCCCAGATCTAATACCTCATCTAGCATTTTTCAGATGCATTGTTATCATGTACACAAGAGAGTCCCATTGAATTGCCAGAGGTTGGTTTAAGTTTCCATTTTTATCTTTACCTTTTCTGTATGTAGAAGACTTGTGGGGAAATGACTGCATATTTGGAAATCTAACCCGTCTCCTTTTTGGATAAAAGGAGTCTAGGGGCCAACCTACAAGTTTTCATATGAGGCTATGGAGCAAGAAGGGGCAAAATATGCAGAAGTAGCATTCTAAGCCATGTTTATAGCAGGGATTGAAGCCACATTATCATGTACGAATGGAGCAGATGGAATGGTGAGTCAAGAATAAAAGATATCAATGTTGAAATCCAAGTTGCACTCATACAGAAGAAAGATAAAGCTGTCTCCAGATATCAAATATCCATCAGTGGCTTTCAATGTTCCTGATGGATATTTGATGGGACAGAGTTTTTGGAAGAGTAGATAGAAAGAGAAACAAACACTTGCAGATGAGATTGCTGAACAATGCAGGATAATATCTGAACAATTATGAAGATAGATGGTAAAATTTAGTGGAAAGGTGAATAATGAGGACTGCCAGTTGACTCACATGTGACCAGGTGAAGAAGGAGGACTCAAATATGTAAGTTCTAGCTGATTTTCCCATTACATTTTTGCTCAATACTAGAAAGGACTTAATGATAACTGATGGCAATAAATAGAGCTGCCTTGGCAGACAGATATTTCTCTGAATTCTGCTAGAATTTGCACACCTGTCAGAGGTGTTGTCAAATGGTTTCTGATACTGGGTCTGATGTAGGGACACCTAGCTCCTACATCCACTTCGGCTCTTAAATAACAAGATACTATGATCAGATTTAATATGTAAACTTCTCTCTTATTTTATAAATCAGGAGATTGATCCTCAGAAAAGGTAGGTGACAGTGATGGTTGATATTAGGTGTCCACTTGACTGGATTAAGGAGTACTCAGATAGCCAGCAAAATATTATTTCTGTGTGTGTCTGGGAGGTCACTTGTGTAGGAGATGAGCATTGAACTTGCTGGACTGAATAAGGAAGCAATATCCACCCTCACTCAGTGTGGGTGAGTATCATTCAATTGGCTGAGACTCAGAGAGAACAAAAGGGCAGAGGAAAGGCATAATCACTTTCTCTCTCTCTGTTTTCTGGAACTGGGTCATCCCTCTTCTCCTGTCCTTGGGCATCAGAACTCCAGGTTCTATGGCCTTTGGACTCCTAGACTTGCACCAGTGGCCCCCTGAGTTCTCCGGACTTTGGCTTCAGACTGAGAATTACACCATTGGCTTCCCATCATTACGCCTTCAGACTCGGGCTGATCTACGCTACGAGCTTTCCTGGTTCTTCAGCTTGCAGATGGTCCATCCTGCGTCTTCTTAACCTCCATAACTCCTTAAGCCAATTTACCTAACAAATCTCATATAGTCTGTCTATCTATCTATCTGTCTATCTATCTATCTATCTATCTATCTATCCATCCATCCATTATCTATCTATCTGTCTGTCTGTCTATCTATCTTTCTTTCTATCTATATCTATCTGTCTTATTGGTTCTGTTTCTCTGGAGAACCCTGACTAAAATAGAGACTTAAGAAAGCTATAACCTCAAGAGAGAGAACTAGAAATCTGACCACCTTATTCTTCAACCAACTTTCTTTCCACTAAACAAAACAGCCTTGACCATGAAGAGGATATACATTTCCTCATAAGGATTGCAGTGAGTGGTCTCATTGCTTTGCCTGGCTCCGTGAAGAAGCATTAACGTATTTCCAAAAGAGAGTACAACTAGAAAGAGTTGAATTAAAGATGGGAATCTCTGATATTTTTCAAGGAGAGCAGAAACAACTCTCTGTGTTCATCAAATGATTTCACCTTCCTCCTTAACACACAACTAAACTACATCTCCCAGTTCCCTGGCAGTTAATAACACCATGTGACTGACTTATAACCAATACAGTATTAAGCAAGAGTGATGTTCACCTGCTGCACAATGGTCCTCCAAACTTCTCAAGTAATCTTTAATGTACTCTTTTATCCCTTGTATCCTGGCCAGGTCCAGAGGACCCAGTGGAGGATTCAGAAGAGCCATCAGATAGGTGAACTATGGGTCCTGTGTTAGCAATTAAAGATATTCCAACCAGGAAATAGAGAATAAGAAAGTCGTGGAACAAGCCATGCACAGAGTAAGGATTGTTAACCAAGAAATCAGAATTAAAGAATCCTTTGGTATGCCCAGTGTTGCCTAAATATCTTTTTTAGAAATGTAGTCTTCAAGATGTTATTAACAGCAAATTTTCCAATGAGAGCATAAGACAACTTCTGTGGTCAAAATAGTTTAAGCATGTTGAGTATAAGAGTGTATAAGCTGAGATATTACAACAAATAAAACTTTAAAACCCTCACTAAAGCAGGACAAAAAATTATCTCACCATAAAAGTCTAGGATGTAAGGCAAGCTTTCCTTTGCAAGATGGACAGGGACCCACTTTGCTGTTGTGTTCCCTCTTAGGGCATTTTCCTCAGCCTCATATTTGAGATTGACTGACATTCATGTCCACATTCTGACACATGGAAAGAAGAGAGGAAGTAAAGGGCAAGCAACAAAATGTTAAACAGATTAATTTTGTTACTGAAGGATTTCTTAAGATATTTAAATCACTAATGTGTATTATGATTCTTTAATAGAAAGCTTTTTATGAGAAGAATTTAAAATAAATATTGGACAGCAGAACTCTTTTTAAAAGAGTATCTTGGGGTTAGTTTATTTTTGTAACAGAACATAACAGAACATATCATCAGAAACATTAGCCTATCCAGTTTCTCTAGTTATAAAAGTAGGGACTCATCTACCTCATCTGCCCCTAAAAGGATAAAAGGATCCTCAGGGGTAATCACTCCCTCAGCCCCCCAGCCCTACTTTTAAAGTTCAAGTTGGAACATAACTAATGATGTGAAGCCTAACATAACAGTTTCTGTCCACAAATTCCAAGGGGGAAACAACACAAATCAAAATAGCTGCAGAGAATTCATCTCACTGCTCCTGAATTTGTGCATGTGTTTTGAAATAGGCATAAAATGCTTTCTTCAATTGAACGTGTTGAAGAAGGAAAACTCTTTACCCACACATTAAAAAAATACATATCCCTAGGCTACAGTCAAGTATTTTTAACACTTTTTAGGAGTCATCCAGCCTTGTAAGTGTAGAAGAGTACCAGCAGAAAAGGCTTAAAATGTAAGAGTGGGAGTTTTGCTGTTGGGATAAATTCAGTAGCAGTTGTGGTTACAGCAACAAAACTCAGGTTCTCTGCCATGCACCAGCAAGTCAGGTCTCTCTCCTGGTTCTCCACCTAATGCTCTGATTGTTCTTCTTCTGCCTTCCTTCTTCCACTATCATTTCTTTCTGATCAGACACGGTATTCTAAACATAAAGAATATCATATTTAATTTATTAATAATAACGGGATAATAGTTGCAAATGATTTTTAATAAATTTAAATGTATCTGAGATTATCCCTATAATAGCAAAAGTCCCCCTCACTTTCATCCGGAGAGTCTTTCTTCAGAGAAGAAGAGTCAGATTTACAATGAGTCGGTTGGTAATTGCCCTTCACCTTGGGTAGGATCATGCAATTGAATTTCAAGTGTGAACAGGATATATTTTGAAGCAGAAAAAAAGGGCATGCTTCTGTTCTAATGATGAGCAACAATGCTTCTGAATAATTTTTATGAAGCACAGAACTAGTCATAGCTGTCTCCGGTTGAACAGCATTCAGTGACTCACTACTGTCCAAGGATGAAGTCCAAGCCCCTTAACATGGCAAGCAAGATCCTTTCTGATGTGATTCCTGGCTGCTTTACCTTTGTAGGTTCCATCCCCTCTTCACCATGTATGCTTAGTTTCTGTACTACTGAGTATTCTGAATTATAACACACATTTTTATGCCTCTGTTTCATTCGTAGATTGTTATCTCTATTGGTAACATTTTTCCCTTTCCAATATCATCTGTATATCAATCTTGTAAATCGCAGGTCCTGTGAAGACTTTACCAACCAACTAAAGCAGATTCCTTCGTGTGGATACAGCATTATAGCCCCCTCCCTCACCCAAACTGACAATGTTGCTATAAGGATCAATCAAATTAAAAAAAAAAAAAAGTTTGTGAAGGTGTTTCTGAAATCATAAACTAATACAAAGTTATTTTGAAGTTATCAGCAGGCTGTACTTAATAACTCTCCTGAGGCCAGGAATGGTGGCTCATGCCTATAATGCCAGCACTTTGGAGGCCGAGGCAGGAGGATCACCTGAGGTAAGGAGTTTGAGACTGGCTTAACCAACATGGTGAAACCCCGACTCTACTAAAAATGCAAAAATTAGCCGAGCATGGTGGCAGGCACCTGTAGTCCCAGCTACCCGGGAGGCTGAGTCAGAAGAATCGCTTGAACCCGTGAGGCGGAAGTTGCAGTGAACCGAGATAGTGCCATTGTACTCCAACCTGGGCAACAAGAACGAAACTCTATCTTAAAAAAAAAAAAAAAAACTATCCCGAGACAAGTTTTGAACTTGTTTATATTTTCTCCCTTTGACATTGACGTAAGACACAGTCACAATTTGTCTAATTCTGTTATTGTGGCTCCTTCTTTTATTCTGTCTCTGGGAAGGCAAAGAGCAGGATGCTAATCAGAAGAGTCCCAGCTGGAATGAAATTGAGAGTGTGGGTGCAGAACAAAATGTTATTAACACTGTGGGCAGAAGCAAAGGATCAGAGAAATGCTTTCTTCCTAGAAATAGCTCCTGGGCTCTCCTCCACCTAGTTTGCACCTCCAGGTAGTAGCTTAAAAAGATAGGGGCAAATATTTCAAACCTGCTCTGTCTCTGTGAGTAAAGGTGATCACAGATGTCTGAGCATACTGAGAACATTGTGTAGACCCATTCAATATGATAATCATTTATTAGCAGGCCTTTGGCAAGGTGCTAGGGACAGAAAGATAAGGCAAAGCCTCTGCTTCAAGTTGCTCACTTTCTAATAGATGAGAAGGAAACAAAACCAAGATTACCACTGAGTGGGATATATTTTGTAATACAGCCAAGTATTAGAGATGTAATAGAGACAGCCAAGTAATGGGGCAGAGCTAACAAAATTTCCAAGGTTGGAGGCAAGGAAGTGATCAAGAGAGGCTTCAGGTGAACAAATTTTAAAAAGGATATTATCAATATACTTATACAACTTTCCGCCACAAACCTGGTTGTATTTTTTGTCTACCCTTTCAGAACATAAGCTTTATATTTATCACTTGGTCAAATATCTTATGAATTTGATAAATGCTGTAACATACATTTTGACTTACTAAATGAAGCTTCCCTTTCTTTCTCTGGCCTTCTATCTTGTCTAAATTTTAAATAAACTTCATGTTTATTTAAACAGAACTCAAAGTTATATTTAAAATTATGACTCTAAATATTCTTCTTCTTTACCAAGAAATCTCTACAGTCAAATATTTTCAGTTGTATGGCACTCCATGTCATAACCAATTATTTACAAATTCAATTTTATTTTGAGTTTATTTCAATTTTAAGTCACTTCTCACACCCTATTGCTTTCATTTCTTTATTTTAAAAACTATCAACACTTTTTTGTTCTTCTTTGAAGGCAGAAGATCTTAATAAGTCCAAGTAACATTTAATGTGGTCACTATAGACTGACATTGCAAGGTCAAAGCCAGAATCCAAGCCAACATAAGACCCTGAGCAAAAGGCTATTTTATGAGCAAGTTTTGGTCACATTCTTTAGGTTTTTAAATATTTCCGAAAACAACTTCAAAGCATCTTTTGTTAGAACGTATTCAATAAAAATAGTTTATCTCCACTGATAAATACGAGAAATTATTAACCCCCATAGTTAATGCAAACAATAGAAAACTGGAAATAAACTTGCTGTTTATAAAAACATTTAGAGGAAACTTAATTAGATAAAATCCAACTGGGAACTAAACCCCTCTGGAAAAATCTTCAAAAAGGAAAAAGATGACTCTCATTTTGTTGCCTCCATTTGGGTAGTGGCCTTGTGATCATGCGTATGTACTTGTCTGATGGCAAGTTTCTTGACTAATTTCAATATAAAAACCTTGCTTTTGTTTGAGTCTGGTCACCAGTGAAACAAGAGAAAGCCTTCACTGGCTATGCACTGGCCCAGCTTCCACTAGTAGGAAACACGAGAAAGCAATGAGGCTAAAAACAGGATGAGAGCCAACAATCACAGTGTGTCTCCTAGGGTGAAGGGCTAATTTAATGCTGCTCTCTCACAGCACTCACAAGTAAACAGTTGTCATTCATGCTTTAATTAATCAGATTAAAGCACTAGTTGGATGGAATAAGTGTTCGTCTTTTCCATTCTTGTGTGTTATGATTTGCTTATTGGTAACTCAGCTCCATTTCAGATAGCTTAGAGGAATAATTCTGCTTATTCAAGCATGCTGACAGAGCTGGTTCCAACATAAAATATCTCTGCATCTCAGAGTATGGCTCAAAGGTATCTGCAGAGAAAATACCATTTCTATTAAATGAGGCAGGAACATTTGTCCCAAAGAGATGAAGCAAAAAAAAAGGCAATCTCTTATGAGGCCTAGACTGAACGTTCTATGAGACTACTTATTTCCTTATGATGTGCTATTCCTTTTTTATTCTTCAACTTTAATTTTAAGCTCAGGGTACATGTGCAAGATGTACAGGTTTGTTACATAGGTAAATGTGTGCCATGATGGTTTTGCTGCACGGATTATCCCATCACCTAGGTATTAAGTCCACCATCTATTAGCTATTCTCCCTGATCCTCTCCCTTCCCTCATCCCACCCCCCTCCAACAGGCTCCAGTGTGTGTTGTTCCCCACAAAGTGTCCACGTGTTCTCATAATTCAGCTCCTATCAATAACAGCCAGCTATTCTTTATGGCAAAACATCTCTACCTTTTCTCCATCTTCTCCTAAGGGTTGGCTTAAAAGTCACCTCTTTCTGATCCTGTCCTTGCCAGCCTCAGCCCACATTAACTTTCTTCTCTAAGAAATGCTGGGTGTTTTTTCATTATTCTGACACTTAAATAATAGAATAATGCTTTGATGGGTGCTTGGCCTAAGAAAGAGTGTAGGTTTAGAGCAAGAGAATCCTTGGGTGAAATTCTCGTTAAAATATTTACTAGCTCTGTGACCTTAGGCACTTCACTCAACCTTTCTAGTACCAGTTAATGCCTTTGTGATCCTCATCTGTAACTACCTTGTAAGGTTTTGAAATTAAGTTAAAAAAATGTGGAGTGCCTAGAACAGATCTGACATTCCATAAAGGTTATTCGATTATCTGTACAGATGATATTATAAATGATGATAAAGAAGATTTATTCATGTTTATTACATTTTTGGCTACAGAAAGAAATACATTTTTAAGTATAATTGGGATTCAAAGTCTATTTAATAAGATCACTTCCCTCATTTCAATTCATCAGCCCTCTTCCTATCATTTACTTCTTAAAGAACAAAGCAAAAAAGTTACTTCTAAGGACTCAGTCTCATAGTTTGTGAGAAAGTGAGAAATTGCTTTTCAGGTTATTTTCATTTTAAACCTTTAACTCTCTACAACGTAATCCCTTCCTTGGAAAGGGAAGTTTACCACCACACAAAGAACAATATTTATACGGGCATATATAGATGAGATTACACACAAACACCCACATACACTTACATACATATATACTAAAACACACACACACACACACACACTGTGTTTATAAATATATATTCCCCAATCCCAGTGAAAACTAATGAGGTCCTAAGACAGGCACAGTGGCTCACACCTGTAATCCCAGCACTTTGGGAGGCTGAGGCAGGTGGATCATCTGAGATCAGAAGTTCAAGACCAGCCTGGCAAACATGGTGAAACCTGTCTGCACTAAAAATACAAAAAGTATCCAGGCATGGTGGTGCATGCCTATAATACCAGCTACTCAGCAGGCTGAGGCAGGAGAATCACTTGAACCAGGGAGGCAAAGCTTGCAGTGAGCTGAAATCACGCAATCGCACTCCAGCCTGGGTGACATAGTGAGACTTGGTCTAAAAAAGAAAGAAAGAAAGAAAGAAAGAAAGAAAGAAAGAAAGAAAGAAAGAAAGAAAGAAAGAAAGAAAGAAAGAAAGAAAGAAAGAAAGAAAGAAAGAAAACTAATGAGGTCATAAACTAAGACAGAGGTCACAAAATGGAAAGAAGAGTAGGTATGCTGATATGGTTTGGATCTGTGTTCCCACCCAAATCTGGTGTCAAATTGTAATCCCCAATGTTGGAGGTGGGTCCTGGTGGGAGGTGATTTGATCATGGGGGCAGTTTCTACTGGTTTATCATTATCCCTTTGGTGGTGTCCTTATCACAAGGTCTGGTTGTTTAAAAGTATGTGGCACCTCCTCCATCTCTCTTCCTCACCCTCTGGCCATGTTATGAAGATGCTAGCTCTGGCTTTGCCTTCTGCCGTGATTGTAAGCTCCCTAAGGCCTCCCCAGAAGCAGTTGCTGCCATGCTTCCTGTACGGCCTGTAGGACTGTGAGTCAGTTAAACCTCTTTTTTAAAGAAAAATAGATTACCCAGTCTTAGATCTTTCTTTTTGGCATTGTGAAAATGAACTAATACATATGCTATGTGCCATACACTGAATATTTGTGTCTCCTCAAAATTCACATGTTGAAATCTTAATCTCAAAGGTAGTGGTATTAGGAGGTAGGGCCTTTGGTAGATGGTTAGGTCATGAGGGTGAAGCCCTCACAAATGGGATTAGCACCCTTATAAAAGAAATCCAGCAATTCTACTCCTAGGTATATACTCAAGAGAAATAAAAACATACATTCATGCAAAAACTTGTACATGAATGCAACTAGTAGGATTATTCATAATCCCCCAAAAGTGAAGACAACCTATGTGACCATCAGCTGATGAATGGATAAATAAAATTTGATATAGCCATATAATGAAATACTATTTGACAAAATGAATGAAATACTGATACATCCAATATTATAGTTGAACCTCAAAGTTTATTATGCGAAGGGAAAGAAGCCAGTCACAAAAGACCACATCGTATATAATTCCATTTATATGAAACATTTAGAATAGGCAAATTGATAAAGACAGAAAGTGGATTAGTGGCTACCTAGGGCTGGGAATGCAGGGATGAAAAGTTGGGGGGAAATGGAAAGTGACTGCTAATGAATATGGAGTTTCTTGTTGGGGGTGATAAAATGTGCTAAAATTGATTGTGGTGATAGTTGCATGAATCTGTGACTATACTACAAATTACTGCATCATACACTTTAGATGAGTGAGCTTTATAGTATGCAAGTTGTCTTAATGTAAGTTGTTAAAAATCAAACTGAATGTGTCGGGGAAGGAACATATATGAAGGATAAGTTTACTCTGACTCTCAGTTTCTGACTTGGATGATGAGAGACTAGAAACAAAGGACCACAGAAGTAGGAGAAAAGTCATTAAGATGAATGTTGTCATCAAAGTCATCAGGGAGTGGAATTACATAGAATTAGGGGTCAAGATTACAAAATAAAACAGAAATAACAACTCACATAAGGACAGGAATATGTTCTTGTATTTGGCAGATTTAGGACATTGGTGAACCCAGGGAAATTGGTTTCTGAGGAATAGTAGGGGTGCAGTCAAGTTGCAGTAGTCAGGATTAAACAGGAGATTTGTCACTCCTTTTGATTTGGCTAAGAGTATATATGCACAGGTAGAACACAATCTTTAGACTATCTTTAACATTCTTTCCTTCTTACCCAAATGTAATACCTTTGCTCCTCCTTTCATGTTACATTGTACCCAGATGTGAAGAATTTAGAGGCTTTTCTTCCTGTATCCTTTCCCAATTAATACTCACCATTTTCAGCTTAGAACTGAATCATAAATTCTGGCTTCAAGAATTCTAAGGTACATGCCTCTCAAGTCTGGCTCTGGGAATGAGTAGATATTTTGCTTAAGAAACCCTCAAGTAAAGGAAACTACTGCATAGGATGAGGAAATCATCACAGCCTCACTTTAACCCAATCTACATAATAATGTGATGGGTTGAGGAATAGGGGAGTTTATTTCATGATAAACTTGACCTCAAAATATCTCAGTATGCTGGAAAAAAGAATCAAATCTTTAAAAAAGAAAATAAAACAGAATGGTTAGTAGAATTAAATATTTCTCTTTCCTTGGATATAAAAATCTAATATTAAATTTAGTATGAAGTTGATAGGGTTCAATGGAACTGTATCTTAAAAAGAAAAATGTAGTTAGGACTGCTCGGACAGAGTAAGTCTGAAGTTGATAGGGTTCAATGGAACTGTATCTTAAAAAGAAAAATGTAGTTAGGACTGCTTGGACAGAGTAAGTCTCAAACTGAAATATTTTAAAAGCTGTTCTGTTTGACTCTCTCTATATCACTTTGAAATTTCAACAAAGTAAAATTAGTTTAGCTAATAAAATAGAAAGCACTTAGGGAACATTTCAGATGAAAAAATAAATGGGAAATCACCCTAAAAATCAATAGTTCTACATATAGATAAGTTTTTTGTTTGTTTGTTTTTAATCAGAGATGTAGCAAGATATAGGAAGACATTGGCTAATACTAAGAGCATCTGTGATAGAGCTTTTGCTAAAGACGTATCTGAATTTGGGTCATGGAGAAGGGCCTTCCACTTACTTGCGTGTTTAGCTTCCACAAACATATTCGCTACAAGACATAATTATTCAGGAAACTATTTCCAGGGAATGTCATTTTAGTAGCTTTTAGATGTCACCATAAGACAACCTCCCTTCACTTCCCTATCCTCTCCTGTGATTGACCAGTGGGAACAAAAATCTATAGTGGACACTTGCTGTACTTGAAACCCTACATCCAACAACACAAAAATAACATGACAACTCGAAAATACAAAACCCACACTCCTTATCCCCCCACTCATCATCATCTCTACTCTTCTACTACCAATCTCCCCCCTACTCTTAACCTTTCACTAGAAATTTAGGTTAAACAAGACCAAGAGCCTTCAAAGCCCTTAGTAAGTAGAAACACTTAATTTCTGAAACATATAAGGACTGCAAACACCTACTCTGCATCAATTGAACGCAAATCAACCACTTTAATTAAGCTAAGCCCTTACTAGATCAATGGGACTCGAACCCACAAAAACTTAGTTAACAGCTAAGCACCCTAACCGACTGGCTTTGACCCACTTCTCCCGCCGCAGGAAAAAAAAGGCGGGAGAAGCCCCGGCAGAAACTCTAAGACTGCTCCTTTGAATTTGCAATTCAACATGAAAATCACCTCGGGGCTGGTAAAAGAGGGACTAAACCCCCGTCTTTAGGTTTACAGCCTAATACTTACTCAGCCATTTTACCACTTATGCTCATCAATCGCTGACTCTTTTCAACTAATCACAAAGACATTGGAACCCTATATTTACTGTTTGGTGCATGAGCTGGAGTCATAGGCACTGCCCTAAGCCTCCTCATTCGAGCTGAACTAGGCCAACCCGGCAACCTACTGGGCAACGACCACATCTATAACGTTATTGTAACGGCCCATGCATTTGTTATAATTTTCTTTACAGTTATACCCATTATAATTGGGGGGTTCGGGAACTGACTAGTGCCCCTAATAATCGGCGCCCCCGACATAGCATTTCCCCGTCTAAATAATATGTGTGTACACACACCCCTCATCTCCTTATGCCTGCACCACAATTTTTTTTCGCTATAAAATGTTCTTTGTCAAGCATCCAGTACCTATTGCCCAGGTGATGCTGACACTTCCTTCAGCTTCTGGCACAAATGGGTAACGTAGTTAGACTTGGTTAAGACCCTACAATCCTTTGGTCACCAAGCATGGTTCAAGACCGGATGTGAGTCCCAATCAAAGCCAATGGATTGGAATATCAGAGCTTGGAAACTTTAAAGAAAGGCAAACTCTGTTTTCTATTGAACTAGAACTGTAAGGATGTAAACATGGAGCTCCTGGAGGCCACTGTGGCACAAGACAGGAAAGCGTATCTGTGACTAAAGCCAATAGTGAGGAAAGGAAAGGAGTAAGGAAAGAAAAGCCTCTAAATTCTTCACATCTGGGTACAATATGAAGCTGGAAGAGAGGATAGGTCCAAATGATTTCATTTGATTCCCTGGGTGCAGACCTGTCTGAAGCCATACCACCCTCTGGACTTTCAAGTGTCATGAGCTAATAATCTCTCTCTTTACTCAAGCCAGTTGTAGGTAGGTATTCTGCCACTGGAAGCCAAATAATTCTTATTGACTTTTACATCACTGTTTCTAAAATGTCTGATTTTGGCAGGCGAAAGAGAACTGAGCAGTTGTTTTCCCAGCCAACTAAAGTCCCTACATTAAAATAAATAAATCATAACTTGAGGCTGGCTTAACAAACATCATTTCTTTCCAAATGTTATTGATTATTAATGTGATCAATCTAACTCTGTGTTAAACACATAAATGGAATAGTACTATATTTTTAAAAACCTTTTAATTTGAGAGTGCTCAGGGAAACTGTCTGATATATGATAGCTCTCAGAAAGCAGTTTTACTTCTAGCACTTGAAAGTCTTGTGTTCAATTACAAATATGGCTTATTAAATAGCAGTCTCATTTTATTTGCTCTTACCCATACTGGACTTTGCTTTTGCTGATATTTAGGACACACCCTGCGAATTAAGCTCTTTGGAAAATGCCTTTAATCTTTCCTGCAATTGGCATTCATATTTAAAATGGTGTAAAGATGTGTTATGAAAATGCAATGCCCACAACTTGTGAAAGAGATGTGGGATACAAGCTTGCCTTGGCACCTCATTTATTTCCTTCAGGTTTATAATCTATGGAATGGAGTCTGTCAATATTTTCTTCTTCAACAGTTAACTTGCTATTGTGCAGTGACACGTAGAATTGTTGGACTTAAGTTTCTACAGGTTATTTAAATATTCCTTTCTATATTTATGTGTGTATACATATAAATAAGCTATTATTGTTCACTTTCAATATATAAATATACATATTTTTGTGTATATATGTATTAAATATATAGCCAAAATTGTCTACAGTCTGAATCATTAATCCTTCCCCATGTAACCAACCCATCATAATCAGAATAGACTTACTTTTCTACCAGAACTTTTCTATCTAGATCACTGGGGTGATCAAGAATTTGCTTGTGTGGTTTAGTTATGTCAGACTCTGGAGGTCTGGCAGTGGTCCTTAGGAGGTGAGAACTCTGGTTTATGATTATGGCTGTTACTTGCTCACCAAGTTGTCTACTTGTTGCTTAAGATTTTACTACTCAGGTAAAAACAATTAATAAACTAATTTGAGAAATATAAACTGCTTCCTTAATCTTCATTTGTTTTTTTGAAATGACTGCTGAGTGTTCTAAGTTTGAAAAATTGTAGAACAGGTTTTTTTTTAAATGTAATCAAGGTCATACACCAGTTTATTTCAAAATTTTTGTCCTGATTTGTTATAAAAAGCTTTAAGGAAACTCAGACATTAAGGAAAAGCCTTGCCTCCCAGTCCATTCCTGGTTCCATGCCAGCGTGCTGAGCTGATGGTGCAGACCCGCCTCCTGTCACCCCCACCATCTTAGAATGCAGGCAAGAAGACTCTATGTCCAGTACAGATGACTAGTGGTCATTTGTGAAGCCTCTTGCTCATTGCCACACTCCCTTCTTCAGTCAGCCTTCAGGTAGATGGTCATTCCTCTGCTGACTAAGCCCTCCAGTGCCCCCCAAGCAGCCCTTTCATCATGGGAAGTCTCTTAGTGAAAGGCGGGACGGGTCAACCCTAAGGAAGAGTTGTGTAGAATAAATTTCTAATTAGCAAAGAGAAATGTTCATGCCGCTCACTCTTAAAAAAAAAAAAACAAAAACGCAGTAAGCTGCATTATTGACAGCGATCATCACTTATATCATGCTGCCTGTCAGTGACAATATAAACAATGCTTGCTTAATTAATCTACAAATAAGCAATGAAGAACCAATGAAGGAGTATGGAAAATCCAAATCTTAATTTTTTTGAAAGTGTAAGAGACTAAATTATCACATGAGATGTTAAACCTAAGTGTTTTTCTGTGTACATAAGAGGTAGAGATAATATAATAGAAAGAAAATTTTATACAAATGTGAGTAAAAATATGTGTTTGAAAAATATATGCTTGTAAAGAAATGCTGCAATACAATATTTTTGTAGTTTCCTGTTTAAAAAGATATTGTCATTGTATTAATCTTGCAAACAATCCTATAAAATAGAACCAGAAATATTACATTTAAAGATGAGAACACAAGTGATTTGCCTAATATCACATAGCTTTTTAGTATCAGAAAACAGAAACTGAACCCCTTATACAAAAATAACCTCAAGATGGATTAAAGACTTAAATGTAAAACCTAAAACCTTAAAAACCCTGGAAGAAAACCTAGGCAATACCATTCAGGACATAGGCATGGGCAAAGACTTCATGACTAAAACGCCAAAAGCAATTACAACAAAACCAAAATTGACAAATAGGATTTAACTAAACTAAAGAACTTCTGTTCAGCTCATCATCACTGGCCATCAGAGAAATGCAAATCAAAACCACAATGAGATACCATCTCACACCAGTTAGAATGGCGATCATTAAAAAGTCAGGAAACAACAGGTGCTGGAGAGGATGTGGAGAAATAGGAACACTTTTACACTGTTGGTGGGATTGTAAACTAGTTCAACCATTATGGAAAACAGTATGGCGATTCCTCAAGGATCTAGAACTAGATGTACCATATGACCCAGCCATTCCATTACTGGGTATATACCCAAAGGATTATAAATTATGCTGCTATAAAGACACATGCACATGCATGTTTATTGCGGCACTATTCACAATAGCAAAGACTTGGAATCAACCCAAATGTCCATCAGTGACAGATTGGATTAAGAAAATGTGGCACATATACACCATGGAATACTATGCAGCCATCAAAAAGGATGAGTTTGTGTCCTTTGTAGGGACATGGATGCAGCTGGAAACCATCATTCTTAGCAAACTATCACAAGAACAGAAAACCAAACACCGCATGTTCTCACTCATAGGTGGGAACTGAACAATGAGATCACTTGGACTCAGGAAGGGGAACATCACACACCCGGGCCTATCATGGGGAGGGGGGAGGGGGGAGGGATTGCATTGGGAGTTATACCTGATGTAAATGACGAGTTGATGGGTGCAGCACACCAACATGGCACAAGTATACATATGTAACAAACCTGCACGTTATGCACATGTACCCTACAACTTAAAGTATAATAATAATAAATAAATTTAAAAAAAAAAGATAAATATCTTTATACAATTATTTAAGAAAACTAAAAATAAGACAAATAAAAGAAGAAACAGGAAAAAAAAAAAAAGAACTTCTGTTCAGCAAAAGAAATCATCAGATGTACAGGCAACCTACAGAATGGGAGAAAATTTTTGCCGTCTATCCAAATGACAAAGGTCTAATATCCAGAATCTACAAGGAACTTAAACAAATTTACAAGAAAAAAAAACCCCATCAAAAAGTGGGCAAAGGATACGAACAGACACTTCTCAAAAGAAGTCTTTTATGTGGTCAGCAAACATATGAAAAAAGCTCATCATCCCTGGTCATTAGAGAAATTCAAATTAAAACCACAATGAGATACCATCTCATGCCATTTAGAATGGTCATCATTAAAAAGTCTGGAAACAACAGATGCTGGAGAGGATGTAGAGAAATAGGAACGCTTTTACACTGTTGGTGGGAGTGTAAATCAGTTCAACCATTATGAAAGACAGTGTGGTGATTCCTCAAGGATCTAGAACCAGAAATGCCATTTGACCCAGCAATCCCATTACTGAATATATACCCAAAGGATTATATATCATTCTACTCTAAAGACACATGTACACGTATGTTTATTGCAGCACTATTTACAATAGCAAAGACTTGGAACCAACCCAAATGCCCATCAATGATAGATTGGATAAAGAAAATATGATACATATACAACACGGAATGCTACAAGCCATAAAAAAGAATGAATTGTGTCCTTTGCAAGGACATGGATGAAGCTGGAAACCATCATCCTCAGCAAACTAACACAGAAACAGAAAACCAAACACCACGTCCTCACTCATAAGTGGGAGCTGAACAATGAGAACACATGGACACAGAGAGGGGAATATCACACACCAGGTCCTGTCAGGGAGTGTGGGAAAAGTGGAGGGAGAACATTAGGACAAATGCATGCAGGGCTTAAAACCTAGTGATGAGCTGATAGGTGCAACAAACTGCCAATGCACATGTATACCTATGTAACAAACCTGCGCATTCAGCACATGTATCCCATGCAAAAAATAAAACAACAGGCTTTGAGAAAATAGCTTAGTAATTTTGAGTGAATAGATTTTAATTTTTAAATATCTAAGAAAAATGTTTAACAGTAAAAACCCACATGGGTCTACAATTATCTTAAAATTAAAACAAAAATATAACGAAAAGGTCCAGCAACCATGCTCACTTTTTGTAAGAGCTCTCCAATTTCCTACAGGTAACTACCTCTCATCTGCTCTCAGACCACCTGATTCGGGTGGGCTGACTTGATTGCCTTCTCTAAAGATGGTGATGTGACCCAGGTTTGGTTATTTGGAGGCTCACATTGTCCTGGCCCCTGGGATTAGCCCAGGTTGGACACCAGACCCAATCAGAAGCTATTAGAGGTTTTACTGGGATTTCTGATGAAGCATTTGGTAATAAAATATATTCATTCTCACTGTTCTTGAATCTTGCTGAATGTCGGTCAGGACTTGCAGGAGTATATCATGTGCCAATAACTTCTCTAACAAGAAAGGAAGCATAGAAGAAAACTGAGCCAAAGGTGAGAGGAACGGATTCCAGACGCCATCATTTGAAGACTTGGGCCCAGATGTGCCCAAAGTACCTCTAGCTCCTACAATTTTTAGCTCCATGAGACTTTTATTTCCCCTTTGTCTTTAATCCTTTTGAACTGAAGTTCTGTCACTTACAATCTAAAGAGCTATAAAATTCACATGGTGTCAATATAGCCATATGGTTTTCTTTAAATTAGTTTTCTAGCAGTACCGATTAATGCACTTCACATAAATCATTCTGTGTAAAGCCGTTGACTTCAGAACATCTACATGTCTTAAAGCCTTATATCCCATTTTTGAAGCTGTATCTATTTCACATCAAGAGAAGAAATAATTTTTCTTTGAAGAGCCGTTGCAGGCAGGGATTCTATAGCACCTGTGCATACCTCAGGCTTCAGATAAGCAGCCACGTTAAAACTGCCGTGTTGTTTCTGTTGCCAGTCCCCTTCTCTAGACTGTGAGCTTGTTGCGATCAGGGACTGTATTTTATTCTCACTTATGTCCCATCATCCTAAAGAATGCATGGAACACCCTAAGCTTTCAATAAATACTTGTTAACGAAGTGAATAACCTGAGCTTTAATATTTTTTACACATCACAGTTACAGCCTCAAATTTTTCCTTGAAGTTTGAAGACGAGGTTCCCTGTCTCAATTTCCCTGATTACATTGATTTTATGTGATTTTTTCCACAAAAAAACACATCCAGCATGTCTCTTTGATCTGTCATAATAATTAAATAGCATAGGTGAATGATAAATTCTTACCTGGAAGTTTCCACCCCTAAGAAATAGAGCTAATCAGGCCAAACACATTTATTTATGTTTACAAATCTACCCAGGTCAAGTGACCTGAAACCTTCTTTTAACAACGACTGCTTCCTTGGCTGTGTTCTTAAAACTGAATAAATAAATAAATAGGGGGATAGATGGAATAAATTAGTAGAATCTACCGGAAGGCTGGGAAACTGACACTCTTGAAACAGTGAGAATAAATCAACAACTAATATTTATCCAAGTACTTGCAATTGTCCAGCCCATGCAGAGCACCTGCCTTGGTGTTAACCAGCGTTTAACTACTATGTAAGCGGGCTGCCAGGCCCTCCTTAATGCCAGGAATTATTTTGGAATCTAAAGTCTGTGTTTGCATTAACTGTCCTTCTATCTGGCTCCCTCCCACGCCTCCCATAGCCCATGCCCGCCCACACCCTCAATGAGACTGCCTGTTGCCGAAGTAAACCACTGTGTTAAGTCCATTTATTTCCTACACAACTGCCCACCCTCATCTCACCTGCTCCACTTGAGACTGAACAATTAGGTCCAGGTGTGCAGTGACACAGAGTAATGGGGACCAAAGCCAGGGCCACCTGTCTTGCTGGCCTATAGAGGGAAAGATATTTCTGGAGACTACACGTTGCCAGTTTGGGGCAAATTATATCTCCAGCTAGACAAACATTTTATAAGGAAGGTTAAGGTGCTATTTTTTTTTTTTTTTTTTTTTTTGGTCCAGAAGGAGGTAAAAAAAAAAAAAAAAAAAAAAAAAAACTTGTATTGCTAATCTATTGGAAGAAAAACAAATATACAGTTGTCCTCCAAAGAGGTTAAAAAATACTTAGTGTTATTTATAAGGAGAGAGAAAAGAATTGTTTGAATCTGTCCATACAGTTGAGCAGGTCTATAATAGTTTACAGTTTTTCTCCACAGAAACAAACTTTGTATGTTTAAAGTTACTTCTAAGTCTTTCTGTTCTCCAGGCTTAAAACATGATAACACAATTAACATTTCCCTTTGGGATTTCTATCCGCTTAACAATTGTGTTATTGCTACACAATTTTATTTGGGTCGATTTTGAGAATCGTTATTCATAAACTCTGCCTACTCTTTTTAAAAGTCATTATTTGTCTCAAAACTCAGCAATTAAAAATTTATAGTATGAGTACTCCTGCTGATAGTGGCTCTTAATTTTATCACTTTTTTTTTCAGTTGCTTAATTAGGTCTCAGGTTAGAAATGCTACAACATTAGAAAATGCATTAGTTTTGTTATCAAAGAAATAATTCTTTCAGAGATATTTGTTTGTAATTTATTTTATCTTGCCCATTTACTACGTAAACGATTGTGTAGCAGAGAATATGTTGGAAAATTTCAAGATATAAGGACAAGTAAAATATTAAAACTTTCATAAAGTTTATAATCTACTAGATGATCTAAAATATTTAACAATTACAATACACCTCTACAGATAATAAATGACAAAACAGAGCAATAAAAGAATGTGGTTGGATTTAGAGTAGGGAAAATAGCTCTTAGAAGTATGGGAAACAGGTAGCATATGCAATGGATTATATAATTTATAATATTTTATTACATATTGTATTGTGAAAAACAAGCATATTCAAAAGCAGAAAGAACAGTATACTGGATTTATCCCCATATGACCCATTACCAAAATTTTATCAAACTTGATTCATCTATTTGTTTTTCTCTTTCTGAATTATTTTAAAACAAAAAACAGATTTTTATAACATTGTATCCTTATGTTATACAAGATACATTTCCAAAATATACCCTCATTTTTAACATAACACAATGCCATTATTACTCAGAGCAAAATAAATATAATTCGTTGTTTTTATTTAACAACTAATCCATGTTCAAAATTCCTCTCTTACCTAAAACATACCTTTTTGTAGTTGGTTTGTTAGAACTGGATAGTGGCTATTTTGTGGAAAGTCATGAATATTAAGATCAGGAGTTCAATACTGATTTTATTGACTACAGTAGGAGACTGGGGCTTCTTAAAGATTTTGTTTAGGAGAACAGGATGTTGAAAATGATGTTCTAGGAAGCAGGCTTGACAACAGCGGGGAATCATTAGGTCAGAAAATGATTGCAGTATCTCTAGTGCGAGGTCATAAAGACTGTATTCTGGTGTTAGCAGTACTATGGTGCTGATTAGAGACTTCGTTTGATCACCAATTGATCAGATAAGAAGCATGAGAAAGCAGGAGGAAATGAAGACATCTCTCAGTTTTCCATCGTTGTATAATTAGAGTCCTGTAGTCAAATTAGAAACATACGACCATAAAAATATAATGACTAAATATTTGTTGGGCACTGTGACTGGCACTGGTAAATGCTTCACATGGATTTTTTTTTTAAATTTAATGCTCACAACTCTATAAGGTAAGAATTGGTGTTGTCTTTATTTTAAAGATGCAGAAATTAAGGTTTTGAGCGGTCAAATAACTTGATCAAGATCACATAGCTGGTGAATTTGGAATAGGAATGTCAGTGGTTACTGAGGTTTCATACTTAGAGAAAGATATTTGATGGAAGACCTGGTTGGAGAAAAATCGGTAAGTTACTCTATTTCATAGCATCAAGCCTTTAGTGAATGAAAAATTTCTCTCAGGCACTGTGAACATGAAAAAGACACACAACAAGATCACACTAGATATAAAAACTTCCAATGTCCTTCTTAAGGTAAAACCCAAAGTATAAAAGGGTAAATAAATCAATAAAAGTAGTTTGTGTTAAGTTCATGGTGAAAAAATTCCGTTGGCTCTCAGACATGTTATTGATCAGAAGTGCTTAGTTCTAGGTAATGGAGGTAACAGAGGATGTCAAACTTGATCTGCACCTTGCAAAAAGAGTCAAGGCTGGGCAAAGTCAATGGTGTAAAGGCACAGAGGCAGAAATGAGCAATGGACCATGGATGATCATGGTTCAGTGAGCAAACCAAAGTGGCTGGTGAGAGTAGAGAATAAAACCATGCCTGAGTAATGGAATGCATTTAATACTTATTATTAAGAATAAGACAGGGTTGTGTTTTTATTATTTGTCAAGCATGATGACCAGTTCAGCTTAAGATTATGTTGAATTGGTGGTGGTGGCATGACAGCCAGATAGATGCTTATTATTTGAAGACCCACTACTGACAATCAGAAGATTAAAATTAAGGCTGGAAATATATTTAGGAATCATATATTAAAAGTCATCCCTGAAGACATAAGATTAAACAGAGTGCTGCTGGAGCAAATTGCCAAGGTTAGCCAAGAGCTTCTTTCCTCTCTCTTGCCCTTCCTCTCTTCCTACCTCCTTCCTTTCTTCCTACTTTCCTTCCTTCCCTTATTTTGTTTTCTTTTTAATAATGCCTCATAGTCAGAGGCATTTATGCTATAATTGAAGATTGAAATAATGACTGAAGGTTGAAAGGAGATAAAATAATATAAAATAATAGAAAGAACAAATTTTGAGCAGAAATTGAAGGAAACAATCTGGAGCAATGGTAGGGTGTAGAGGACTACTGCTCGCAAACAGGGTGTTCCGGATAAGTCCTGCTCTTGCAAACGAAGCAGGGCGTTCCCAATAAGTCCTGCTCTTGCAAACGAAGCAGGGCGTTCCCCATAAGTCCTGCTCTTGCAAACGAAGTCGGGGAAAGGTCAGAAAAACAACAACGTGTCTTGTGACTTGGTAACATTCCACAAACGACTGTATAAAATAAAGCAGAGCGCGCGATTCGAGGCGGCCGCCATGTTTGTCTTGTCTTGTGTTGTCTTGTGTGTTCATTCCTTTGTTTAGGAAACACGCGGATCCCAACAGTAGGGAGGACAGAAATGGAAAAAAACGATTTCTTCTTCTCGGATGCAAGCTCTTTACCTGGGATCTCTTTTTTAAACTACAAATTGGTCTAAATGCCACTGGTCATTTCTATTCGGATGTCCCAAAAGTAGTTTAAACACAGAAATCCCTGAACTAAATGACTCGTCTTCAAAGACACAAACCTCGTCTAGCTAATATTTACTTATCTTCATGAGGGGCATACAGAGATACTATTTTCTTCAAGTCAAAAGCCTGAGGGTCACCGCTATTCCTCCGACTCTCTCACTGTTCTATTCAGTCTCAAAATCAGGTTTAATGTTACCTCCTCAATATTGTGATAGAATTTGAATTTTCACTCTTTTAATATGAAAATATACTTAGTATGAAAACAACTATTACGTTCTATTCTTTGGTATACTTGCAGAATAGAAGACAAATAATTTTCCCAAGCTCTTGTAAGGGTTTGAAGATACAGATATCCATGCCAATGATGAAAGGGATATAGTTTTTTAGTTGCCATAGATTTACATTATGGATTTAATGAACTCTCAGTCTATTTTAAAAAATGGATTTTGGGGGTAGAAGCTGTGTGTCTTGAAGAAGTGGTAGGAGGCAGAGGGGATGCTCCAATTCAGAAAAGTCTTCCAAATAATGAAAAAAGAAATAGGCCTGTAGGACTCTGAGTAGCAGAAAGCCTGTTTCCTGAAAGATCTCTGGAGAGATAATACTATCTCACCAAAGGATGGCTTCCTGATTTGCGTAAGTAGAAGGGATTTAGCCACCAGTTTCCAACTTCATGGGGAATCACAGCATATCTTATACTGATTTATGAGAGAGGTAAACACATCAATGAAAAACTGAAAAGTAAATTGTTTGGACAGAAGACTAATGTCATTAAGTAAGAGTTGGGAAACTTAATCACTGGTGATGGGAGAGGGTGTCATAAGTTCTAAAATTAATAATTTGGATTTCTTGCCACTTCATTTTAATGGATACCAAAATCTAAATAAAATATGTTTGTAGAATATAAGGAAATGTAGCATCTACTATATGCCTAGGTTGTGGACTCTGAACTAGGCTTACTACACATGGTCATAGGCTTAAAGCGTTATATCGTGTGAATAAGGCCTTCTGTATGATCAACTAACTTAAATCTCAATCCACCACTCCATCAAACATTCTAATCTCTTCAACCAGAATTTTTAAAAAATTAAAAATTTTTACTTATTTACTTAACACTAATCACGTTCTGACATCTAGTATCATTTACTAATTCATTAATATTATTGTTTATTGTCCACATTTGCACCACTCCCAAAGCATATGCTTCATGAAGGCAGAGATCTTTGTTTTGTTCGCTGATATATTCCAAGCACCAAGAACAGTTGCTGGCAAAGAGTAGATGCTCAATAATATTTGTTAAATAAATGAATCCTTGTAACCTATACAAATATATAACAAAAGATTGAGCCCCTCACCTCTACCTTTATGCCTAGGCCCTACACAAGACTCTGGAACTTTGATAATTGAGTGGAGGTGTCCTATAGTAATTACTGAAGTTGAAGTTACTGTTGATCTATTATTTTTCACACACATAGATATAGATTAAAATTCATATCTATAACATAAACTATAATATCTTCTAAATCCGTATACTTGTATCCATTTCCACTTACATTAACTTTTGCATAAGATCATTTTCTCCTAGGTTTATCACAGTAACATTCCATCTTTCTCCATATTTTTCCTCTTAGCCACTTCCTAATACATGAAGTTTTAAAATAATGTAGTTCTTTGCTTCTTTTCTAGCTTTTTCTTCATTAGCACCTCCCAGTTCCCCTGATTCCCCCATGTTCATACTCATCTTAACAGTACCTCTTTTTGTTCAGAGTTTATGGGAAAGTTGCATTCGTCAATTTACCTTGCAAACTTAAAAAACGAGTAGTTATTTTCTGAAATATGGACATATAATAATTTCCATTATGATTGCTCTGATATTTTAAAACCCTTGATTTTCTCCACTAATAAAGTGAACTTACAAACTGTGAGGGATTTTTTCAGTTGAAATTATCTTTTAAAATTGATAAACTAAATAAAAATGTATTATACATAAAATAAAGCTTTTCAAAATACTACATCCTTTAGATTTAGAAGACGTGGTCTAAGCATGATTTCCTATTTTATTGTTTTAGTATTAAAGAATGCTAACCAACCAGTAAAAATATAATGTAAGCTGGAAGTATGATGCAAGTAAATATTTTCCAAAATAAAATAGAGAGCATATTAAATTAAAATTTTAATTCTTTTCATATTGGCCTGATCATATACAGATTTGGACATAGTTGGCTACTCACATGTACCAAATTTTAGAAGATAGAATGAGAAATTATATAAGGGAAATGGCTGCATGCTTGCTTATAATTAGCAAAATGTGTTATGAACTCATGAAAAAACAATACATTTTTCCCTTTAGCTTAGATGATCTGACAGTGTCACACTAACAAAGTGTGTATAGGGAAAAAAAAGCCTGTTGCTTAGTCACAAAGTCCTAGAGTAGACAGTGTGTGTGCATATGGGTAGACAGATTATCAAGCCATCATTCCTGAGAGAAGCAGAGATGTGTACCTCCCAGTACCTGCCCTTATCTGCTTCACACCTGTCTTTTCTAATGAAACCCCATGGTAAATAATGGGCATTTACAAGCACCCAAGAATATTCAGTCATTTTAATGGATGAATCATGTTCACCTCCTCCATTAATGATGTGTATAGCAGTATGACAGGGAGTATAGTTAAGTTGATACTCTACACTTGAAAAGATCAGGACAAGCTATCAAATGTATTACCCTAATTGCATCTTCAAGAATAAATAGTAGTTTTCCAAGTGTTGGAGGGAAATGGGGGTGAGAATGGCAATAAAGGAATTTCAAACCAAAGGAATAGAAACTAAAAAGGCATAGTGACCCAACACCTTTGAAAAATTGCTATTATATAGCTGTGCAACTACAGCACAGAAGGTAATCTATACTTGAAGCCATTTGGAAAGTATGTTTTACTCTATTGTTCTTTTATAATACAGGTTAAAATTTTTTAATATTGCTGAATCAAGCACATCTTCTAAATAACATTTGACAGTTATTATATCTGAAATGAGCCCTTGATATAAAATCATATTGTCTAGTGCATATATTCCAACCTGCAATTATCCTGGTTTTTTCGCCAATTGTTAACCATCATGTAATTTTCACATTTCTGTACCAATTTTTCTCGTCTGAAAAATGTGAAAATTATCTACCCTTCTCAACTTGGATAGACATTTTAAAGAAAGAAGATGTAACAAAAGTGAAAGTGTTTTATTATCTTTTATCAGGTCATTTATTTCTTTGCATAATTTATGGCATAGTATATTAGGCAGTGGGCAAAAGTGAGTTAGTCTCAGTATGTACAATCAGGAGATACAAATCTAAACTAGACTATAGAGGTATGAAATTGTAGATGACATGTAAATTTTGTTTATTTAACATACATGCAAACACAGTGGTAGTTAACTTTGTTACTAAGATGACTGAAGACAGAAGCATAGAAGCTGAGTATCAGCTTGAATAGGCCTTCTGACATAAGAGGAATTCCAGGACAGACTCAATTTAAAATAATGATGAATGCCATCCTAGACACAACTTCAAAAGAGAATAACTTAGAGGCAAATAAGTACAAATAGTATGAAGGTACATCTTTACCGTACTTTTAATGCCTTAAATTTATTTTTTGAAAATTACACTAATAATGCGCTTATTACACTAATAAGCATACAACGTTCAAACAGAACAGATATATACAGATCAAATCCTGGAAATTCCACCTTTCATTACTTTTTCCTTCCTCAGAGGTGACAACTGTCAAAAAAACTCATGTGTTATTTTCAAATTTGAAATACAATCCAAATGCAAAAAAAGTGCATAAATGTTTGGCTCAATGAATTACCATGAAGTGAATTCCTATATAACTACTACCCAGATTTAGAAATAGGATCTTGCTAGTACCCAGAATAGCCCTTATCTCAACCAATCTTGCCAAAAGCTCTATCTTATCTCAAGAGAAACCAATGTTCTTACTTCCAATATTAGAGTTTATTTAATCTGTTTTTATTTTTATCTTTTAAGAGTCTGGCTTTGTTGACCAGGCTACAGTGAACGGACATGATCACAGCTCACTGTGGCCTGGAACTCCTTGGCTCAAGTGATTCTCCCATCTCTGCCTCCTGAGTAGCTGGGATCGCAGGTGCACACCACCATACCCAGCTAATCTTTCTTTCTTTCTCTCTCTCTTTCTTTCTTTTTCTTTCTTTCTTTTCTTTCTTTTTTTTTTTTTTTTTTTTTTTTGTATAGATAGAGTCTTGCCATCTTTCCCAGGCTGGTCTTGAACTCCTGGAGGCTCAAGTGATCCCTCTGCTTCAGCCTTCAAAAATGTTGAAATTATAGGTTTGAGCCACCATGCCCAGTCCTGTTTTAAAATTTAATAATGTTTTGCTTACATACCTTCTTTGTCCTCAGCCTTAGATTTGTGAAATCCAACATACTTCAGTGGGTAGCTGCAGTTCTTTCATTTTCATGTTAGTATGATACTATAGATTAAGAATACACCACAATTCCTATATCCATTCTCCTGTTCATAGTATTTCTGCTCTTTCTTGTTAAACCTGTTTTCAATAATGATTCTTGTACACACACACATTTCTGTCCGGTATACGCCTAAGAGTGGCACTTGCTGGCTCACAGAGTACACTCATGTTCAGTTGGTAATGCCAAACCATTTTTGCAAGTGGTTATGCTAGTTTACATTCCTATCTGAAGTCTCTGACAGCTTCTGTAGCTCTAGATTCTCACAAACAGTATGACAAGCCTTTTCTAACTTGTAGCCATTCTGGTGGGTGTGGAGTGGTACTTCATTAGTCCAGCAGAACAGTAGTATTCCTCCAACCACTGTTTGGGAAATAACGGTCTAGGAAATAAGAAAATTGAGCCAGAGTCTGGGAATCTTTTGGTAGATCTGTGGATGCTACAAAAAGTATTATTTGGCTATGAAGCTTATAAAATCAAATAGAAACCAGCATTATAGCTCCTACCCACAAAGGCTCTGAAGACCTTGAGTAATCAGAACTGTAGAGATGCACAGAGCAACGCATGAGTCCCAGCTGGAAGCTGTTAGCTCTCTTCTAGTGTGAATTTCTGTGATTTATGCATATGTTTACAACATATGGTCAGACACCACTAAGGTTCCAGAGACCTTATGTTGGTAATCAATGACTATTTCACCTTAACCCTCTCAGAATCCACTCACTGAAGATTTGCAAACTACCTGTCATTCCATCTACAGAAAAAAAGTACGAAAGTCACAATGAAGTTAGAATCATAGCAAATGATATTACATTTATGATCACTCTTCCTTTATATAAATTTTTACTTTTAATGACAAGATAAAATTAGTTTCTTTAGCAACAAAGAGTAAATCTCTCTTTGATGGCATTTATTTATTTTTCTCTTTTTCTATGAGGAATATTGCCACAATAATTATCATTTGCTTTTCTTATTTTGTTCAAACCAGTTCTCATTAAAATGTGGCCTAGTATAACCTAAGAAAAATCAGTTCCTCAGAAGACATCATCAGAAAACTCTTTGGAGCATCTGGATACCCAAAACTTAGTGATAGAATTAATATTCTATTAAATATTGCTAGTAATGGTAAAATGTGTGTGGAGCAGTAGGGACTGGCAGAGTTAATGAACATTTAGTTGAGAGACAGTGAGCAGGGCTAGTTTGTCCATGAGTAGAGAAGAAAAAGTTTAAAGTGCCTAGAAAATAGAAATCTTTCATGACAGAAAATGTACACAATGAAACAATAAAAGGTTATAAATGTACACTAAATGTGTGAGTATCAATGGTCTAAATTAATGGAAGGTGATTTGCTTTGTGTTCTTTCAGCATCTGACAGATGCTTGCATCATAAGAGTGATCTTACCCAATTACAATTGCTTGTGTTGGGATGAGATGTGAAGTACTGTGTTAGTCCATTTTCACACTGCCATGAAGAAACACCTGAGACTGGGTAATGTATAAAGAAAAAGAGGTTTAATGGATTCACTGTTCCACATGGCTGGGAAGGCCTCACAATCATGGTGGAATGTGAAGGAAGAGCAAAGGCACATCTTACACGGTGGCAGGCAAGCGAATGTGTGCAGGGGACACGTTCCTCTTTATAAAACCATCAGCTCTCATGAGACTTATTCATTATCACGAGAACAGCATGGGCAAAACCCATCCCCATGATTCAATTACCTCGCACCAGGTGCCCCCATGACATGTAGGGATTATGGGAGCTACAATTCAAGATGATATCTGGGTGGGGACACAGCCAAACCATATCAAGTACTATGTTTTACTTCCCTCATATTTCATTGCTTCTTCATCTATAAAGTGTGTATAATAATACCTCATATGGGTGGAGGTTGAATGAACATATGTAAAGTGCTTAGAACAATGTCTGGCACATAGTACCAATAAATGTTAGTTTTGTTATTGCTATTAATATTATTAAATGTCTTCATCATTACTTGAGGCTTTTCTCCTACCCTCCCCAATTCTGGCCAGATAGCCAAGGCTAATATTGACCAAGTGGAATTGTCGTTGGAGATAGACCAAAGAATCGTCAAACTCTTTTGCTTTATATTTAAATTCTTGCGTTAGGGGTGGAATTGTGCCTCCTCTTGAAAAGTTCTAATCCTGAATAATTTAGAATATGCCCTTATTTGGAAATAGGGTATTTACAGAGATAATCAGGTTAAAATTAGGTTAAGAGGATGGACCCTAATCCAAAGTGACTGGTGTTCTCATAAAGAGGAGAAAATTTGACACAGAGGGAGGACCACGTTAAGACGGAGATGCAGGGAATGTAGCATATAAAGACAGAGACAGAGACTGGAGTCATGCTACCACAAACCAAGGAACATCTGGGGGTACTAAAAGCTAAGGAAGCAAGAAAGTATCCTTCCCCGGCAGGTTTCAGAGGAAGCATGATCCTGCTGACACCTTGATTCTGGCCTCTGAGTAGCCAGAACTGTGAAAAAATTGATTTCTATGTGTCTAAGCCCCTCAGGATGGTAGTTTGTTACAGCAGCCCTAGTAAACTGATACATTAGGCAGAAGACAAAAAGATTTCAAGGGAAAACACGTGGCTCCAGCTTACCTTTGGTATAGAAAGAAGAGATCCAAGCAAAACTCTTTTGAGCCTGAAAAGGAAGTTAATGAAGAAGGAAAGGAGTCTCTGAAAAGGGCTTCTTACATAGTTTGCCAATCTAGGATTAACTAGAAAGGTGAAAAGATGAGAAGTTTCCATCTACTGACACTATTCTAGTGTGGCAGAGATTGTGCCCCGCTTGCCTGAAGTCTGCAGAGTGCGTTACATCCCATGGTTTGCAAACAGCAGAACAGAGATGGCTGTGTGAGGGGCCTGGGGCAGGGAGGAAGGCTTAAGTCAGCCAATTACAACCAAGAGTGAACCTGGGAACATGCTGCTTTTTCTTATATCCTCCTCAAGGACCAGAACAAAAGTTTCCTTAGAGGAAGAAGTGACAAAGAGGGAATGCTGCCATGCAAACTGGATGGATGGTATTCCCGGGGCCCAATGGGTCTGTGGGTACGTTAGTAGATATGAGGGATAATGATGGTCATGGATCATGCAGGACTCCTCGCCTCAGTGGATGCCCACATGGAGAAAGGGGGACCAGGGTCATACTCTGCTTTCTCTGTATATGTACACGCTCCTGAACTTAGATCGGTCTCCATGAGAAGGAGAGATAGAAGAGGAAAATCATGTATTGGCTGAATGCAAACCCAAAATAATTGGGAAAAGCCTCAAGTAATTTAGTTTACCTAGAAAATTGACTAGATTTATTTTTCTGCCATTAGACAAAATGGGGGCCACAAATGAAAACGAAGTATGTAATTAACATTTCTTGAACACGTAGCCGAGAAATGTGGTATCAGCTGTATTTGTTTTTCTTCTTTATATGAGCTCCTTTATGGCAGGCACTGTGTGTTTCTCTCTGTGTCTTTTCAAGTCTGATATAATACTTGACATCATTTTTGTCCATCCATACGGTTGGTTTGTCAATATGAAAGTATTTATTTAACTGATGATAAACTGTAATAAAATTGTAGTCGTTTGCTCTAAAGTAAATATGAAACGTCAGATGAAACAATAACACACATCTGGATTGAGAAATATCTTAATAACTGAATTATTTTTATTTTGTTTATGTATTGTGTGCTTTAGTATCCTAATAAGTAACACATTTTCTTAAGTATTTTATTTCATTTATTTATTTTTGAGACAGAGTCTCTCTGTTACCCAGGCTGGAGGGCAGTGGCAGGATCTTGGCTTACTGCAACCTCCGCCTCCCAGGTTCAAGCGATTCTCACGCCTCAGCCTCCCAAGTAGCTGAGATTACAGGCACGTGCCACCATGCCTGGCTAATTTTTATATATTTAGTAGAGACGGTGTTTCACCATGTTGGCTAGGCTTGTCTCTAACTCCTGACCTCAGGTGATCTGCCCGCCTTGGCTTCCCAAAGTGCTATGATTACAGGTGTGAGCCACCATGCCTGGCCTTATAAAAGTATTTTATAGACATAATATAAATAACTGATTTGCATGACCTCATTTGAGATGAATTTCCACTGTTCCTGGTGTCATACACGTGCACCAAAATAATCCAAAGGTCTACACTCGCTAGGTTCACTGATGTATAGAATATTTTTCTACATTTAGATATTTCTTGCAAATATTTTACCAGAAAGCAACACAAAAATACTATCAGTGAGTATGTGTTACACTGTTCTCTAAGGAGTCAAATTACTCACCTTGGAAATAATTCATCCCAGGAAGAGAAAAGGTTTTCAAAAGACCAGAGCAGGCCACAAGGGAGCTTTTACAAAACTCCATACATAAAGGGTAATGTAAACTTAAAACCTAATTTTCCAATAGCAATTTTTATATCTTTTAATTTTAGTAGTTTATGTGTGAAACAATCACGTGAAACAACAAAATGATAAAATTTAGAAAAAATATTAGTAAAATGCAAATAACTGAATATGTAAAAGGATCCCATACATATTTATATGTAGTAGATAAGTTACATTTTTTTAGTGTGTTGGGAAATTTTAGCTCACATCAACTCTCTGCTGTCATCTTGGGGCACTTTCACGACTACCATGCTTCATACAGGTTTCCTTTCCTCCCCATGATAGAGGATAATGGGAATGTACTTTCTTTGGTTCAATTTTATGTGTGTCCGCCAGTAGATGGCGGTACCACTTTGAGTGCTATCCGCCTTTTTTTCTTTCTTTCTTTCTTTTTTTTTTTTCTCAAAGCTGTTTTCTGATATATGTTGGGTACCATAGAGTGAATCTCAGAACAGGAAGCGGAGGCATAAGCAGAGAGGATTCTGGAAAGGTCTCTTTGTTTTCTTGTCCACAGAGAAAGAAAGAAAAAAAGATTGTAATTAATTTGTAAACCTCTGTGGTCACAAAAAAAAAAAAAAAGCTGAACAGCTGCAGAGGAAGACACGTTATACCCTAACCATCTTGGATGCTGGGCTTTGTTATGCTGTAATTCATAAGGCTCTGTTTTATCAGGTAAGCTGACAAAACATTTCATTATCTGCACCATAGAATCTAGCTACCAGGTCATTTTTCTTACTTTAAAATCATCTTCATGCTGCTATTTTTAACCCAGTATTGTTTAAATGTAAATTACAGGAACCAAAGGCATCATTTGATGTGTAAACTGCTTACTATTTCTTTATCTTTCAAAGAAAACAGAGTCTGTCTGGAAATGGTGATTTATGGTGCATACTAGGCATCAATGGTCTTGTGTTTTTGTAGATGCTTATGATTTATTGTATTCAGAAAAAATATTTTTTATTATACTTAAAACTAGTCTAATGAGTTTCCTGTCTGTATGTCATCTATTTAAATGCCCAGTGTGTCCAGTATTTTTAAAACATTAATGTATAGTGAAATTGGAACTATCATTCTTGTGCTTTAGTCTTTTATTTAACAGCTTTAGAGAGGCCATGCATATAGGGAGTGATAACAATATAGAGGTGCTTGGCTTTGTGAAGCACACTATCATTTTTCTCTAAAATCTGTTTTCATAGAGAAAAGAACACCAATACTAACCATTTAAAAGAGGTTGAACCTTCGAAAAATAAAATAATCTCTATATGTTCCATAATATGCTACTTCTTTATCCTTTAATATATTCATTTTATATTAAATGTTTACCTTTTAATTTATTGATTTAAAGATTATTATATCTTCTTGATTAATTGTTCTATGAGCTTGATAGATTATTTTTTCTGTATGTATTTAATAACTGATTATTTTTATTAATTACCAGGAAGAACTACTGGAGCCATAAAACAATAATTTACTTTATCTATGATCCATATTTTCTGTAGTTGTATTTAGAATATTCTACATCATAACCATAAATGTTTCATTCAGTTCGCCACCACATAATTAGAATAAGAAATTATTGACAGAAATCTATAGGTATAAATTGAAAGATAAGTTTTAAAAATCATACATGGCTTTAAAATACACAACAGGTAGTGTAATGTGGCTTATGAGGACAAAGATAAAGGCATAAGTGCTTGTAGGAATTTGCATGGAAACATTTCATCACATTCACTCCAACTAGAGTGTACCGTATATTAAATGAAGACCTCTGATTTCAACAGGGCTTCCAGTCAGTACTGGCTAAAAGGGCTTCAAAAATAGAACTTGAGGCCTCCAAACTGTAATTTCTAATGATATGTTAAAAAATATTGATATCTTTCTTAACATTTTACATTGAGTAGCAATAATTGTCCCCCTGAAAACATTTCAAAAGAGTGATTGCCTAAGAGGAGAGTCCTGGGTCTTGTCTATTTCAGAGTAATTCCTACCATAGGATATAAAGAAAACTATTTTTTTTGGACAGTGTTCCCAGAAATGGCTGTTAATTAACTTGATTGTATTGTACACACCATGCTTCTCTACAGGTGACTAAATGTGAGTAACTTTGCTCTGTGCAAGCACCAGAGCTGGTCTTGATTGAACTGGTTTACATTTATGAATGAATGCTTAATTTTGTCCCCAAATGTTAACTTTTATTTTTCTTGGTATACTTGCAACAATCTCTTAGTTATTCATCTATACATGTGGTCACCATGTGAAAAGCAGATACACACAGAGTTCTTCACTTCACAAAATGCACTCTTTCAAAAATTTCGGAAATTAAACCTCTTTTGATTAAATGGTATATCAAACAAGTTTGAATAACTTACTCTTTAAAAGAATGTAGTGGTGATTGCATTTGTAAAGTTGAGAAAAATGCTATGATTTGAGTACTGAAGATAAAAAGGTTGAACCCTGAGCTGAAAGTCTTGGGATCTGGTTCAAGTTCTGCTACTAATGAGTTTTGTTGCCTCAGAAAAGACACTAAGGATCACTGAAGAGCATTTTCCTTGCCTATAAAGGAAGGAAATTAGAACCAAAGCTATATAAGAACACTTTGTTTTTAAAGTTTTCTGATCCTCATTTATTTGGATTTTTCTTCAGTTGGTTTCTCAGCTTAAGATACAACTTTGACTCTCACTGAGTTGTAAATTATGATTGATGTGCTAAACATGAAAGTGGGAAAATAGAGAAATAGGGGCATTTCTTGGCCAGTTCCTTCTGTGTTGGAAACTAGTAGGGAGCAATATGGAGAAGTGGTTAAGAGCAAGAGCTTGGCAGGTTACATTTTATGGCCACTATTACCTGACAAGTCATCTAAACTCTCTGAGCCTTTGTTATATCATCTATAAAACAGGAATAATAACGACTGTGTTGCAGGATTGTGTAACTAAAATAATGTCTGTTCAGTGCTTGGTATAGATCCTGGAACATGATTACGAACCTCCTTCCTCTCTCCCCCGCCAACCTAACTCACATCAAAAGGAACAGGATAAACATAAAGGCATAAATTTTCATCATTGTTATTATTGTTATCGTTAGTGCTGGTGATATAATACCTTCCACCACAACAGGAAGGATGGAATAAAACTGCCAAATAATTATGTACCTGAAAAGTGAATGATTCTCATCTTGGAAGGGTGCCATTTACAACAACAATTGTGTACCTATAATAATATCACTTAGTGTTAACATTCCAGGCAATTCCTGGAGAGTTTATACAACTCATAATACCTTCCATAAGACAGTTATTTATGCCCAATATGCTATCATGGACTTCAAAACTTTCTTCTTCTTATGAAAATAGAGGCAAAGGGCCTTATTTCACGTTCCCTTAAGAGGATATACCTGTTAGATGAAAAGTCTCTGTAAAGATTCACAAAGGGAATCTATGTTTCACCAAAACCACATTTAAATGCCAAGTAATTTCTACTAAGACCACCAGACAACAACCAAAATCTCAGGAAAGTCTTTGCTATGTGATCAACTCACAAACTCTCTAATGCTTCAGTTCTATTAACGGTACAATAAGATGTGGAAAGGCAAATTGTGCTTGATGAATGGTTGATGGACTGCAAAATCCCTGCTTTCCTCCAAAGGTTGTTTCTAAGTGTAGCTTCGTGCTCCTGACAGCTGTGTGCTACTGGGGTCTTCGGGAGCTAGAACTGGGATGACCTTTCAGCACCCCAGGCCTCCTAATCCTTCCCTTCAACCACCCTGAGCCTCTTTAAACTGACTCAAGTAACTGTGCTGTCAGTTTCATCTTCATGGCAGTCAAGATGACTTAACGGACTCTTGATTAGGTAGATCTGAGAGGGCTAAGAGCTTGGGAGCCTTAAAAATATGAGGGTAGTGTTTCTCCACAAGATAAATATGGTGCTTGGAATTTGTTGCTCATCTGTCTCTCAGTTCTAGGTCACTTCCAGCTCTTACGAGTTCTTATTTTTAAGGTTGAAGTTAACTAAAAGCATCCATAAGAATAAGCATTTAAAGATTTTTTTTTCACCAAGAAATGAACATGTGATTATATAGTGATATTTCTTTACATAGGTAGCTGTGAAGATTACTTTTTTCTCATTTTCAGTTATGTATAGAAACATGAACTCACTGAAGTTTGGGAATTCATGTTTCATTTGTCACCTAAAAATATATTATTCATTCACACCTTAATATTAATGGTTGTTTTACCAGTTTTCCAAAACTGTGAGGATTAATTACTAACCTACCAATGAAATATAATTACTTAACAATCTATTTTTGTATTTTTAGATTCTATTTTACATTTTCGATTAATTTTAATTCTAACTGCTCTCATTTTCAAAATTTCATGCTTACGTTTTACCTCATAAACAACTTTCCTGGCAAATCCATATAGAACCTGACATCTGAATTACTTCTTGAGGTAGATTGAACAATTCTAACTTGAGGTAGTTAGAAAATTTGGAAGAAAGAAAATCATATTCTTGCTTTATATTGCCAGTTCACACATGTATCTTTGATTGAGAAGCTACTTTTTTAGTTCAGCTTTACCTGAAAATATTTTTCACTCTAGGATGAAATTAACACATTCTTTGTTTATATTTTAATGGGAAATAACAAGTGCAGGCACCTATTTCGGAGCAGAATAGTGTTTCCTCTTAATAATACAGCAATAAATAAAATCTTGCTCTTTTGCTAAGCACAGACATACTTCGTTTTATTAACTTCCTGATAGGCACCAGCTCTTTGGATACCTAAAATTTGAATCTACATCAGACATATAATTTGTTAAAGTAGATGAATTCTTTAAAATTTATATGAATACCTACTTAACTGGATACCACAAGTTTCAATGTGCCAAGTATTTTTTTTTGGTTACTTTTTTAAATATCCTACTTCTTTCCTGTAAGGATTTGAAATGATAAAGGACATTGTGGAAATAATTTTAAAGAAAGTTTTACCCAAGATCTAGGATTGCCTGAGAGGAGAGCCCTGGGTCTTGTCTATTTCAGAATAATTCCTACATAGGATATAAAGAAAACTATAGGATATAAAGAATAATTCCTACATAGGATATAAAGAAAACTATAGGATATAAAGAATAATTCCTACATAGGATATAAAGAACAACTGAAAGGTAACTTACAAGCAAGTTTACAATATTAAAATACAGCACATATAAAAATATGCTGGGTGTAGTTGTATAAATGAATTTTCAGGAATTTTAGTTCAGAGAAAACTTATGAAATCTGGAGTTATTTCTGTAAGAATTGAATTAGGTTTTCATTTTTTTGGAGACTGCATATAGGGAGCCCTTCATGTGATTAAACTCTGTGCTGGAGCAAAGTTAGAGAAATGATGGTCCCTTAATTATTAAATAGTGGTTTAATATTGTTTTATTCAATGGGTGAATTCAAAGTCACTCTTTAAATAACTTTGACCATTTTCTGCCAAGAAGCTCCCTTTTGGGAATTTTAATCTCCTGATTTTCAGAATATACTTTATTCTTACTTTGGTTGTACAGAACATTTTGTCCTTTTGCTTTCCCAAGAAAGAGCTTGAACTGGAATAATTCACTAAATTCCAATTCATATTTCTAAGGAGTGACATTGCACTTCTGGTCTAGAGTCCAATATATTCTTGCATAAGATTTAATAGGACACATTTTGTAGGTTTAAGCCTCTATTTGAGGACTAGTCACCTGTTTGTCAGTTTCTCTGTCTCCTTGGTGTTTCTGCTTGTGACATTTATTTTTCACCATATAAGTTGTTTTCATTATGCCTAACTAAACATGTTCCGAAGTACTCTGAGCATTTTCATGGAAAATATATCATGGAACTTATATCATGGTTGGTCATGACCTTAAATAATAAATTCTAGAAGAAACGAACATAAATTCCTACATGGGCAAAGTAGGTAAGAGAAAGCAGTGAAGCCATTCCGGTTGGGCCTAAAGAACTAGAAAGTGCATGCATGCCCTTTTTAAAAATGGAAAACGCCTTCTCACTGCTAGGAGACTGTTACATCAAATGACTTCTCTGAAGAAGCTGAAAAATCCAAATTGTTAGTAAAGATTTCCCTCTGTTGTTAAACGGAGTCATCTATTTCAAAGTATTTATAATACCAGATAGATTCAATAAAACACATGTATAGGCAGGATCTTGCCAAGGAATTGCAAAGTTTCTTTTTCTCCTTTTGCCAATCAAACCAGTACTTTTGTCAGTGAGGGAAAACAAACCTCATGGAGAGGAAACCACTTGACCATATTTAGAAGCACAGCCACATTGGTACTCAGATCTCTTTTCTCCCAGTCTAGGCTCAGTCTGTTTCATTTCAAGTCCTTGAATCTATGCATTACCTTCTTGATTTCTAGTTTTCTTCCCAATATTAACATCACCACAATACTTAGCATCATTGATTTTTTTTTCTTTTTTTCTATTGCTATTTTCTGTTGCTAGTGATATCTTGTTTCTGCTATGCTATTTGTTGCAATATGTAATATTCCCACTTCCACTCTGTTCTTTAAACACTGTTGAAACTTGTTTTTAAAGTTTAAAATTTAGGACAAACACATTGTGATCCTTTACCTCTGAAAGGGAAAAATATTATTGATATGATATATACATGTCCTTGAGACCTGTATGGTCTCAAAATTCTAAAATGTTTTGTCTTTTGTCATAGCCAATAATAATTACATTTAAAATAAATACTTCCTTAATATCAGCTTTTTTACAATAGCCTTAGGTTCTATTATTGATCTTTTTATATTTATACCAAAAATTAATGTAAACTATTAAATTAGCATTGGAAAAAACAGGCAAAAATATAATTCACAATCATATTGTGTTCTCTTACACTGACATAAAGCCTGAATAGTATTGGATAAGAATACAAATCAAAGATATATACCTGGAATGAGAACTTCTTGGCCAGGAAATAGGAAGTAAAAGAAGAAAAAAGCAAAATGAGAGAAGCAAAAAACAGATTTATAGGCCCTCACCAATAAAAATGTCAGGAGAAAAAAAAAAAAAACACAGCTAAAGAGAAAGATATGTGCAAACATACTGAGAGAAAACAAAAAGAGGTAGAACATTATGAGCTGATTCAGAGAGTGGCCCACAGCTGTGGATGCACATTAGACTCACATGAGAAACTTTAAAAAAGAGCAATGCTTGGCTCCACCTTCAACCGATTCAGTCAGATTCTCTGAGGTGGAATCTGGGTATCAATATTTGTTTAAAAGCCCTGCAATTGTAGTTCAAATGTGTAGCCAGGTTTAAAAACCAATTGACTAGAGAAAGAGAAAAATAACCAAAGCCAATGAAAACTTGGCTAGGGAAGTGAATGATAGTTGACAAATGCTTTTCAAAATAATTTCAGAGTGCTATCCAGCGGGCATGTGTTAAGTAAAGATATTATGCAAATTCTTAAGGAAGCAACAAAAAATATGCTTTTGTCCATTTCTCCCTTAGTTGAACACACTGGCATTTATTGACGTGTTTAAATAATTTTACATTTGAAATTGTTAATTTATTATCCCAAGTATATTTGAAAGTTGATTCAGCTGCTGGTTATGGAATATTTTGCAAGCTAACCATGCAAACAATGTACACATTTGGAGCTGAGCATCCACAACTTCAGATTTGTGCAACCATAGATTCACTCACTGATTTATTTCTTACCTATAAATTGCTACCTGGAGAACTAAGTCTTGAAGAATCAAATAAGAGTAGGTCTGCTGAAAGATATTCTTTGAATCTCCAAATCATCAGTTGAAAGCAAAACACTTTGATTTTTAAATTTTTTAAACTGCAATTTAGGCAGATTTGGAGGAAAGACAGATTCTGTAAATGAACATATTTTTTAAAACCAAAATGCATTTTAAAAGATAGTTTTCAGAAAATGGTATATCTGCGAAAGAAGTGAATTAATCTAATAGTGGAGCGAAATTAATAATTAATTGCATTTCTTAAAAAGAATCTCATTCCTAAGATGAGTCAGCTTTTAAGGAGACATTTCCTGGGTTAACACCCCAGTTGCTGTTCCGGATTGGTTTCCCACAGCTGAGTAGGAGACATAGAGGACAATCCTCTACAGGTCCTTCAGAGAAGATTATATCCTAAAGTCTTTTCTCTAGAGGATCATCATTTAATATTAATAGTTAGCTATGTTTTCTTCACCCATCTCTAACATTCTGCCAAAGTGGTCAGTAAAATGATTCTCATTACAGAAAATGTCTGTTAAATCTCAAGATGAGAATATCCACATTTTGAGGCAGGTCGCTGGTGCTTCTGTGATAAACAGAAGAAATACAATATCATGTTCGAGGCCAGGGTTGTGATGGATGTGTGTGACACAGTGCTTGTGTCCTCCCACTGGGATTGGATCATTTACTTAAAAACAAAAAAACAAAAAAAAAAAACCAACCTTTATACACAAAGTTTTTGGGAAGTCTGCAATGAAAATATAAATAAGAAACCAATAAGCTATTGATAAGAATGAAAACCTGAACCAGGGAAGGAATGCTTTTATGAAGAAGGGTCACCTTAAATAACATGATCTGTGTAGAGGGTGAATAATTTATGGTTGACATAACCATTCCCCTCTACCAACAGATGACAATTGTAAGAACTAACTAGATTCTTTTGAGGAAACATTCCAACTCCTTATTCAGAAGCACTTTGTACATTTTGAAAAGGAAAGGGTAATGCATGAAGGTAAATGAAAAGTGGCAGAGTACATCCAAATCAAGATGCAGATTTTCATGCAAATAGACACTAGAGGTAAGATACACCATGAAAACAATAGTCAGCTCCCTCTTATGCATTTGTAAGGTATGGTTTTCTACTCAGTATCTTAAAATTATCCTGAGTCATTGTAAGACACCTTTCTTTTAAATATCCCATTAAATCTATAGTGGTGCCAGTTCAGAAAACACTTTATGAGATCAATTTAATCAGAAAATAATACACTTCCTCCTCTCCCCCAACAATCCATATCCCTCAAGAAAGCTAGATTTGGGAAGTTTCACACTTAACAAAATCGTTTCTATTTATTCTCTCAATTTATTTCTGAATAAAAATTTTGAAGACAGATATTTAAGACATTAAAAAAGGCACTTGATGTGGGAACTCAATACTTTCCGATCGACTTTTCTGTAAACCTAAAATTGTTCTAAAAAAATAAAGTCTGTTAATTTTTAAAGAGGAGTGGCACTTGAAGAATGAATGAACTCAATGTCTGATTTTGCACTGGCAATTTTATCAGGATCCTGAATCCTCCATGTCCTTGAGGGGACAGTTCAGGCACACGGCAGGGCATCTCTCCCTCCTGGCATCTTCCATCTCACCTCTTCTTAGGTTTTTCCTCAGGATTACTGCCCTCACTAGTCAGTTTCTTATTTATCAGATCCTCTATCCTCTGGAGGGTGAAGACAGACAGACCATGCTAGTCTTCAGCAGTTTGGTTGCTACAATCCCTGTTTAAAACAAAATTTTTTATCATATGTAATTTTCTCTTACCTGTGGCATTCTGGATCTCCTGTAGCCTCAAAAGAATTGAGCACTGAACAGCATCCCCTTCCTGTCCTTATGTGCAGAGACCTTTTACTCTGCATTCCCCACTGCAGTGAGTGGCATCATCCACACCTCAATCAGGGCAGTGCACACAGTCCTTTGCTCTATTTTGGTGCCAATGATGTGCTTAGAGGCTGAAGGAAAAACACAGATTCTCTGGGTCCTGAATTCAGATCCCAGGAAAGACTTTTTTTTTTTTTTTTTCATCTTTTCTTTATTTCAAAGGGCCCTTTCTGGGGGAGATGTGGCCAAGTGACTGGTCATATTTCACTGAAAACCAGACTTGAAGGTTTCTAGGTTTTTTGTTAACTACAATTTGTACGGAATTTATCAGTAGGAGATTTTTTATATTACCATTTCATGGAGATGTCATGTGTACAAAATTGAATATCTACAGTTAGAAAGGATTCAAGAGATAGTTCTTTTCAGCAGCTGATCTTCAAGTCATATTCTACTCAAGGCATTATATTATTTATTCATCAAGAAACAGTTTAAATTGGGGCTGGAGAGGACCTATGCAAGCATCTAGTTCACTAAAGTCTTCTAAAAATGAATATATCCTATAATAGATGTGACACACCTACCTCAGGAACATGATTTATAGAAGGTTTAGTGACCCACATTCAGGGTATAAGGGTATTGCTATACCCTCAGAAGTTTCTCTCAGAAGGGAGAAACATTTGGAGTAAGTCTAGTACAGAGTACCAAAGTCTGGACACTGAACTAGAGTTTTAGTGATAAAAGAGGTGCTACAAATTAACTGGTCAATTTCCCACCTCTCCCTTCTTTTTTACACATATAGACACTAAACATCTGAGATCGTGAGTGTTCAATATATCACACAAGTGATAGCAGAGACAAGTCTAGAATACAGGTTGTCTGATTTGCAACTCGTATATCTCTCCTTCTGCTTTCCTCTTTCTTATCTTTTCATTAAATCTCATTTCTAAGAAAGAAAGGGCAGGGCATGTTTTTCTAGTATATTGCATTATCTTCTGTGGCACCATCTTAGAGTCATCCACTCTGTAACACTATAACCGTGTATCTAAGGGGCCTGCTTAGTGAGGAAGTCCTCTTTATGTGATTGGATTTTTGCTGATGAAGAATCAAATGGCAGCTGAACTTCAGACACACCTAAATCATCCTGTGCTCCGGTGTGGTTTACCATTTGCACCCATCTGAAGCAGTGATTAAAACCTTTTTGCTCTGAGCTGGACAAATCCCAATCCTCTGTATTTTAAATCTCAACAGAGCACAGATAACATGTGGAGTAGTCAAAACTGCCATCTTAAAGTAATGTAAGTCATACCTCAAGTTCCCAGTTCTCAATTTTCCTCAGGTTGCCAAGTGAAAAAGGCAGTCGACTCTCAACACTCAGTTGTGAAAACAGTGCGCTGTCATTTTGATTACAGTCAGTAAACAGTCTGTGTTTGCCTGGAAAGAAGCTGCCTAAAGCACATGGTACCAGCAAGCAGTAGGAGACATGTGGCTGAGGGCAACATAGGGCTCTCTATTATGGCTGATGTTGAGGTAGGAAAAGGATCAAGGATTGTTCGGAGAATGCTGTTTGCTTTATATTTGTCATGTTGCCAGTGTACTTCAAAATAGAAAGCTTCCTGTAATTCTGTTATATTCCGATTTGCATGTGGTTTCTGCTCCTCTGCGCACACACACAGAGAATGTTCACTTATGAATAAAGTAGCTTTTTCACTATGGTGTTTCTTAGACCGAAAGACAAAAGCAGCAACCTGACTACATAAAATAGAAAAACTATTGATCCAGAGAGAGCCCCCTCCCCCTTGTAGGACATCTCAGAATAGGGGATTCTCCTTTTGCTTAATGCATGCATTTGTTCATGGGTTTGATCCCTTCGAGGAGAGTGATGGAATAGGGAACAAGTATATCTGAAAAAAGCACTGTGCATTAGAAATATAATGAGTCCCATGTATGTACTTTTAAATGTTCTAGATTCTAATATCAAAAAAGAGGAAACAATAAGATTACTTTTATTAATGATATATTTTATTTAAGATGATATGTCCTAAATATCATCATTTCGAAATTTGGCACCTACCCACATTTCAAATGCTCAGTTCCTCATGTGGTCAGTGGCTACCATATTGGACAGAATGTTTGTAAGATTTGTTTTGGGCAGTTGTATTCAACATATATCAAATAATGTCCTGCTTACTGTGGTGGGTAGCTAATACACCCTTATCCTCAAGGAATTTAATAATAAATGGAGAAGCAATAAGGCACATCTTCAATAACAACAGAAGATAGAATATATATAATTACTGTAAAAATTTTAGACAACATGTGTGTGCTCTGGGAGTTCAGAGGAAGGCAAAACGACTTCTGACTTGGAATTGGGGTATGATGAGCCTAGGAGTGCAAGTAGGATTTTAACAGGTGACAGTTGGTGGTCAATGATATTTCAGACAGCGTGAACATTTTTGAACGCCAGGTGTCAGAGGCTGGAGTCTTTTAGGGAATGAAAATATACAGAGTATGTAAGATGTAGCTGGAGAAGTTCATTGGTAAGATCATTGTAGAGAGGCTTTGACTAACTTTTCCAAAGAAAAAATTATAGAATTTGATGGCAACATTTACTAGTCATGTGACCTTGGGCAAGTTACTTGTTCCCTCTGAACCTTATTGTTTTCTTATCTAAAAAATACAAACAAAAATCATATTTATCTTACATATTTGTTGTGAATATTAAATGAAGTAATCAGTCCCTGATAAGTGACAAGTGCTTAATCCCTGTTCTCTGTTATCATTCTTACTTCTCTAAGATGTTTTGCAGTGGGAAATACTTTAGGAAAAGTATTCAGTCTTCAATTTGCTTTGTTTTAAAGAGAGTTTAGTAATCTTGGCATAGTTATGTAATTATATTTGAGGTAAAGAGGACTTTAATGTATGTATTTTGTTCTAGGTTAAATAAGGCTACATAATTAGTAAATATGGTGCCTACAGAGTTTGGCTTTGTTTTTCCTGCATTGAGTCTTTTTATGTTTTATCATCTTAATATCTATATAATATAAAACAAAGTTATCTGATTTACTTAATCAATACCCCATTAGTGGACAGTTTCATTTTTTCTAGACATTGCTATTATAAAATATGTTGCCATAGATAGAATATGTGAGTTTCTAAAGATTGGGCTGAATTTCCAAATAATACATCTAAAAAAAATTTATTAAATTTTTCAGAAACCAAAATTAAATAATTCATTGATTTTAAAAAAGTATTCATTGAGCACTACTATGTGGGTGTACTGTTCTAGACACATGAGATTCAATGGGGAAAATAGACCCCAAAAAGTCAAATATTCCAGCCCCTGTGTTGTTTCTGTGCTACCCAGGAGAGACATAAAATGAATAATAAACATTATAAGTAAGTTATATAGTACCTAACAAAATGATAAGTGACTTGGAAACATCAGAACAAGATAAGAGATTAGAGGAGAAGTGTGAGCAGTTCTCTTTAAAAAGGTAAACTTTTGGCCAAGACTTGCAGGAGATAAATGAGTTAGCCATTCAGCTTTCTAGAGGAAGAGCATACTGGAATGGGGGAATAGTCTGCGTGTGCTTCCAGGTACAGAAGACAGCTGGAAGCCAGTTTGGTTACAGAGAACTGAGGGAGGAAGAGAATAGAAGGAGGTGCCTTCCCCTAGATAACCAAAAGGTCAGACAGATTATAAGGCCTTTTAGGCAATTGCAAGGATTTGGGACTTTTTTTCTGGGTAGCTTCTGGGGGCTTCTGAGCAGAGGAATAAGATATGATTTGATTTTTATATTCTCAAATCACTCTGACTGGCGAGGTGAAAACAGGCTGTACGGGAGTCAGGCTGGCAGCAGGGAGACTGAAAGTGATTGCAGGCTTCTGTGTAATACTGCTGTAAATCATTTCAAGGTTCCAGGTGCAGGGAAATTACACCATAGGGCATCAAATGAATAAATAAATGAAACTGAAGAATCTATTACTGTCATCTTTAAGAAACCACAAAAATATAAGTGATATGCCCAGTATACATATTTCTTTTTTTTTTTTTACATACTTTAAGTTCTAGGGTACATGTGCACAACCTGCAGGTTTGTTACATATGTATACATGTGCCATGTTGGTGTACTACACCCATTAACTCGTCGTTTACCTTAGGTATATCTCCTAATGCTATCCCTCCTCCATCTCCCCACCCCATGACAGGCCCCGGTATGTCATGTTCCCCTTCCTGTGTCCAAGTAATCTCATTGTTCAGTTCCCAACTATAAGTGAGAACATGTAGTGTTTGGTTTTCTGTCCTTGCAATAGTTTGCTGAGGATGGTTTCCAGCTTCATCCATGTCCCTATAAAGGACATGAACTCATCCTTTTTTATGGCTGCATGTATTTCATGGTGTATATGTGCCACATTTTCTTAATCCAGTCTGTCACTGATGGACATTTGGGTTGGTTCCAAGTCTTTGCTATTGTGAATAGTGCCGCAGTAAACATACATGTGCATGTGTCTTTATAGCAGCATAATTTATAATCCTTTGGATATATACACAGTAATGGGATGGCTGAGTCAAATGGTATTTCTAGTTCTAGATCCTTGAGGAATCACCACACTGTCTTCCACAATGGTTGAACTAGTTTAGAGTCCCACCAACAGTGTAAAAGTGTTCCTATTTCTCCACATCCTCTCCAGCACCTGTTGTTTCCTGACTTTGTAATGATTGCCATTCTAACTGGTGTGAGATGGTATCTCATTGTGGTTTTGATTTGCATTTCTCTGATGGCCAGTGATGATGAGTATTTTTTCATGTGTCTTTTGGCTGCATAAATGTCTTCTTTTGAGAAGTGTCTGTTCATATCCTTCGACAACTTTTTGATGGGGTTGTTTTTTTCTTGTAAATTTGTTTGAGTTCTTTGTAGATTCTGGATATTAGCCCTTTGTCAGATGAGTAGATTGCAAAACTTTTCTCCCATTCTGTAGGTTGCCTGTTCACTCTGATGGTAGTTTCTTTTGCTGTGCAGAAGCTCTTTAGTTTAATTAGATCCCATATGTCAATCTTGGCTTTTGTTGCCATTGCTTTTGGTGTTTTAGACATGAAGTCCTTGCCCATGCCTATGTCCTGAATGGTATTGCCTAGGTTTTCTTTTAGGATTTTTATGGTTTTAGGTCTAACATTTAAGTCTCTAATCCATCTTGAATTAATTTTTGTATATGCAGTATACATGTTTCTAACCTTAAAAAAAACAAAAAAAAAACAAACAATGCAGCACACCAACATGGCACAAGTATACATATGTAACAAACCTGCACGTTATGCACATGTACCCTGGAACTTAAAGTATAATAATAATAAATAAATTTAAAAAATAAAAAAAATAAAAATAAAAATAAAAAAATAAAAAATAAAAAATAAAATACACTAATACGAAAAAAAAAATCCATAAAATTCTGGATTCTATAAGCTCGGTATTGTCAAAGTGTGGTTCCTGGGCTGGCAACATCAGCATTATCTGTGCATTTGTTAGAAATGCAAAATTGGGTCCCACCCATATATACCTGGGGTGGAGCCCAGAAATCTGTGTTTTAGCAAGATGTTAGCCTGGTGATTCTGATGCTAAATTTTGAGAACCACTGCTTTAAATTAGGTTGGTGAAACTAGATGGCCTGAAAGATTATTTTCAATGTTAGGATACAGTGCTTCCAAGTTCATTTCTTAATATTTATTTTTATTATAAAATTAAGTATAGTCCTTGAGAAAAAATGGTTTATAAGAAGTATAGAATCATGCTAAAGAATGAAAAAGTCTTAAATCACATAGAAGAATTTTATTTTTATTTATTATATCCCTCCTCTTTTAAAAAGTGATGCTAAGTTTTTTATATATATATAAATATAAAATATATATATATTTATATATATATATATAAAATCTGCATCTTTTACAAGTAGCACAGGTGGGGGGAATGGAGTCTCACTCTGTCACTGAGGCTGGAGTGCAGTGGCGTATTCTCAGCTCACTGCAACCTCTGCCTCCCAGGTTCAAAGATATATAAATATATCTTTGTGCAATAGGCATCTCAAGACAAGGAAAATGGAGAAAATGTATGTGATACATCTGTTAAGGACTGTATGCTAATGAATTTACTGTTTCAAAATGTACACTTAGCTCTGAGTCTCCCGAGCCCAACGTTTTTAAAGGAAGAAATGAATTTTATACAACACAAAGAAAGAAGTCTCAGACTTTAAGTTAACATGGACCACCATGAAGGTGGTCAAAGTTGCTACAAGGAGAATCTCTGGCGCTCCCTAAGAACTGAATAGACAATTTGGTTTCCTAGACAACATTCCAGTATTTCACCCTATGATATCTTGGTGATTTGCCCATTTGAAGTTACCTCTTTAATAGGGACCTGAAGTCTTAAAACCAAGTGAGCAGATCGTAATTGAGGCTGTTACCTCTTCACAGAGGTCGAAGAGCCAACCAGGTTCCCACCCAGATGGAAAGCTGTCCCTTCCTCATGGCAAAGCTTGTGAGTTCCTCCATGACCACCTTTGGATCTGCTTCTGTTCTTGCGCAAAATGCTGAATAGCCAGAATTTTACAGCCTGCTGCATGACACAGATGGTTGTAACCTGGAAAATTCTTAAGCAGGTATATCATGTCATCAGTATAAAGGAAGATAAAAACAATTGAAAGAAAATAAAGTTGCATTCATGGCCAGAAACAAAGGGTAAAGATGCAAAATGATGCTAAAAATAGTGGAGCCATAGTAAAACAAAAAATTTACAAACACTGGGAACTAGAAGATCTTAAAGGATAAATAAATGTTCAGGATAAACTAAAATAACCACAAAAGAGAATACAAACAAACTTACCTCTAGAATATTCAATTGTTGATATTAGCATAAGCATTAATAACAATACTAAGTAGAAACGGCTTAAGAAAAATAAAATTAAAGATTTAAATTGTCTAAGATTCCTCAACTGGTGACATCTAGCATTTTTAGGATAGTGTTTCTATCATGCTGTTTGAGCTATCACTTCCTTATTTGAAAACTGAAGGTTTTCCCCTAAATTACTAAAATGCTGAAATTTTATTAAGATAATTTCAAATGCAGGCTAACCATTTTGGGGGGATCTCCAGATCCAATCAATGTATTAGGTCATCTGAAAGCAAAGTTTCTGGACCATCTTATCTCATCACCTTCTAAATGAAATTCACTGAGTTTAACTAATTGCAGCCATCAGAGAAAGACTTTTTCGACTGAACCTTGTACGCATCTGTGCAAAATTAAACTTAAGATGTCTGCTGAGCGTGTTGCCTCATGTCCTTTATACTATATCCTAAAACTTTCCTCCCTTCAGTTCAGTTCTTGAAAAATGTTTGCTTTTTATACATAGCTTTTAGGAAATGTGTTTTTTTCCTAAAATAGAACAAAATTCATGTGATCCAATATGCTTCCATTTTTTGCTTAGTTACTGGGTACATTAGAGATAAACTCTAGGCTTGATTACCAAAAGCACTCAGATTGTATTCTTTACTCATTCCTTCAGAGCATCCTTTCTCAAATAATCGTCTATATATCGCTTGCACAAAACTGACTTGGAGAGTGTATTAAAAATGCAGATCCCTGTGCGCTACCTCAGATCTACTTTTTCAGAATCTCCAGAAATTGAATCCAGAAATCTGCATTTTTACAAGTAGCACAGATGATTCTTTTTTTTTTTTTTTTTTTTTGAGGGGAGAGGCGATGGAGTCTCGCTGTGTCACCCAGGCTGGAGTGCAGTGGTGTATTCTCAGCTCACTGCAACCTCCACCTCCCAGGTTCAAGCGATTCTCCTGCCTCAGCCTCCTGAGTCGCTGGGATTACAGGCGTTCACCACCACGCCCGGCTAATTTTTGTATTGTTAGTAGAGACGGGGTTTCACCATGTTGGTCAGGCTATCTCGAACTTGTGACCTTGTGATCTGCCCACCTCGGCCTCCCAAAGTGCTGGGATTACAGGCATGAGCCACCGCGCCCTGCCGCACAGGCGATTCTTACGCTCACTGAAGTTCAGAATTGCTTAGAGTCCAATTTTATATAATGGTTAATTTGTAAACCAGGGCTGCTTTTAAACATGAGTGACATGCAACTCTTATTAAGATATAATACAGTTTGAAGTATGTGGCCTAAATTGGAGGATGAATCCACATGAAGGAATCACTGCGATTTCCCATGGATACTTGGGATTAAAAACAAACAAACAAAAATTCTCTCTCCTGTTTGAAGCCAAGGCCATAAAATACATTTTCTCCAATCTGTAAATCAGTAATTTTCACAAGGATAGGAAAAAGAAAGATAATTCAAGCAAATCAGAAACTTCTGGGATGCTTTCTCAAACTCTACCCTCTGCTCCTCCTTACTCGCTCTTCAATATCCAGACTTCCCTACCTCAAGCCCCTCCACATCCCAGCAGAAAGCTCTCAAATGTTTTAAAAAGGTATTTAAATTGATGTTTTGGTTGTTTAACATACTTAACATCATGTTCATTATAGCTCAGGCTGAAGGTCAAAGTATTTAAAACTTAGTTACTTGTGTACTATGAAGACAAGGGAAATAACATTTATTAAGCTTAAGGCTGTGAAGTAGAGGGGACTAACATTTATTGAATGATTATAAATTTATGTAACAATCTATTGCTCAATTTCTGATGCGTGGTGCGTCTGATGGGTATTATCATTAGCATTTGTGTTATTGTTACCACTTACTGAGAGGTAAGAGAGGAGAGGCACAGGCCAGATCATAAAGGCACTTCCATACTTTGCTAAAGTGATTCTGAGTCACTGAGAACCACTGACAGATTTGAACAAGGGTAGGGTATGTGTTTTGAAACCATCACTCTGGTAACAGAATAGAGTAAAAAAAAGCGATGGCTTAGTAGAGAGTTCATCTGGAGACAAAGATTTTATAGACCTTGTATAAAATTGTAAAAGTGAGATTTAATGTTTTTTTTGTTACGGTAAGTGGTCAAGGGAAATTTACTGGTGAGAATTCATGACTAGTTTGGCTTATGAGCATTGTATAAATGAATTGCAGTAAATGTTGTTTTAAATGTTAATTACTGATTGTAGAATTATATATATTGCCCTTTGAAATAATTATTATTGGTTTAACTCTGCTAAGCCATTGCTGTTGGTTATAGCAGAAAGGAGTATGACATCTGGTTATTACATTTAGGTTAATATTTAGCATGCAGGCTTTTTACCTCAGCTTATCTAAAATATACTCTTAGAAGCTCTTGTCTTATTTTAGTAAGCCTATCAAACTGGGTTTTAGGTGGAGAGGAAAAGGAACTAGAAAATGACCTACAACACCAATGTGAACCACATGTTCCACTAGTCTACCTCTTTGGTGTTTGAGGTATTTGAGGAAAAGAAGCAAAGGGGAAGATGTAAGGAGGGAAGAGGAGAGAAGGAAGCAAGAGGGAAGAACAGAAGGATGCTCAGGAGTGCCAGCATGCCTTCAGAAAGAGTAAATGAATCAAGGCTGCCAAAGAAGGAGGAAGCGCCCCTGTCCCCACCCTAGGATCCTGGCAGTGGTTCCTGGTCCCATTCTTCCTAAGTCATGCTAGGGCATGCTTCTAACAGGGTTTAAGTATCCTGCTTTGCATCATCCCTGCTTTCTCGATCTAGGGCTATAAAAAAAAAGGAATAAAACCCAGACACAGAGCCAGAGCACCCCTATGCCAAATGTCAAAGATTATAGGCTAATTTCACCTGTATTCTCTTTCTACACAGATCATGGAGCAAGAAAGCTGAAGCCAAGCCACGTCAAGGTTTGTCAGGGATGAGATATCTGTCAAGGATTCATAGTAGAGTGGCTTACTGGGAAAGGAGCAAAGAATCTCTTCTAGGGATATTGTAAGAATAAATGAGATAATTCACAGAAGGGGCCTGGAGCTTTTCCGGGAAAAGGTGCTGTGACTAAGGTAACTACACAACTTCTGGGTATAAATTTGTTTTTGTGGAAAATAAAGTTTCTACATTTAACCAGAACAGCTGTATCAGGACCAAAAGAAGGCAGAAGGGGGTTTTCTTCCTTCCTCTACCAGTTTGTTCTTCCAATGAGGCAAATATATACAGGGAGACATAGCAGAGATGACATAGGGGATGGAACGATGCCAAAGGCTATTGATGTAAGAAAGAGAGATTAACTCAGTTTTTTATATATTTTTCTTTTAAAAGAGACATTCATCCTGTGTATTTAGTAAATTACTCTGGATTGTATTTACTTTAAATTTTATTATATTTATTTGGTAATTGGATCTACAGCTCACCTGACTGTATGGGGTAAAGGTCATCCAAATATGTGGTGAGTACTTGGTTGTGAGCTGGCTTCTCGATTGGTCAAGTTTTTGAACTGACCAAAGACTATTTATTTATTTGGTGTATCAGCTGCAACTAACTAGAAAAACTGTCTAAAACTGTCTTAGTCAAGAAAGACGTTTATTGAACAGAACAAGCAGTGCAGAGGTTGTTTGGGTCCACAAGCTGAGTGAACCGTCAAAGGCCCAGGGGTAAATATGTCTCTGTGACCTGCCACCCTCAGTGTGTCAGCTTTGCCCTCAGATTGGCATCTCTTCTGGTTTTAATTTGGTTGAAGTAGTGCCATGTATTCTATCCCAATAGAAAAGGGACCAGAGGACAGAAAATGCTATATTCTCTTTGTTCTCTTTCTTGGGAGTGAAGAAACTTTTTACAAACAACCGCTTGACTGAAGACCCCTCACCTTTCCTTGGCCAGAATTAGACCATATACCTTGTCTTTAAACAAAGATTAGCAAGGGGCTTGAAGGAAGCGTCTGGAATGGAATGAATACTGGGGAGTCAAACACACAGTTTACTTTGCAAGCATTTAAAAGAAACATTAAAAAGCTAATAAACCCAACGATGCTGATTTGTCCTTTAAAATGTTGACTTAATTTTTGTTACTAGTTAGCAGTTGTCTCTTCAAGCTAATAACTATCTGATAAGGATGAAGTCACAGAAAATATCAACCCTTAAAAATTAATTAGTTCCAGGATAATTATCTTGAAGATAGAGATGAACTCATGCTTTTTTTACTAAGCTATTTTTTTTCAGAGCCATGACATTGAGTCCGCGTACAGAAAAACAGAAATAGATCATCTTGTTAGTTAGCACATGTTGGCAATCATGTGTTTAGCTAATAGAAACGGAACAATAACATAAAGAGGGTCTAGATTTCATTTGTATTTGGCTATAACATGTGTTACCCTTGCTGTAGAGTTACTTTCTCAAAAGGTTTATTCAGACTAATAGTAATGCTGATTTCCTTGACAATACATTGAGAGCAAGAGGTACTTGACATAGAAGAAGGTAGCCTAGCCTTTTAATTTATCATTAAATAACTCCAAAGTGTGTAGCATACATGTGAATGTAGATGTGGGTTTTATATTTGTTATTAATTCATTCCTGTTTGCTTTATCTTCTATGTGGAAATAAAGATGAGGACTATATTGCTACACTTAGATGATGCCACTCATTCCTGACACAGGGCTTTATACATAGTAACCTCCCAGTAAGGTAGTGATTTATCCTAATTTTCTTTCAGCAAACACCAAGAATCTTCTCATTTTGCAGGCTTAAGTACCCAGGCTTTTTTTTTTTTTTAACTAGACAGGTTTAAATCTTGGCTCTTTGGCTTATCTAGCCTACCTGCACCTAAGTTTCTTGATCTTTAAAGTGGAAATAATAATAGTATCAACCTCATGAAATTGTAATAGTGATTAAATGGGCTAGCATGCATATATTGCATGACAGTGTCTGAGACATAGTAATCATTCAACAGAATTTTGTGTGTTATTGTTCAATCTTCACAGCCACCCGATTAAGGAGACACATCAACCAGGTATTATTTCAAAACTATTGAAATTATAGAAAATAGTATTTAATTCTGCCTTGGAATGTGTCCAGTGGTTATCATTATAATGTGCTGAGTGCTCTATGTATGCCTTTGATAAATCTTATGCTGTTGGGCGCATATGCTGCCTGAGAATATTGGTAACTACCAGACAATCATTAGCCTTAAGTGAAAATTTTACTGGGAAAATTAACTAATTTTCTTCAACAGTTAGGTAGTTAGTTGGTCAATCTGGTCTTTTACATTAGACCCTTACTAGAATAGTCTCTTGTAGATACCGAGAAAATACAGCATCCCTCCTCAGTAATGGACCCAGTCCTTCGCAGCAATTCACACTCTCCTTCTCAAAGACATGAAAATGCATTGCAGATTTTTTTAGTTCTGTCTCAAGTTATATGACACAGAGCAACTTTCCATCCATAAAGATGAAAAATTTACAGCCTTCTGACACAATCTTGTTTCCATGGAAACAGACCAGAACTAATCGATTTTGTCTGCAACATAATCATAAAAATCCCGACAGAGACAGGGAAAGAGAGACGCTACTGATACTACAGGTTGTGGACCAATACAATTTGCCAAACTGTCTGCTGCTCTGGAAAATTAGGCAAGGTGAGAACCCATAGGCCATGACTAATGGAAAAAAATTTTTTCCTTAGTAATGCCACAGCATATCCTAAATGTTTACAATGCCATTTTTCTAGATTCTGATTCATTAACAAATATTAGTTTTGTACTCATTGTATTGGCTGGCTTCAAGTACTTTCATAAGATTTTGTTAGCATCATAGTACACTGGCATGTGAAACCGGAAAACTGAAATGAACTAGTCAAATCTATTTTTCTGTAGTTATTTATATACAGCTTAGATCTTTTAGAGCAAATCATATAATAGTAAGATTCAAGACAAATACATCAACTATAATAGAAAAAGTCATAATTTGTGTTTGTCAGTAAACATTTTGAGGAGATTACTTAACTTCTTTGGGACTGTTCTTCATTTATTTTACAGGCAGAGAGTTGGACTAATTGTTAAATCCCAAGTAGGTGTTTTAATTAGCATCTTGGAAATTCCTCTTTGGCATCTAGGTAATTGTTCTAACTTCATTGCCTATCATCTTCTATGTTCCCATTACTTAAAAATTGGTAGCTGTGTGAGTCTTGTCTCTTCACTCATCACCCTTTCACCATTTTTCCCTAGGCAACGCCATGCATATTCTTAGCTTCAGCTTCAACCAGTGACTGTTCTTTTTTTTTTTTTTTTTTTGAGACAAGATCTTGTTTTGTAGCTTAGGCTGGAGTGCAGTGGCGAGATCATAGCTCACTGCAGCCTTGAATTCCTCGGCTCAAGCAATCCTCCTGCCTCAGCCTCTGAGGTGCTGGGATTACAGTCATGAGCCACCATGCCCAGACTCATCCAGTAACTTCTTAATCAACTTTACCCCAGCCCAGACAGCTTTCTGAGTCTCAAATCCATATTTTAATTGTATACCCAGATATCTCACAGCTATTTCAAACTGAACAGTTTCCAAACAGACTTTATTATCATGCCTTCAAACCTCCATTTCTCTATTGGGTTAATGTCAATTTGTGGCTTAAGCTGGAAACCTGGAAGTGAGCTTAACCCTATAACTTTAATTCAAATCTCCTATCAAATCAGTCACAAAATCTCATTGTTTTTCTGTCTTCTATACTTGTGCATTAAATACACTCCACTGGCTGTGGTTTTCCTCCCTAACTTATTGATGACCTACTATTAATGTATTCCAGGCACTGTGCTCACCTTTTAGGTGTGTTTTCTCATTTAAATGTTATATTAGCTCTATAAAGTATGAACTATGATTATCTCCATTGTACAGCTAGGGAAATTATAAAGAACAAAAAAGCTTCAGGAACACAGCAGCAGAGTCAGGCCTTGAATCCAGTTCTGATTGCCAAGTTCATGCCTTTTGGTACCAGAGTTATTGTCAGATCCTTTACTTCTCTTCTTTTGACTACTTAGTGGTGTCTAACTGCTTTCTTCTTGGGCAGTTGTTCTCAAAGTATAGATTTTAGACAACTGGGGATTCCTCGGGCCCTTTGTGTGGGAGCTTTGAGTTCTAAACTACTTTCATAATAATACCAAAATGGCATTTGTCTTTTTTCAGTTTTGGCACTCACACTGATAGAGCAATAGGCATGTGCTAAAACTGCTAATGCTTTAGCAGGATTCAGTGCAGTAGCATCAAACTATAGGCGTAGTCTGTGTTTTCTTCATTGCTCCACACTCTCAGTAAGAAAAATAATGCCAGTTCACATAATACATCTCTGATGAAGCAGTACATATTAATTTTGCTCAAGCACAGCCCTAAAAATCCCTATTTTTAACGTTCTGTATGATGAAATAGGAGGAATATATAAAGTATTTGACTGCAAACTGAAGTGCCATAGTTGTCTTTAGGAAAAGCACTTGTGTGATTGAGTCAGGAGCTGAATAGGCCACTTTTCTTTTTTTCATGGAACACCATTTTCACTTGAAAGAATAACTGACAAACTATGGTTATTCAGACTTGAGTATTTGGCACACGTTTTCTCAAAAATGAACAAAGGGAAGGCCTGTCACTTCAGGAAAAGCAAATAACAGCATTTGTTGTCAATGTTAAAACTGGAGCTTTCAAGAGGAAATTGGACTTGGGGAAAACTTTTACCTGCCACTGGGAGCTTGACAGCCTACCCATACATTACAACTTTTCTCATGACATTAGTGGTGATAGCAACAAATGTGATTTTTGGATATTATATAAGAAAATTTGCCTAAATTTGGAAGACGTTCATAACAACGTGCCATTTTCCAAATAATCCATGCATGATGACACAAAATCATGCATGATTACTTAAAAGACCTATTCAAAGGACAAGATAGATCAAAAGTTCATTGATATGACTTTTGGTTTCACACAACTAATTTAATAAGCTACCATTTGTAGAGTTTTGGTGTGATATTAAAGAAGGATATTCACAGTTACCTGGAAAGGCAATTAAAGCACTCCCTTTTCCAGCCACACAAATATGTGAAAATTTTCTTCTTATATTTCAATAAAACAACATATTCCATCAGACTGAACACAGAAGCATTCATGAAAATCTAAATGTATTCTCTTAAGTGACATAAACATATTTGACTAAATGTGAAACAAATTCATCCTCATTAAATTTTTTTCTGTTTTGAATAATACAGTTGTTTTCATTAACCATCTGTTGTCTGTATAAACATACAAGTGTTTGTTATTAGTTTAAAAGAATTTTTGCATTTTTTCATTTTAATTTTCAATATGGTAAGTATGGATAGCTAAGACTTCCCATAAACAAAAGCTCTTTGGGTTCACGGATAACTTTAAGAGTAGAAAGAAATCCTGAAGCCACAACATTTGAAAACGACTGCTCTAGGGTCACTCCCTGCCTGTCCACCCTCATACTGCCACCATCTTTCCAGTCTTCACGTTGATCATAACACTCCCTATCCATGGCATACTTTCATGTGTAGTACAGGGTCCTCAGTGGTCTATCCTGCCTAACTTTCGAGTTTTATGTCATACCACTCCCTTCCGTGCAGGGTGATGTCCACCCATAATGAATTTCATGTCGTTGCTCCCAAACTCCCCGCGCTCTTTCTTGTCTCTGCATCTGCACACATGCCGCCCCCACCCCGGCCTGCTCCGTGTGTCTCTACTAATGTGTCTCTATTAATGTGTCTTCCTACCAACCCCTTTCCAACCACCACCACCATAAGCCCCCAGTTGAATTCCAACTAGCCTGCAAAACCTACTCCAATATCACTTCCTCAGGGAAATTTCCCCAAATCTTACCTCTTTCTCCCTTCCCTGGGAAGAACAAATTGATACTTTTTATGAACCTCAGACAATCACCAGCTGTATATAACTGTATTATAATTATTTGTATAAAAATCTGCCTCCCACATTGGACTGTCAGCCCCGAGGAAGTGACCATGGGTTCCTGGTTCAAGCAGAGTACTGATTCATAGAATCCCTCCATAAATATTTTCCAAATAAATGATTTTGAGATCCCTTCCAGATTTGGAATTCTGCAGTTTATTCCTCATATAGGATATACTGAACCGTAATCTTTTTACTGGTTAACAAAGGGATGTATTTGCTTTATTCGCACACATTCACCCACAGGCTTTTTGGTTTTTAGTTAAAGAGATCATCTCCTAAGTTTTTTTCATATCTTTTTTGTCCTTGCAAAGATAGCTCTGAAGAAAATTTGATATATTAAATTTTATGTATTTTAATAAATTATAATGTGCATATAATCATTAATAATATATATATTCCACACCAAGGCATCAGTAAGAATTAATTTTTAAAGTCTGCTCTAATATGAATGTAAAATTATGTAAGAACTCTGTATAATAAGCTCACAGAGAACAAAAAAGGAGAACAAAAATAGTAAAAGAGAACTGCCAAAGAACTATGAGGGGTTTCTTAACCGCAAAATTGTCAGTGAAGTCATGAGAAACTCTAACTCACTAAATTCTTTAATTTCTCAGCCTACCCAAATATTGGGCAAACCCTAATTCCCTTGTAGGGGAAAAGCTGAGTCTGGAACTAGCCTGTCTTCCGAGGACTTAGAGACAACGGTATGGGAATTTCAACGAGACATTTTTACTTTCTTTTGATCAAGATTCAAATTCTTTATTTCAGCCTTTGATAAGTAAATAAGAAGGTAAAAGACTACTTATTTTAAAAAAATTTTTCATGATTTTGTGATGGCACCTTGTTCCATATCATCTCAGATAAATCAGAATAATTTGTGAAAGTTATTCAGTGATTTCCACATTAGATATTTTAAACCTAATTTTATTTCTAAAACAAAAACCAACCAAGAGACGACTCCAATTAAGTAAAATGTATGTATTAATATCAATTAGCTATTCCCATCTGGAAAAGGGCAGCCATCTCTGTGTTGAGGTGCCTCAATGATACTGAGGCTGAGACAGGTTAGATGATACAGGCATACCATTAGCGGCAGACTCAGTACTAACTCAGCTCTCCCATTCCAACCGCAGTGTGTTTTCCATTCGTTGTCAATAAAGACATCAAAATTAGTTGAAAACCAAATCTTCAAATCAACCTTTTTTTTTTTTTTTTTTCTCCTCTAAGAAAGCGACCATGTTTCATAGAATTTCCTTAAGACATGTTTGTCATGCTGTTTCATTTTCATTCAGCACTTGGGAAGAACCACAGCCATTCAATTCATGGCAGGTGATATCAGACAGATGGTTTACACATCTTTGGGTACTTAAGGCTTGCAGAAAATGCTCAAACTCTTTCTGCACTCCAAAGCATCAAAGCTGTGATTATTCCACACAGCTTAGAGTTGGATTGATTATGTGGCCGTCAAAATTGACATAAGATGTCTAAAAATGTTAGTTTTATTTTGTGCTGCCCCTCGTAAATTTAGAAAACACAAAATAAATGATCAACTGACTTTTGAGTGAAATCGAATTTTTCTCAAATCTTTCGATTCGTGTACTATACCACTTGATGGAGAAAACAAAAAGTGTGCTGCCCAACTATAAAACAGAAGTTCTGTTCAAAATTAATGGGGAAAAATGACATAACTTTTGACAGGCCTGATATTTTATTTTATAATTTATTTAGAATATACTTTCATAGTAGCAAAAATATATAATGACAATGTTATATCATTATATTATATCAAAAAAATATAATGACAATGTTATTTCAAAGAAAAAGACATATGGTACATTAAAAACACTTTTTGGGCCCGGCACATTGGCTCACCCCTGTAATCCTAGCACTTCGGGAGGCCGAGGTGGGCGGATGGCTTGAGCCCAAGAGTTTGAGATCAGCCTGGGGAAAATGGCGACTGAAACCTCATCTCTACAAAAGATACAAAAAATGATCCAGGCATGGTGGAGGGCACCTGTAGTCCTAGCTACTCAGGAGGCTGAGGTAGGAGGATCACCTAAGCCCGGGAGATCAAGGCTGCAGTGAGCCGTGATTGTGCCACTGCACTCCAGCCTGAGTGACACAGTGAGACACTGTCTCAAAAAAATCATAATAGTATAAAATAATAAGTAATTTTATAAAAACACTTTTTTTTGTCATTGGAACAGATCAAGGAACTAGTAATTAAGATATAAACTAAACACACACACACACACACACACACACACACACACACAAAATAACCCATATTGTTTTTCTTATGTTACTAAAAGATCCAGAGCATCTGATTGTAAGCTCAAGTACATGTAGTGAGCTGCCAAGAATTAGAGGGCCATTTAGGGATAAAATACTATGTAACCTAGAATAAATGTAGGGACAGAGGGGTATGGTAGGAATGGGGAAAATGTCACAGATAACTTTGATCATGACTTTGGTGTCATAGTGGTAGGTTCTTTTATAAGATGACTGATGTACTTATTTTATTTGGTATTGTCATTGTTTCTATATCTTTAGTTTTTAAATGTGGTTTTTGGCATAATGCAAAATAAAATAACTCATGTTTCAAAATTTATGTAGCTGATTTCTTGTGGTTTTGATAGTTCTATTATGTATCCTACAAATAGATTTTTGTTCCTTTCCCTGAGAAATTGAGCAGGGCCGCTCCATCGGTCGGCCTTCCCTTCTTTCTCAGCCAAGTGATCGGCATGTGTGAGTGTGCCCCTATACGCTGCACTTCTCAGTTCATTCCTTTAATTCCGTGGTCATAGTTGTGGTTCCAGTACAGCAAGAACTGTTTAAAGAGTGGTTTGAATTATGAGGATGCTTGAAACCCTAAAAGGGGAAAATGGCTAGGGAAACTGAAGATAATTTAATTATGATAATTTACAGTAATGTAGTGCTTACTAATTCCAAAAACTATTCTAGACACAACATAATTAACTCATTTATTCCTTATGATAACCCGGGAGATTGGCTTCCCTACTATCCTCATTTTATAGATGAAGTCAAGCAATAAGGCATTACTTTGTCCACGATCACACAGCTCATAAGCGACAGAGCCAGGGTTTAGAACAGACAGAGTCTAGCACCTGAGTCCATGCTTTTAACCACTATACTAAATGGAAGATTCAGGGAAAATGTTAAAATTGTCTTGGAATAATTGAAGGGCAGCAGATTGAAATAAGAAGTAAACATATTCTCCATTGTTTCAGAAGGAAACAGAGTCTGGCTTAATAAAAGAAAGGAAATGCTAAAGATAGATAGATTTTTCTGGAGGTAGTGGCTTCCATGTCCCTGCTGGTTGGTGATCAGATCTTTTCTGAAGCAGCAGTTGTCAATGATGGTAACAATGAGAACAGTGGTTGGGTTTGGCAAAACTTCGTTTTCTATCCTCATTTGTATGAGTCAGGGATGTATCACAATAATTGCATTGTTACCAGTACTTCTTTATTTGGGGAGCTACAAAGTTATGAAAAGGTGGGGGGTATTATGCAGAATAATTAAGCAATTTTATTGACAAACTTTACTGGCATTACTCTTTTGCTGAAAGTATACTATATTTTGGTGGAAAGGTATCAAAACAGAATTTTTTAATGCTCTTAAAAAATGGACAAAATTATATATACTTGAGATAAAATATAATGTTTATATGTATTATATATACTATACATTGTAGAATGGCTAAATCAAACTAATTAACATTAAGTACAGACTTTTGATAGATTTATAAACTTGGCTTATTGAGAATTAGGTTGAATGACAAAGTTTCCAAGTTCAAATGTGTAGTGTGGTGCTAAAAGCATGACTTAATGTTTATAGCTTTAACAATTACTAAAAAATGACATTTTAGTTGATTTTCTTATACCCAATTGCTTGCTTTCCTAACTCTCGGGCAATTTTTCTTTTATTGCAGGCAATTCATATGCAAGAAGCTACACGTAATTAAATGTGCAGGATGAAAAGATGGCACAGGCACTGTTGGTACCCCCGGGACCTGAAAGCTTCCGCCTTTTTACTAGAGAATCTCTTGCTGCTATCGAAAAACGTGCTGCAGAAGAGAAAGCCAAGAAACCCAAAAAGGAACAAGATAATGATGATGAGAACAAACCAAAGCCAAATAGTGACTTGGAAGCTGGAAAGAACCTTCCATTTATTTATGGAGACATTCCTCCAGAGATGGTGTCAGAGCCCCTGGAGGATCTGGACCCCTACTATATCAATAAGAAAGTGAGTATTGGTTTTAGACTTTCAATAAATCTTTAATTAAACTCTTAACTGTAATATACTTTTCTGGGCCTTATATACAGCATCATAATTTTTCTCCTGTTAAAGATTTTATAACACTCTTCACTGTCACTTATTTTTAGTACAATATAATAAAACAAACATTTATAAGAAACGAAGTCAAGAGTTGGTTACAGTGAGGATATATGAATAGATTAATGATTTCTATAATTTCACAGTAATTCAGATAGTTAAAATTAAAATTGATATCAGCAAGGTGAAATATCTGTTATGGCTGATATGTTCAAGCACAGGATAGTCTACAGAACAATACCGATGCAGAAAAGAATTATGAGCGTATGTTGTACTTAATTATTTTTTAGTTCATGATTGACTTGATGTACCTTCACAATAATTTGTATTCCAGAGGACAATAAATAATCTTCTGCTTAGCACCCTCCTATAGGCAGATAATACGTGAAGAAGCATGTTCACTCAGAGATTCCTTTTTCTCCCCAGTCACCTAGAATATGATTAGGATCTTCTCTTAACCTTATATAGTTTGTGGCATGCTAGATTCTGGATCACCTATACTGTTAAAACATCGCCCTGAAGAAAAAAATGTCAAAATTGGAAGACTAAAAAAAAGAACTTTCAAATTTTCTCCATCTATACATGGTTTAAATTAATAGTTATGACTGTGCTTTCCTAATGCTAAAATACATGCATAACTGTATCAGAATTAGTTGGTTTCTATAGTTAAACTAGCTGGGTGGTATCTTATAGAAAATATAAAAAATAGGTGGTACACTCCATTCTTTCTAATTGGATATTAAGGCATTTTATAACCACGATTTATATTTTACACTTATAAGCATAAAACTAGTTCAATGTAGAAACTAAAGATAAATTAATATCACCATGAGTTGATGACATAGATTATGGAAGATATTGAACACCTTTATTAGTCAAAGCACATCCTTTTGAAAGTTTATAATTTAACTTTATAAAATCAGTGATGGCTAAAGGAAATGACAACCATTCAGACATGGAATTAGTCCTGTTGTTCTAAGTAAGTACTTCTCAAACTTGCACATCCATACAGATTACCTCAAGATCTTTTAATTTGCAGATTCTGAATCCATAGGTCTGGAGCAGGGCCAGAGATCCTGAATTTCTTACCAATCATCAGGCTGTTACATGGCCATGCTTTGAATAGCAAGCTTTAATGTTTTATTTAAAGCCATAAAAGTACATGTAAATAGTTACACAGATTCTTCTTTTACCCTTTTTATAGCTAGTTTCATAAAAGGCGACATTTAACACATTCATGTACTTCTAAAAATAACTTATTTCAACAATTTACTATAGAATTGATAAAGAAAAATTTGAAATTTAGTTATGATTATTACAATAAGTCACCACCCCACCGCCCGCAAGAAATTGGAAAAAAAATATTATCCGGTGAAAACTGTTGCTCTGAAGGATATATTTGTAAAGATATCTTTAAGAGAGGAGGCATGATTCACTCTGCTATGATTAAAAATATTTGCTACTTAAAGAAAGGAAGTGTCCTTAAAAAAGTGAATCAATCAGCCTGGTAGGATTAAGGGGGAAACGAAAGGAGAACAATAGAGGCAAGCGTTAGTATTTTCCAAGGGAGACAGAACTTTAGTAGCAGCACTGAAAGCATTTTCTTCCCAAAGGCCAGGCCACCTCATTGTGCAGGGGCTACACTGAACTACCTAACACATGCTCTTAAACATTCCACATCATTCGATTAGGTCAGCTGTCTTGGGTTCCACACTCAGCAAGAAACCTTCTGATTCCAATTTGTTTTCCCCTAAATCTGCTTGAAGAAAAGAACGTGCTGGCTACATCCCTACAATTATCTCAGTCCATATGAAAGTAATGTATCTCATTGTAAATAAATAGATTGGAGGCCAGGCATAATGGCCCACACCTGTAATCCTAGGGCTTTGAGAGGCCAAGGCAGGAGGATTGCTTGAGGTCAGGAGTTCGAGGCTGCAGTGAGCTATGATTGTACCACTGCACTCTAGCCTGGGTGACAGATCAAGGTCCTGTCTAAATAAATAAATAAATAGGTTGGCATTCTTATTTTATATACCAGGTTTTCAAGTTTGGTTAATGTGAGTCTGCCACTAAAAAACAGAATTGTCCTCTGTTGTTGACAAAGTCAATTTTATTGCCTCCGTAGCTGAGAGCCAGACTTAGACCCTCATTTATTCAATGTGGCTGTGAACCATCTTGCGAGACATCTAGACAGTCTTTACTGTTGGCTGCACTGCTTTCGTTTATGAAGTATCCATAAAGATGAAGATTGAGGTGCTATTAAACAAGGAAGTAATTTGTCATTCTTAGCATAGAAGGAGTAATGGAAGAAGCTAATAGAAGAGGTTTTAGAATTTAAAAATATGTTATGAAGCTGTGTTAATTATATGGAAAAATACAGGTAAAAGGCATTTAAAAACTTTAAAGCATTATGTAACTCTTTGCCACCATTAATTAGTGATGCATTTTGAATACCTAATTTAATTAAATGAGTAACATCACAATGTATTTTAATGGCACTGAATTTGACCAGGGTACTATTAATAACAGTGACAGTGATAATCATAACTAACCTTTCTTGTGCTCATACTGTGTCAAACACTGCTGAGTGCTTTAACTCATTTACTATTTAGTGAACCAGTGAGGCAGGTCCTATTGTTAGCTTCAGTTTGTAAATGAGGAAGTGAAGCACAGAGAGGTGAAGTAACTTGCCCAAGACCACACTCCTTAAGTGGTGAATCCAGGATCTGAGCCCAGGCATTCGTCTCCAGAGCCAGAGCTCTTAACCACTAAGTGAAATGATATACTATGCTTATTAATATAATAAAATAAAAGAGAATATTAAAAAATTGGTTGCATCAGTTTTTGAGTTATCTGATTGATGTGGTCCTAATCATTGAGATGTAAATCTTATTCTTGCCACAAAGTAGTAAAACTTTTAGTAAACTTACAAGATATGCGTTTACCTGGGAAAAAGCAACAAGTAACATTCCAGAGTACAAAATAGCTGGTTTAACATACTTCCAGCTGTAGCAATGATGATCAGTATGATGTCAGTAGCAATAAGAAGTATTAATTTTTTAAGTCACATCATTACTTATCATCACTTGGAAACATACCTTTAGAATTGCTACAATTTATCCCTCCCCTATTCATCTGTCATTTTCTCAAGTAATTTTCAGTTTAGGTATATCTCTTCATAACATCAGAGCCCCATCATTTCAAACTTTTTCTTGCAATTCTTTCACTATACAGGACATTAGTATTTTACTCTGCATTTCTCAGAACTCAGGGTTCTCTTTGTGTCAGGTATTGTTCCCGAGAAATAAACTGGAATTGTAGTCTTAAGGCCTGCTCTGTTTTAGAACTTATACATTCAACGAAGATGCTCTTAGCATGTCAGCTTTAATTCCGCTAGTACTACAAAGGCTAATCTTGCAGGAGGAGCAAAGGGTTCCATGTTTAAAGGGATAATTTATGGCTGTTCACTCTGTTTTTGGAGATAGTTCAAAATGAAACCCTCTCCTAATGTTGCAAGCAGAAATTGCTTTTTCAGGGAAATTGTTTCAAAAGAGCATGAGTGCCTGCACGTTAAATTATGGTGAGCTTTTTCAAGTTACTGCTGTTGTTGAAAGCCTAAATGGATCTTGACTGTTCAACTTGTAATATTAAATAATCTAATCTTGTGACTCCAAGGCAACCCTTTAATGCTTCTGTGTTTCAGCAACAGTCTTTCCAAGGTCCACTGTCCCTTACACACAATCCTGCTGCTGGTAAAGAATAGTTTGCTTGCCCGCTTCATAAAACTATTCACATTTGTAGAGTGCATTTTCTGGAATATTGTTAGTTAAGTAATGGTTGGCTCTATGGTCTTAAATACAAAAGGGCAATGAACAGAGAAACTGTATAGTTTCTGAAAAAAAAAATGGTTAGTTAAATAATGGTTGGCTCAATGGTCTTAAATACAAAGGGATAATGAACAGAAAAACTGTTCAGTTTCTGGAAAATGGTTAGTTAAGTAATGGTTGGCACCATGGTCTTAAATACAAAAGAGCAATGAACAGAGAAATTGTTTTCCCTCCCCTTTATACTGACAATATAAATATTTTTGTCTACCTATTTAAACAAAGCACGTTGTCAGTGAACATAAATGTATGGCATATAGCTCCTCGTTAAAGGACAGAAACATATTATTAAGTAAATGGATATACAGAATAGAGGTCTTAAAGGTAAATAGTACCTTTAAGGTAAACCCACATTTTATTAAAACAAGTGTTTATTTGCAAACCAGGCTATTAAATACTGTGAAAAAAATGGAGAAAAAGTAGATTACAAGCTCTTTATGCTCAATGGTTTATAACAATTTCTAACCTAGTTCTCACTGGAATGAACAGTATGTGTAAATTGCTACTTGAGTATAATTACAAGCAACATGTAAAAGACTGCAAATTAATATACTAAGACTTACTGGTAAAGAGAAACAACTAGGGAGTGATCAGGAGGTAGTGTGATTTATTTGGAAAGACATGATTAAGGAGGTGATAGATAGCTGAGAAAATTCCCAGAGAGAAGGGATTTTCAACCTTGATTGCATGTTAGAATCGCCTCAGGAAATTTTTTTTTTTTTTTTTTTTTTTGAGACGGAGTCTCGCTCTGTCGCCCAGGCTGGAGTGGTTCAGTGGCCGGATCTCAGCTCACTGCAAGCTCCGCCTCCCAGGTTTGCGCCATTCTCCTGCCTCAGCCTCCTGAGTAGCTGGGACTACAGGCGCCCGCCACCTCGCCCGGCTATTTTTTTGTATTTTTTTAGTAGAGACGGGGTTTCACTGTGTTAGCCAGGATGGTCTCGATCTCCTGACCTCGTGATCCGCCCGTCTCGGCCTCCCAAAGTGCTGGGATTACAGGCTTGAGCCACCGCGCCCGGCCAGGAAATTTTTTAAAATACCCAAGTCTGCGCCCATCTCTCAGAAATTTTCATTCAATTGGCAATTTTAAAATCTCTACAGGACAGCCTAAAATTCGGGCAGGATTAAGAACCTCTGACATAATAGGGGGCCGTTGTAGGTGGAAGTATATTGTAAGGTGTGTTATGGAGACATTTACCTGAAATGAAGGGAGTTTGCATTAAATGACCTTTTAGTTGCCACCTTCTTCTAGGAGTCTATGACATTCATATTCAGAGCCATAGGGAGAGTTTCATTGGTTGTGAGTGAGGTTGACAACTGAATTGAATTGGCCATAGCAAAGATGACTCTAGTGGAAAAAAGTAAAAGATGATTCTATAGGAACATGGTAGGTAATCACTTGTAGCACAGCTAGTGCTAAGTGGATGATTGTAGCTCTCAGATCATAGAATTTTAATTGTGGAACGCCCTTTGAAATGGTGCGTTTCAGACTAAATTTCAATGCATCCTTCCCTCCTCAGTATTAGCTGAGAAGTTGATCACTTCTCACACATCTATAGTCAGCAAAACCAGGTTATTCAACCTGTTTGAACATTTTAAATCTACAGGGACAATCAGAAGCCATCATAAACTTTGAAGTTAAAAGATTTGATGTAATTAAAATATTTATAAAAGATTATTTTAGTAGCAATGTGTACAGAGTAATCTGAAAACTTACCAAAGCTGAAGACAGATGGTAAGCTTTAAATAGAATTGGAATCTGTAAAGCTACATTACAATTCCGTAAAAAAATTTGTGTAGAATTGTCAGTTAGTATCAGCAAGTTGGAATCTTAGAGACAGATTAGATAATAGTAAATAGTATCCTTATTTGTAACTATATGTTAATTTAAACATCTAACATGTTTGTAGTTATGATATATCAACTGGTTTAAACAAACAAGTTTGAACAAACAAATTCTATTTTGTAAAAAGTTCTTCATGTATGTAAGCTCTTTAAATAAGTCCATGTCTAATTTAGTAATTTCTTTCTCGTATTTTCTTTTTCAGACTTTTATAGTAATGAATAAAGGAAAGGCAATTTTCCGATTCAGTGCCACCTCTGCCTTGTATATTTTAACTCCACTAAACCCTGTTAGGAAAATTGCTATCAAGATTTTGGTACATTCATATCCTTTTAATGTGAATTGCCTAAATGCTATTTCTAATACTTGATTTTAAAGAAAATGGCATTTATATTTTTGAGTATTTGTAAAATTTCTTTGAGATTAATGGTAACATTGTTAGTTTAATTCATTTGTTTGCACTGGTTTTCCACTATTTATAACAAGAGTATTATAGAATGACTACAGCATTACAGAAGAAAATGTGTAACCAACCATGACAGTGAATGTGTAAATGAAATATATTATATAGTAGGAAAAAGAGCAAATCTCCTTACACCTTTATCAGCTTCAATGAGATCATGTATAACCATTGCTAAAGATTAGATTATGGTTAGTACTACTATTTGTATTACAAAGTGTTCAAACTTTATGCCTTCATTGTTTCTATATCTTAGCACCTGGATTTATCCTTCTTTCAGTCCTTCCTTCCTTCTCCCCTTCCTTCATTCTTCCTTTTTCCCTTCCATCTTATTCCCTTCTTTTTTTTCAGTAAATATTTATTAAACTCATACTACGTGCTCATGTACCTGGTTGAGAATATATATCAAAAAGTCGAACTTAAAACTATTTATAATGTTAGTCAAAAAGTATATGTAAAAGGGCAGAATAGGTGTGGATTTCAAGAAAATTCTCAAGTGATGATAAAATAGAATGGTGATTTTCTGAGGCAGTGTTCAAGAATGGGCATTTTGTACAGGCAGATTCAAAGCAGGCTTCTATATAAACTTAAAGACTGATTCACCTAGAGACAGGGCAAATGAGACGGATAACCTTTTGAGGTATGAATTCTCTCATTCTATGGCTTGATGTTGGAAAGTATTTATATTCTAAAATAAAAGATTTATCTCAAAATAATCATAAACTTTCTTACAGGGAAGTCGGGACTTAGAAACCAAGAGAACGTACTACAGCTAATTCTCAGAAGGGCATCAGAATAGTGCTGTCTGTTTAGGTATAATGTGAACTAGACACAGGAGTATAGCCAGGTGCTCTGCTGGGTTCCCCCACAATCTAAAGTATAAACAAAAAGCTAGAAAATAACATTACCTTATCAGGACAAAATTGGATCTCCCTCTTTTGTGCTATAAACCGTAAAGGAGTAAGTTACATCACTACACACCTACTATTTATGGTAGAATTCTCAATCAATGTAATCTTTGATTATACTGGGCTCTACATTCTCACAATTTTTACATTGCATTCGTTAACGTTTTATAAGTCAATGGTGATGAATGTATCTGAAGTACATCTTTTACACTTATGGCATACTATAAACTCACTAAGGGATGATGAGTTATTCTTCCAGGGCAATTTCACACAACTGATTGGAATGCAAAATAATTTGCATTTACTTCAAACAGAGATCATTTTTCTATTAAATTCAGTTTTGCGAGTATGTTATATAAAATGAAAAAGAGAGTGCACCAAGGACATATCACAGGCTTTGAAGTGTCTTATTATTTTATAATTGTTTTAAAACAAATAAGTAATATTAATTTCACAGTTTTTGCATTGATAAACTTTTTTGTGTGTTTTGGATCATTTATAAATGGCCATGGTAACCTACTAACATTTATTCCTTAACTATAATCTACTTTATTCAGCATGCTTATCATGTGCACTATTTTGACCAACTGCGTATTTATGACCTTGAGTAACCCTCCTGACTGGACAAAGAATGTAGAGTAAGTAGGAATAACTTATTGGAATGAGAAATGCACACTCAAATTCTCTAGCAGTCTCCTTGTGGGTATAGTCTGACTTATGGTTTCCATTTCTGTCTAAGAAAAAGTTATTTTCATAATATGAAAGAAGATAAGGGAAGTTCTTTGGGGGAGTTATTCTTCTTTGAGGTAAGTATTTTTCCAACAAACTCATGACAATATCTGTTAAAGAGAGGTTATAAATTAGTATACACTTTCTGGTAAACTAAATCAATCATCTAGCCTAAAATTAAGTCTCAATCATTGTTAATCATTTGAGATAAAATACTATGATCATTTGAGTAATTTGATAAATTAAATTATTTTATTCTAGTATGTAGTTATTATTGTTATATTCGAATAGAGTAGAATAGATTTAGGTTTTTAGCTCTAAATTAAGTAGATGTCTTAATTATACATCTAAGATGTCTAAACTATATTTAGATATGTAAGTTATTTATACACAACATGTGTGCTGAAACAGCTTAGATGTGTTTGTAAAAGAAAGAAAATGTCTTCCATAAAACTGTGCTCATAAAATAACAGGGCTTAGGGAAACATGACTGGGGGAGACTAAAACTTATGGAACTTTGTAACTAGAATACAACATAGAAACAATAATAATCCCAATAAAAAGACACTTGCCCAGTTGAGTCTCATCTGATGTTTGTACCTAAAATCAGAGCCATTGAGTTCTTTGCGGTCTCAGATCCTGAGCCTCATCCTTTCTCCCTTGAAATAGAGACTGGGGATATTTGTATGATTTCATCAAAATAAAATGCTTCATTCTGTATTTTCATACATGGAGAAAGTTCTAAGCACATTAATTGTTCAGGATGTTAAACCAGGCCCTTGCTACACTAAAAGAAAACGATTCTGTGGATTTTCTGTATTAGTATCAAGATCTTTTTATTATTATTATTGCAAGGGATTTTCCATTTAAGTGTGAGAAAAATATGCCCTTCATTGTTTCAAAACATCAGTATGCTGGGAAAAATTGTGCATGAACTAATACAATTTCTGCATCGTAACATTATTTCATTTTCTTATTTTTCAGTCACAGATGAGGTTATTTGCATCAAAGAAACATACTTTCTAGTGAAACAAAGTGGTTGGATTATATAGGCTATTTATATATAGTATAATACAATATTCAGGTATCTGACTGGTTAAGTAAAAATATAATATGTTCTTTTTATTGTCATATTTTTAAAAGCAATGTACAGAGACAAAATAGTGTAACAAATACTGCCGCTTTTAGTTCTGTTTTTTTTTTTTTTTTTTTTTTTTTTGATATGGAGTCTCGCTCTGCCGCCCAGGCTGGAGTGCAGTGGCCGGATCTCAGCTCACTGCAAGCTCTGCCTCCCGGGTTCACGCCATTCTCCTGCCTCAGCCTCCCGAGTAGGATGGTCTCGATCTCCTGACCTCGTGATCCGCCCGTCTCGGCCTCCCAAAGTGCTGGGATTACAGGCTTGAGCCACCGCGCCCGGCCTCGTTCTGTTTTTATAGATTTCTCTGAGGATTTACTGTACCACTCTAAACCATTATTTATCAGTAATTTAACATGCTATTTTTTAAAAACAAGTAGCTTGAAAATGCTCCCTCAGAATTATTGTAATAGAGAATCCAGCCCTTATATTGAGGAAGACCATTTAACTTAGAACTCTCATTTGCTATACATGATTTTGGAATTAACAAAATGGACAGTCCTATGTAAGACTATTCTGTAGGTGGTTTTCACAGCAGAAATTATTGAAGCATTTAAACATGTATCAATTTCATTTATTTGTATAACATTATTAAAGGATAGTTGAAGAAGGTAGTTGGAGTTTGTGACCAGCCTGGACAACATGGTGAAACCCCATCTCTACTCAAAATACAAAAAATGAGCCAGACGTGGTGGCACACACCTGTAGTCCCAGTTACTCAGGAGGCTGAGACAGGAGAATCACTTGAACCCAGGAGGTGGAGGTTGCAGTGAGCCAAGATCGCACCACTGCACTCCAGCCTGGATGACAGAGTGAGACTGTGTTTCAAAAAAAAAAAAAAGGCAATTGAATATATAGACATCTCTTTCTAAAGAAACAGTAATAACTTAGAGATGATTATACCCATTATGAAGGCAGTCTTAGCTTTAGAAAGTTTTTGATTTGCATCATTCAGCTGGAAAACTTTGCACAGGTTTTCTGATCAATTATCTTCAGTATTTGAAAGCAAGCCAGCAGGAAAACAGCAAAGTAGTAGTGGTTACTGCCCCAAACCCTAGGTTCAGTGAAAAAGAAGATAACTTAGTTCTGAGATGAAAACTGAAGTCACTGATAATTGACACAGTCCCTGTACAAAGATATGGCGTACACAAAATGACTTGAGAACCATATTATATAGTGAGGGGAGTGTTATGTAAGACAAGGCACTTCTATAGACTGCATTTTATTTAATTTCATTTATACTGAATTTTATTTAAATCAATATATCTAAAATATGAAAATTCAACAATTAAAATTAGCCAAATTTCAAGGTTCTAAGACACCAAAGTTACAGCAACAAAAACCTGTGACATAGGCAGAATTGAAGGCTTGATTATGAACCTAGTGTGGGCTTAGCCAAGAAAGATAAAGGTCCCCTGACTCCCACTTACCTGTGCAACCTAGTTACTAATAAGCATTTTTGAATACGTATTCTGTGTAGAACTCTGTCTCAGTAGGATCTAGCACTCTCTTCCATAGACAGCCATGAACACTTCCCATACATTCCAAATGTACCCACATATTTTCTTAATTTTCCAAAATCAAGAACAAAAGTAGGGACTTTAATCTTATTCCTAGTAACTCTATAGATAACAAAGAATTGCCTCAGCATAAACCACAGGGTACTAACCACTAATATAATAAACAGAATATACATATGCAGTGTTTCTAGGTCTTTAAAAGGCCAGCTATCTCTACAAACAGAAATATCATGGTGATTATGTGTGTTACACAATGATCCAAACTACAACACAGCAAACATAAGCTTGCTATTGTAAAATATATCTCTTCCAAATAGTCAGCTACTTCATAATAAGTAAAGATAGCAATTATTACTTATGAGATCAATTGAGTTTTGGGGGAGAAGAGGAAGGGAATGTACTTAAGAAAACTAGACTTGGAGATATCTGCATAAATTATCCTTGATATCTTTGTTCCTTCATATGAAAGAAATTTGTACAGAAAACATTTCAAAAATAATGACCCTAATGTTTTTCATATATAAAATACTGGTAGGCTGGAAACTCTAATGAATTTAATATGAGTAAATCAAATCTTTGTGGCTTGGGTGAAGTGCTGTGAAAAATAAACTTAAATTGTGCTTTTAAAGAACACAATGTTGAAAAACAAGTACTCTCAACTATTTTTGGGAAAAAATAGAAAACAGCAATAACTTATATTGTCAAGACTCAAAGAAAAGAGGGCCAGAAATACATGACATTAAACAGCAAATAGAAAAGTCTTCCACCATTTTGGAGGCTGAAAATTGAATTTCAGCAAGGTTTGAATGATTTAGCCCAATTGCATAGAGATAGTAGCTGATGCAAGGTTAGATTTAAGAATTTTGTTTATCCGTATATTTTGGTATTTGCGCAAACACACACATATAGAATACTGGTGAACCGAAACATTTCTTGTGATAATATATACACATACACACATACATATATCTATACAACACACTCATGCGCGTGCACACACACACACCCACACAGGGTGGGAGGGAGGAAGGGAAGGAGAGAGATAAATGGGGGGCAGTTTATAACTCTGCATGATTCTTACAAATTAAAAAAAGAAGTATATTTTCTCTAGTAGACATGTAAAATAGCCCTCAAAATGAGTCTACTCATTAAGAAATTTAAATAAAATATTTTATTATTTAAGTAACTAAATCCAAGCTATGTTGCCTCTAAAGTTGTACTGTCCAATGAGGAAGGCACTAACCACATGTGGCTATGGTACCTTGAAATTTGGCTAATCTTAATTGTTGAATTTTCATATTTTAGATATATTGGTTTAAATAAAATGCAGTATAAAAAATAAGTTTACTTACTTCTTCTCATCTTTTCACTTGCTACTAGGAATTTGAATATTACATTTGTGACTTGCATTACATTTCTATCAGACACTGCTGCACTAGAAGGTGAAACTCGATGATTATCCATAAGATACTTGAAACTATTATTCTAAAACCCAAATAGTTAAACGCAATTAGATTCTTAGAGAATATATTTTCTCTTCAGTTTAACTCTTTGCTCAGACTTGTAAGTCTAATTAAATGAATAGATTATTTGATAAATAGAAGTAAGGAACAATATATTAATGAATTGAAAAACCATGAAAGGATAGGATTTGCTATGATTGAAAACATTTAACAGTTCAAACAAAATTATTAATTTTGGCTTGGATGTTTTTTCTAGGTACACATTCACTGGAATCTATACCTTTGAGTCACTTATAAAAATCTTGGCAAGAGGGTTTTGCTTAGAAGATTTTACGTTTCTTCGTGATCCATGGAACTGGCTGGATTTCAGTGTCATTGTGATGGCGTGAGTAATTTTGAAAATTTGATAAATGCAAAGGAATGAAAATAGTCATAGCACAAACAAGGTTGTGTTATATATTAAATGTAGAGCTTTCTTGTTAGTCAAGTTAATTATATGGATTTGTATTTTAAGAATACATATTAGAATACATATTGCAATGTAAATATATCCAGCAAATGATCAATAAATAGGATTATCTTCATGTCATATAGTCTTTCTCTTCATAAAAATGTATTCATTGACTACAATTTAATAGCAACAACTGTACTTTGATTAGTTTTGCAAACAAATGTGTTCATATTAGTGAAAATTACATTGAAATAAAGCAACACAATTTTGTTTCTTAAAAGCAACTTTCAGCATATGGCACCCTGAGGCCTGTAACAACTCCATTTGTTAAACTCACAGGGCTCTATGTTCCAAACCCAGCATTAAGTCCTTATTTAGTATAAAATTTGCCAAAACTATCAGTAACTCTGATTTAATTCTGCAGGTATGTAACAGAATTTGTAAGCCTAGGCAATGTTTCAGCCCTTCGAACTTTCAGAGTCTTGAGAGCTCTGAAAACTATTTCTGTAATTCCAGGTAAGAAGAAGCTGGTGTAAGGTAGTAGGCCCCTTATATCTCCAACTTTTCTTGTGTGTTATTGTGTTTGTGTGTGAACTCCCCTATTACAGATATGTGACAGAGTTTGTGGACCTGGGCAATGTCTCAGCGTTGAGAACATTCAGAGTTCTCCGAGCATTGAAAACAATTTCAGTCATTCCAGGTGAGAGCTAGGTTAAACACCGAGGCTGACTTTAATTATTAAGTTTGAAATCAATTTATAATGATTTATAGCATTAGCCTTGTTGCTTATTATTATGGTTCATCTCATTCAATAATGCCAATTGATGTTTTGATGTCAGTTTAGCTCCTAAAATTTTATAAATTACATCTTATTTATAAAGTCAGCCTTTGAGTTTAACAGAAAATTGCATGAGATGTCTTCAAAAAATGCTAATTTTGGCCTCTTGCTCTCTCTCTCTCTTTTTCACTACCATGGCTTTACTAACTGATTTGGATTTTACCATTCACTGCAGATGTAGTTCAAAAATGGATCTCCTTTTACAAAGGAGAAAAGATTATTATTGAAGAGCATGCATATGGCATGAGACTTACGTTATCTTAAAATTCTTTTCTCCTCTAAATTACTACTGCTTGGAAGCTAGAGTAAAGAATGGATTGGTGGAAAATAGCTTCATGAAACACAAAATCTGAAATGAAAAATAACTCCAAGTTTTTTTGTACGTTTGTTGAGCATGTAAAACCACACAAACAAAACTTCCTGACTAGATATTTAAACCTTCATATTGAATTTCCAGCAAGCACACTGTTCATGCATAAAATCTGCTGTTCATCTATTTCCCAAATCATCAGGCTATCCATACAGCTTCGGTGTCTAAATAGTCAAGCAACCATTTATGGGGGAAAGAGAATGCGTGTGACTATTGAGAAATCATGGCTTCTGGCACTCTTCCTCAGGTGACCTGTAGTTCTCTCTCTTCAGGTTTAAAGACCATTGTGGGGGCCCTGATCCAGTCGGTGAAGAAGCTTTCTGACGTCATGATCCTGACTGTGTTCTGTCTGAGCGTGTTTGCTCTCATTGGGCTGCAGCTGTTCATGGGCAACCTGAGGAATAAATGTTTGCAGTGGCCCCCAAGCGATTCTGCTTTTGAAACCAACACCACTTCCTACTTTAATGGCACAATGGATTCAAATAGAACATTTGTTAATGTAACAATGAGCACATTTAACTGGAAGGATTACATTGGAGATGACAGTAAGAAGTATTGCCACATTATATTAACCTTAGTGTTGCTGAATGAGTTTTCAACTATAAATAGTTGAGACTGTGGGTGTACAGCCACCTTTAGTCTGAGATAGTCAAACTCTGATGTATTCCTAATGTGAATAGTATTAATATGAAATAAAATGTTTTTGGTTTTGTGTTAACAGGTCACTTTTATGTTTTGGATGGACAAAAAGACCCTTTACTCTGTGGAAATGGCTCAGATGCAGGGTAAGAAACGTAATATAGTTTTTAAGATACAGAACTGTTTGCGAAAAAAAAAGTAAGTAGGAAAACATCTACATGGTTATATGTGTAGCCTTACCATGTATATGATAAAGAGTGGTGCTGCCCACCTAGGAAGTGCCTTGTCTGCCTTACTGGATTGCCACTGGTCTAAACTCACAGCCATTAAAAGTCGCCCCTTTGTGAAGACTTTTCCCCAGAATTTCACAGTTAAGATGCTCTTAAACTGATGCTCCAATGTGTGAAGGCCCAGAGTCTGTCTTTGCTGTGCATCCATCAGAGCTGTTACGAAACACAGGAAGGAACACAAGATGGGTCCCTTTTTATTGGTGTACATATGTATCAATGGGATGAGTTTTGTTGTGACTGGAAAAGATCCAGACTATAATGTGGTCTTCAGGGTGCAAGCACACTTGGGGAAGTGCTTTGAAATATTTAGTATTCTTGAAAGAGCATAAATTTCTGTATACGAAGAAGCCAAGGGTGCATGTGTGCCAAAGGCATGTCCAAGTTTGAGTAGACATAATGAATAGTTATTTTAGGCCACATTTTACAATAAGAGATGTTGTAATATCTTAGTCATGCTGTTAGTCTCTACCCCTTAAATATTTTCCTAAGAGTATTGTAAGTTAATTTTAAATCAAAATAGGGAATTTTTTAAGAGCCGAGAGATAGCAATACTAAGTGACTCTTAGGACATGGAACTTAAATATATTTTGAGTCATCCTTTAAAAATGGAAACTGGTGTAGCCATAAAAATCTAAGAGAGTTAATGAAAATATATACAAGTCATATAAATAGAGCTTTGGGGAATATTTTTTTCTTGGCAGTTTTACTAACCTTTATTATGTGAATGTAGTGGGTAAGAGCATAGGTTCTACAGTTCATGTATACCTGGGTTCAAATCCTAACTCCACCATTTGTAAGCTCTTTGACCTTGGAAAAGTGCCCTAAGCACTCTGTACCTTAGTTACTCATTGATAAAATGGAGAGAGTAATATTCTGTCCCTTTAACAGTTGTGATGATTATTATGCAATACACATAAAGTATTTGAACTAGCACATAGCCAATTGTAAGAATTTATTGTATGTACCAGCCTAAGCAACAAAGCAAGACCCTACCTCTACAAAAAAAAAAAAAAAAAAAAAAAAGAAAAGAAGAAGAAAAGAAAAACCTAGCCAGGCATTGTCATGCACACGTGTAGTCCTAACTTCTCAGGGGGCTAAAGTAGGAGGATTGCTTGAGCCCAGGAATTCCAAGCCACTATGAGCTATGATCACGCCACTGCACTCCAGCCTAGGTGACAGGCTGTCTCTGAAAAACGGCCGGGAGCGGTGGCTCACACCTGTAATCCCAGCATTTTGCGAGGCAGAGGCAGGGGGATTACTTGAGGCCAGGAGATCTAGACCAGCCTGGCCAACATGGCAAAAACCTGTCTCTCCTACAAAACACAAAAATTAGCTGGGTGTGGTGGTGCACACCTGTAATCTCAGCTACTTTGGAGGATGAGGCAAAATAATCTCTTAAACGTGAAAGATGGAGGTAGCAGTGTGCTGAGATGGCACCACTGCACTCCAGCTTGGATGACAAAGTGAGACCCTGTCTCAAAAAAAATTTTTTTTAATAAATAAAAACAAAATAACACACTCTCTCTCTAAAAAAAAAAAAAGAATTTATTGCCTATTGACTATTATTTATGATGATGATGATTAACATAAAAGCCCAGACAAAATTTTGGATAAATTTGGTTAATGCATACTTTATTCCTATTAAACCATAATAATCTATTCCCTTTAATGAATACCTATTATGGCTTAAGTAATTCACATCAGCAGTCCCCAGCCTTTTTGGCACCAGGGACTATTTTGTGGAAGACAATTTTTCCACGGACCAAGGGTGGTGGTGGGGAACGATTTCAGGATGATTCAAGCATGTTACATTTATTGTGTACTTTATTTCTATTATTAGTATATTGTAATATATAATGAAATAATTCTACAACTCACCATAATGTAGAATCAGTGGGAGCCTGATCTCAAATGATTCACCTGCCTCGGCCTCCCGAAGTGCTGGGATTATAGGCATGAGCCACTGCGCCTGGCCATTGGTGATGAGTTTTAAATACAAAATCATTTTGTATTTAAGTGGCACATTCCATTAAAGAAATAAATGATTTGTATTTTATTAAAAGTAAAAGCCTCTGTTCTACAAAGACATTCTTAAGAGAATGAAAAGACAAACCACCAACTGGGAGACAATATTTGCAAAGCACATATCTAATATACAAAAAATGACTGGGGCCAGGTGCAGTAGCTCATGCCTGTAATTCAGCACTTTGGGAAGCTGAGGGGGGAGATCATTTGAGCCCAAGAGTTTGAGACTGGCCTGGGAAGCATAAGGAGTTTCTACAAAAAACAAAAAAATTAGCCAGGCATGGTATAGTGTACCTGTGGTACCAGCTACTCAGGAGGCTGAAGCAGAAGGATTACTTGAGCCTGGGAGGTCGAGGCTGCAGTGAGCCAGGATCAGACCACTGCACTAGAGCCTAGGCAACAGAATTGTACCCTGTCTCAAAACAAAACAAAACAAAACGATGAACCAGTGTCCAGAATATCTAAAGAACTCTTAAAACTCAACAATAAGAAAACAAATGACCCAATTTAAAACTGGCAAAAGATCTGAACAGATACCCTACACGAGTATATAGTACAGGTGGCTATTAAGGAGGTAAAAAGGCGCTCAACATTATTTGTCATTAGAAAATATTGCAAACTAAAACAAAAATGAGTTACCACTGTACATCTGTTAGAATAACTGAAAAATGTATCTGGCGATACCAATGTCTGATGAGGATGCAGAAGAACAGGAACTCTTGCTTATTGCGGATGGGAATGCAAAACTAGACAACCGCCTTGGAAGACAGTTTGGCAGTTTCTTACAAAATAAACATAGTCTTACCATATGATCCAACAGCTGCACTACTAGGTATTTAGCTGACCAATTTGAAAACGTATGTCTTCACAAAAAACCTGCATGTGAATATTTATAGCAGTTGTATTCATAATGACCCCAAACCAGAAGCAACCAAGATGTCCTTCAAGAGTTGTATAGATAAATAAATTGTTGCCGGGCGCGGTGGCTCAAGCCTGTAATCTCAGCACTTTGGGAGGCCGAGGCGGGCGGATCACAAGGTCAGGAGATCGAGACCACAGTGAAACCCCGTCTCTACTAAAAATACAAAAAATTAGCCGGGCGCGGTGGCGGGCGCCTGTAGTCCCAGCTACTCAGGAGGGTGAGGCAGGAGAATGGCGGGAACCCGGGAGGCGGAGCTTGCAGTGAGCCGAGATCGCGCCACTGCACTCCAGCCTGGGCAACAGCGTGAGACTCCGTCTCAAAAAAAAAAAAAAAAAAAAAAAAAAAAAGATAAATAAATTGTTATACCCATACAATAAAATATTATTTAGTAATTAAAAAGAAATGAGCTATCAAGATACAAACAGGTATTAATGAATGTTAAATGCATATTTCTAAGTGAGAAAAAGCCAATCTGAAAAAGCTACATACTGTATGATTTCAATTATCTGACTTTCTAGAAAACACAAAACAATAGAGATGATAAGAAAATAGTGCTTGCCAGGGGTTCATGGTGAGGAATTATCTAGGTAAAGCAAAGGGGATTTTTTTTAGGGTGAGAACCTGTTCTCTAAGATTCTATAATGGTGAATATGAAACATAATGCATTTGTTAAAACTCATAGACCTTTATAACACAAAGAGTGAATCTTAATGTATACAAATTAAAAGAAATCTTTTGTGAAGTTTGGGGATCCCAGGAAGAAATAGAGTATGTGACAAAAATATATAAATGTATTGCAAAATATGAAACAACCTCACTGAAGGTGGTGGGGTAATAACATGCTAACCTAACTAACTTTGGAAATGAGTGGAGTCTGTAAAACTGAAGGTAAAAGGAACAATACTCTAGTTGATAAAGTTGTTTCCAATGGTAGTATAGATTAACAATCCTGAAACCACTGTGCATGTGTATCAGTATTGAGCAATTATAAACATATATATCTCCTTGTTCTGTCAGCTGAGACGGCCTAGAAGCAATGACACCCCAGTAGCAACAAACACAGCTAGCACCCAGATCTTGGTTTCTAATACCATTTTCCAATAAAAAAAAAAAAAAAAAAAAAAAAAAAAAACTAGTGCTCCTTGGAGAAATGGTTGATTCTAGCACTGGGGAAGAAATTATAAAAGATGAGCCTGGAGCATCTGAGAGTGCTTAAAAGTAAGAAAGTGTTAAAAGATAAACAAACAATGCAACCCACAACCATGGGGTATGTCAAACTGTTACAGGTGTCAACTGAAAGAGCTTCCAATGGCCAAAGATGAAGCAATTTGAACAAGTAAATAAATGAAATATCATTGAATTTAATCCAAAATATAAAACGAATCTCCATGACTACATGTTAATTGCAATGATTGAATAATCAAACAAATTATGAATAATGGACAAATATCCTGTGCAGAATAATTTCAAATAATTTTTGTATATACTTAAGATCATAACTGAAGGTTCCTTAAATGTGGTCTGTACACAGTGACTTTATTTCAGAGAGTACATATGGAAAAGGAAGAAAACACTACCTCAAGATAGGTGGTGAAAGTTAACATCAACAGTGATAAGTCATAGTGATAAGTATGTACCCTTGGCATGATGTGATGTGATGATAGTGACGTTTTACCTCTGTAGTCTTCCACCCACAAATCCATAACCTAAATATAATCATGAGACAAACATTAGACAAATCCCAATTGAAGGGCATTCAACAAAGTATCTGACTAGTAATCCTCAAAACTGTTGTGGTCATCAAAAACAAGGGGAGTCTGAGAGATTGTCACAGCCAAGAGGAGCCTTAAAAGACATAACCACTAAATGGAATGTGTATCCTGAATGAGATCCTGGAACGAAAAAAGGACATTAAGAAAAAAACTGAGGGTCGGGCGCGGTGGCTCATGCCTGTAATCCCAGCACTTTGGGAGGCCAAGGCGGTTGGTCACGAGGTCAGGAGATTGAGACCATCCTGGCTAACACTGTGAAACCCTGTCTCTATTAAAAATGCAAAAATTAGCCGCGCATGGTGGTGGTTGCCGGTACTCCCAGCTACTCGGGAGGCTGAGGCAGGAGAATGGCGTGAACCCAGGAGGCAGAGCTTGCAGTGAGCCGAGATCATGCCCCTACACTCCAGCCTGGGTGACAGAGAGAGACTCCGTCTCAAAAAAAAAAAAAAAAAGAAAAGAAAAGAAAAGAAAAGAAAAAAACTGAGGAAATCTGAATAAAATAGTAACTTTAGGTAATAATAATGTATTAAGGCTGAGTGCAGTGGCTCGCACCTGTAATCCCAGTACTTCAGGAGGCCAAGGTGGGAGACTGCTTGAGCCCAGAAGTTTGAGACCAGCCTGGGCAGCATAGCAAGATCCCGTCTCAATTAAATAATAACAATGTATCAATATTGAAAATGGCATGGAATGTATGAGGCCTGTACTATCTTCATACTTTTTCTGTAAATACAAAATTGTTATAAATATTAACTTTATTTTAGAAAATTCTATAAAACCAGCTATTGAAATGGTTGATTCCCCACTCTTTGGCTTTTTTCTGGCTTTTAATTTTTAACTATTGTTTCTTGCCACTTTGTAAAAAGTAGAAATATGGTGATGTCAGAGCCAAAAGTGTGTGGTTGCTAGCTCTCTGCCATTCTGAATGTCTGTAAATATTTCTTTGCATCTAAATTTTCTATTGGTCTTCCTAGTGAATGTCGTCTGGTAAGTTTCATGATGAGCAATCACCTAAAGTGTTCTGGAAATGAAAGCAAGATAATTCGTCACAGATAGCAACTTTGGGTTTTGAAAATTCCTATGAGTCAAATCAATTGAAATTGCTGTAATTTCTATACTGACCCTACCTCCATTTATCTCTCTTATAGCCAGTGTCCAGAAGGATATATCTGCGTGAAGGCTGGTCGAAACCCCAACTATGGCTACACAAGCTTTGACACCTTTAGCTGGGCTTTCCTGTCTCTATTTCGACTCATGACTCAAGACTACTGGGAGAATCTTTACCAGTTGGTAATGTCCAAATGAGCATACATAACATTTACTTTTATAGACATATATGAAATGAAAAGCATAGGCTGGGTGTGGTGGCTCATGCCTGTAATCCCAGCACTTTGGGAGGTAGAGGCAGATGGATCACTTGAGTCCAGGAATTTAAGACCAGCCTGAACAACATGGCAAAACCCCATCTCTACCAAAATACAAAAATTAGCCCGGCATGGTGGTGCGCACCTGTAGTCCCAGCGACATGGGAGGCTGAGGTGGGAAGATCACCCAGGCCCAGGAGGTGGAGGTTGCAATGAGTCGAGATCATATCACTGCACTCCAGCCTGGATGACAGAGTAAGATCCCATCTCAAAAAAAGAAAAGGAAAGGGAAAGGGAAAGGAAAGGGACCTGCTTATAACACCCTGGAATACAGAGAAGGGTCCAGTATAAAGCAAGTGTGCCTGGAATCCTAATTGCTCATTGAGTCAGTACCTATATATGTACACTGAGAACTTTTTTCATGTGAAAGGCATTCTGCTAGGAACTATGGGGATGCAAATAATGTTCATGACTCTGAGGAACTGATAATCCAGTTGTGGGTATATAAACAACACGTTAAAATATTCTTAAAATCAATGATGTTGATGTGAAAATTTCAAATGAAAGCTCTAGCTATTAACTGAGACTAGAAGAGGAGAGGAGCAAAAGTCATCTATCGATAGTATGGAGAACAGACTGCAATGCAAATGGAATCCCAAAGAAAGGATTTAAAGGTTCAGTGCTCTCACTTGTCATATTATTGCTCTGCATATGAACTCTAATAAAAGCATTATAGTGGGGTTCACATATATATCCACTATATATGAATTTAAAATGTATTTATATCAAACGAGACTGCAGTCAAGCCTCAAATAATCTGATTCTTAATTTTGTGTGTTGAGCATACCAATACCAAAAAACTCTTGGTGAAAAGAAACTGGATACTAAAAAGCGAATTAGTCTGCTGACTATCTAACTGTGGTCACCAGATATTTATTTGGGGACATTATACTAAAATACTGATGGAATTATCTCCCATTTCTCCTAGACATTACGTGCTGCTGGGAAAACATACATGATATTTTTTGTCCTCGTCATTTTCTTGGGCTCATTTTATTTGGTGAATTTGATCCTGGCTGTGGTGGCCATGGCCTATGAGGAACAGAATCAGGCCACATTGGAAGAAGCAGAACAAAAAGAGGCTGAATTTCAGCAGATGCTCGAACAGCTTAAAAAGCAACAGGAAGAAGCTCAGGTACTGAGTGATAAAAGCAAAGATTTATCATTATTATTATTATTAGTTTCTAAGTAGAAATAGTGTTATACTCTAGAGGGTAGATTCGTACTGCCTTTTCATTTCATATACAGGCGTTGTCATTAGAAAAAGAAAAATACTCACATATGGACTTGTTTCTGAAGTTAGAGTTGAATAAACTTTTTAGACACTGTATATAAAGAAATCAGCCAGTGGGTAGAAAATACATTAGGGATAAGGTTTACTATGGAATTGTCTCATGGAACTAAGAGGGGAATTTAATTTTTTATTTAATTTTGAAAAGAAATAAAACTGATATTTCCAATTATTAGTGATTCACCCCTAATTATGACATTTGAGATTTTGTTCTGAAGTTAATTGATTTTAAAGGTTGACAAGAAAACTTTATATATACCTATGATTAACAATTCTTTGGGATTTCTGTAACAAAAAATTTTAAAAAGGTGTTTGCTATAGCCCACATCAGGATATCAGGAAGGTGTCTAAAATTAGATGCCAACTTGAGACTTTTATCAATATTAAAGTCTGTGTGAGCTAGGGGTATAGTGAATGGGGTATTAATGTGTTGAGGAGAAGAGATGGAAACACAGTACTGTATTAAAAGACAGAAAAAAAAATCCATATACTGAAAGGTGAAGACTCTTGCAAAGATATAGTAAAAACCCTATTCATGCCAGTTAGAATTATAATTTCTCAATATTTTTGCCAACATTTGCTATGGCCAGTCTTTGTAATTTTAGCCATTCTAATAAGTATCTCATTGCTGTTTTGATTTTCATTTTCCTAATTACTAATGATAAGCATCTTTTTCTGCTCTTATTTTCCATCTGTATAGCTTCTTTTATGAAGCGGTTGTTCAAATCTTTAATCCCCTCCTTTTTTTAGTTAGGTTGTTTGATTTCATATTGTTGAGTTTTGAGTGTTCTTTGACTCTTTGGGATATAAGTCCTTTCACATATATGCTTCTCAAATATTTAAAGTGCAGTTTATCCAGCATACTATTTCTTAGCTTTTTTGTTTAAATCATTCTTTTGGATCGAAGAAACTTTTGCCAAGTCAACACCACAAGTATTTTCTTCTAAATTTTCTTCTAAAGTTATGTTTATGCTTTAAATTTAGGTCAATAACCCATTTTAAATTAACTTTTGTATAACATATGGGTGATATGTTGAGATTGACTTTTTAAAAATATGAGTATCTAATTATTCCAACTGCATATAAACAAAGCATTCATTCTCCACTGCATTGCCTTTGAACTTCTGTCAATTATTAGTTGTCCATAGGTGAGTGTGTCTATTTCTGAACTCTATTCTGTTCAGTTGATTTGTCATTTTTATACCAACACCACACTCTCGTAATTACTGTACCTTTTATGATGAGCCTTGAAATAAGATAGTGTAGGTCCCCAACTTTTTGTTCTTTTTTTTTTTTCAAAGCTGTTTTTTGGCTGTTTTATGTCCTTTGTAGTTCTCTATGAGTTTTAAACCCCATTTGTCAATTGCAATTTTAATGATTTCTATTGTTGTCTTCAAGTCAATTATCTTTTCTTTTGCACATTTAATCTGCCGCTAATTTTATCCAGTATATTTGTCATCTGAAACATTGTAGTTTTCATCTCTACAAGCTTGATCTGGGTCTTTTTTACATTTCATATATCTCTAATTAATATTGTGAGCATACACAATACAGTTACAACAACTGTTGAAGTTTCCTGTCTGCTAATTTGAACATCTGTGTCAGTTCTTGGTCAGTTTTGATTAATTTTTCTCTTTATTATGGGTCATATATTTCTGCAGTTTTCTGTTTCTGACAATCTTCAATTGAATTCCAGACACTGTCAATCTTGGATATAGTTACGTCGTTTATGCACAGTTTGATCCTTTTGTATCTTTAAACCTTTGAAAATAGACAGGACCAGAATACTATTTATTCTCAGACTAATTATTCCTCACTAATGAATCAAGATGCTTCCTAATACTCTACCCAATGCCCATTTAAAACGAAGTGTTTGCCAGTATAGGAACAGACACAGTTCTGGCACAGTGTGATTGCTGGGTGGTGTTCCCTCTAATCCTCGGCCTCAGGTAGTTTTCTAAGACACATGCTTGGTGAATAATCTTCTCAGTACTCAAGGTGAACCTGAGATCCCTAGAATTCTCTCTCTGCTCAACTGTCGCCTCTGTGGTACCCTGTTCTGTGAACTATATAGCCACCCTGACTTTCCTAGATTCAGCTTCATCTCATCCATTCATGGAGTCTGCAGAGATACTTCTTCTCTACATCATAGTCTGGAAGTTCCAGACCATAAGCTAAGAAAAGCATAGAGCTGGCTTGCTTGCTTTTCCGTTTTCCAATATCTTAAAACATTCTGATCTGATGTCCAGTGTCTTCAAAACCACTGTAACATGTATTTTGTCTGTTTTATTGGTTGCTTCAGAAGAGAGTAAATCTGGTCTCTGTTACTCCATTTTGGCCAGAAGCAGAAATCCAATTTTGTTTTCATGCACTGACTTTTTTGAGGATTTTTTTTTTTTCAGATGAATGGCTCCACATATTTGAAGTGTTCTTTGGATGACAGTATATAGTAGAAATTGGTATATTCAAAATTTAAGTTTTTAACAATTCTGAGTTACTTTGAAGATACACAACAAATAGCGTTAGGTCCTTTCTCAAGGCATTTTTTTGGTGAAATGGAGATACAGCAATGAATCGTTTAGTGAATTACTGAGCTCAACCATAGACTTAGCTTTGGGTGAACATGCTGGCTTGGCCACTTTCATCTTACCATTGGGTACAAAGTAGTAATGTGGATATACCTTATTGATTTTATATAGAAAACTCTAAACAAATTTGGTGAAACTTGAAAATATTTAAAAATCTACTTCATGCTTGCCAGAAAGTTCTACATTTGAATTATTGAAGAGTTTTATTCTATATCACTATAAATAAAACACATTTATAAGATAATAAAATAAAATAGCTATTTACAGGGCAAATACTTTATTTCATGGTTTTAAATAAATGTTATAGGAAATAATATTCATAAATTGCTTATGATTGTATTCTAAAGCACTGGGTTTTTCTATTATCATTAATAAAAGCAGACAAATTAATGTGCTTGAAAATGCTACACAGATAATACAGTACGGAAATGAGTTATTCTAAAATTCAGCCATTTTAGGGTAAAATATGGCATCAATTAAAAGAGTATAGTCTTTTTGAACTTAGAAATAAACATGCGCTATGTCTAGTAGAAGTTTCAAGAACCTATGATTATGATGAGTTCAGCTAAAAAACATCAGTTCTATTAACCCTAGTAGTCAGTTACTGAATTTTAGTGACAAAAACATCACAATTTGATTCAGCTATAGCTTCATACCTACAAAATTTAAATTTATCCAAGGTAAAGTATAGTACTGATTGGAGTAGCACAGTGCCAAATCCATTTTGGTTCCTTATTGACAACACAGGTAATGATGACCAGTAAATTATCAATGTTGAACCCGGGAGGAAATTGTAGGCAAAGAGAGAGAATTAGTGCACCTATGAGATCATTTATGCTGCAGTGTAGCTTAAGTCTCACTAACCACCTATGAGTCTTCAAAACTTACTATCTAGCCAATGACTTCATGAAGGCTAACATCACTTCCATCTTTCTTTATTATTGGTTGAGGGGCACCTAGGGCTAGTCATTGTGTAGGCATGAGAAAATAACGTGGAGAAACACAAACCCTGCAAAGAAATCAATGTTTTGTCCTAGTTCATTCTAACTGTGTTTGGCATTTAAATTGTGATATTTAAGTGTCTAATGTTGCCCAGCTTGGTATATCCCATAGCAGTCTATATATAGGAAAAAATTTGGGAGTAAGCTCTAGAACAAAATTCAAAATATTAGCTCTTAAGAAATCTAATATAATTGGAGTAGAACAGAAATAGGTATAATGTCTTGTAGCTTTGAATGGGATTTTAACTGGATTACATGTGTAAAATGAATGAAGTATTAGTTATGTGGTTATATTTTTATGGACACACAGATACAGTGAGTCACAGAGCCTATTTTGAATCACACAAAAATGTTATAAGAAAATGTTATTTCCTGAGTAAATACTAAGTGAAATTTCTTATTTGTTAAAAGAGGAATTCAGTAAGTTGGCTGTGAAAGTAACACTATTATTCTAATACGCAGGACATTGGTAGAATCACAGAGTTGGGTATAAACAGGTACACAGACATGAGAGATGACAGGAAACATCTGCCTTTGAGGGAATTGGCAAATCACTGAAGTGGAACAAGTGACAAATTTGAGTTGATGAGTGACACAGAAAATGTGTCAGAGGTTACCTTTGTTGCCTTAGAAATCTGTTTTGGTTTTGAAATATTTGAACTGTTACCCAGAATACATAGGGAAATAACATCTTATGCAAAACAAAGTTTGGGGCCAGGTGCGGTGGCTCACACCTGTAATCCCAGCACTTTGGGAGGCTGAGGTGGGTGGGTCACTTGAGGCCAGGAGTTTGAGATCAGCCTGGCCAACATGGTGAAACCCTGTCTCTACTAAAAATACAAAAATTAGCCAGGCATGGTGGCTCATGCCTGTAATCCTAGCTGTTCAGGAGGCTGTGGCAGGAGAATTGCTTGAACCCGAGAGATGGAGGTTGCAGTGAGCCAAGATTGTGCCATTGCACTTCAGCCTGGGCAACAGAGTGAGACCCCATCTAAAAAAAAAAAAAATATATATATATATATATATATATGGAAGTGATTTAAATGAATGTAAGTTTTAGGATTATGGTGAGGGACTATGACCACCACTTCTTTTGTTTCCAGGGACAAACAAGTCAATAAATGATTAACACTGCGTGTTGTGTGTTTGTGTCTATATAAAATGGAAAAGAGAATTAAGGACTTTATTTGGATAAGAAGGGGTATGTGTGTGTATATATATATTCACTGTTTCAGCAAATGGTGTATATTAGGTACATCATATGTATCAATCACTATGTAACTATATTTAACTTGCTACAGATAAGTGATTCATTTATTTACTTTATTTTGCATATATAGTCAGAGTTATAAAATGTACTTAATATTTCTCATTTTATGTCATGAATTATATTAAAAGTGATACTGATGATCAATAATTTGATTAAAAACCTGGCTATGTGACTATATAAAATTTTATAAATATCTAAATTCTGAATTAGTGTTTCATTTAAATACTGGGCATTATCTTATATCAAGTTTTATATCTGAGTTTCCATTATGAATATAGTGCTTAATATAAATAAATATCTGTTACATTTTGTGTGTTGCTTGGTCAAACACATAAATTTAAAATCATGTTTAGTACTAAGTTTTCCTCCCTGAGATCATTGTAATCCTAGAGAATTTGCAGCATAGTAATTTTAGATTTAAAATCTTTTTTTAAATTTTAGTTAACATAAAGTTTAAAACTGAAAACTACTTAGCAGGGTTTGCTTCTTCTTAAGAAAGATGAAACATAAAGCACAAAGTGATGTCACAGTATTATAAATAGGTTTTATCTCCATTTCTTCTTAAAATATGTTGTTATACAGACTGTTATGCCAGTCTTTTATGATGTCTTGAAAAGTCAAGGCTAAGTATGTCTTGTTCTTCCCCCACCCCCACACCAGTGTCTGAGAAAATTGATAGCAAAATACATTTTTAAATCTTTATTCACCAATTATTTACTGAGCCCTATTTATGTCAGGTGACATACCAGTCGCTGAGCATACAGTGATACAATTTCTATCCAGCTTATAGTTGGTGGGAAAGATAAACAATATAGTAGATAAGTTAGAGTTGTTTGTATTTAGTGATGACATATGTAAAAAGCTTAACTGATATTGTCATAATTTAATAGTTTCCACTTCTGTGGTTACATTTTCAAATAGTTATATGCTTAATGAGAACTCAGCTTTGATGCTCACCATATTGTTTCATATCCTCTGTATGTCACTGTTAGATCATTTCCAGTCTAAAAATACTATTTTCTATGTTTCACCTCAGAGCTGACTGTGTTTCATTAGTAGGTATAGAAATTCAAAGTGCTTAAGAATACTTAGTGCTGCAATATGGAAAGAAAATATTTGAAGCAGTTCTCATAATCCTTTGAATGAATTTGTGTGTTGCTATGTTAATCATTTGTTATTATTTTTAATATTAAACGATTTATTAACATTTAAAATTTTTAAAGTGATACATAATAAATTTTCTGGGAGTAAGATGACCACAGAGATGTGAACTACAGTCCTAAATGTAATTCAAACGAAGGAAGAGGATAAACTAGCTAATACATTCCCCTACTTCCATCTGGAGGTAAAATAGTAGGCACTTTAAATGTTTTGCGTTCACAAAAAAGAAAAGAAACAGTCTTTTGTACTGGATATAGAGGGGGAAAAAATTACTACTCAGTTGCTCACAAGTGCACACAGGAGGAAACATTTTACAGATGGAATCAGAATAGTAGTTAAATGAGCAACCACCACTAAGAAAACATTTGCTTTTTAAAGTATAGAAGATACTATAGAGAGAACAGTTGTCCCCTCCGCCCCCAAAAAAAGACAATCCAGAAGATAGGCAAAACCATATTTTTCTTGCTTTAATACATACACTAGCATATTGCTTTATATGATTTCAAATGTAAGGGTTGTTGTTAAGTAAACTCTTGTGGTGAGACAAAACAAAAGGACTAGAAGAACAGACTTTTCGCTTATAGTTAATGAGTCTTAAACGGCAACATTTTAACCATACTCCACTGTTTTCAAAGCTCTGTGTTCTAAATAGTGCCTGACTTTGTTTTACGACAGGCAGTTGCGGCAGCATCCGCTGCTTCAAGAGATTTCAGTGGAATCGGTGGGTTAGGAGAGTTGTTGGAAAGTTCCTCAGAAGCATCAAAGTTAAGCTCCAAAAGTGCTAAGGAATGGAGGAACCGAAGGAAGAAAAGAAGACAGAGGGAGCACCATGGAGGAAACAATAAAGGAGAGAAAGACAGCTTTCCGAAATCCGAATCTGAAGACAGTGTCAAAAGAAGCAGCTTCCTTTTCTCCATGGACGGAAACAGACTGACCAGTGACAAGAAATTCTGCTCCCCTCATCAGGTAGGATTTTCTACTAAGTGCTCTGGTTTCTTTGTCATTGCGATTGCTTTTTACTTGTTGTATTTTGTTTTAGTACACTTTTGTGCTATCTGACTTCAGTGAGGGATGGGGAACTAACATTTAATATAGTTGTTTAAATTCTTATCATAGACTGTCTTCAAAGGGATTTTTATTAAACCGTTCATAAAATGTTCACCATTTTGGGACTGATATATATAGATATATTGATATCATATATATAATATATATATTGATATAACCTATATATATCAACCTGTGTGTGTGTATATATACATATATATGTGTGTATGTACACACACAACCTACGCTAACAGACTTTTCAGTGAGAGTTTGGGAATCTCTTGTTTACATTTTCCACTTTGAGACCCCAGATAAACTTATTTTCTTCGAGAATGAGTTTCTGCCTTTGGTATCCAAAGTTGTTATTGTAACACACACATAAATTTTGAAAAGAAATGTTCTTTGGGTTTTATCTTTATCCTTTGATATGAGAACTGGACTATGGTGAGTCTCTATTTTGCTTGCATAGGGTCATGCCATGGTACATTAGAATGAAATTATGACCTAAATGTTCTTGAAGAGAATAGCATCAAAGGTAGTCTATTTTGTGCTCTGATTTAATGCCAACTACCTAGTTCTTCATCATAGTTTTAAGTAAAAGAGTAAAAATTAGTTTCAATTATTTGTTGTTTAGTAAGTTTTATGGATTAGTAAGTTAATATATTGTTTACATATGTCTGGTGTAAAGAATAATTAGTTATAAAATCTGTGATAAGTACAATTATGGCTTTGAACACTATTTGGCACCATTAGAATTTCATGTGCTATGAATTGCAAATGCTTCTAATCATAACAATCTTGAATCAGAATTATACCCTAAAAATAATGCTTCGAGAGATAATATATAAGATTAATTTAATTAAAAACTGCAAATCAACCAAGAGGTATGATATATTTTTCATAAAGAAAGAAACTTCTGGCCGGGCGCGGTGGCTCAAGCCTGTAATCCCAGCACTTTGGGAGGCCGAGACGGGCGGATCACGAGGTCAGGAGATCGAGACCATCCTGGCTAACACGGTGAAACCCCGTCTCTACTAAAAATACAAGAAAATTAGCCGGGCGAGGTGGCGGGCGCCTGTAGTCCCAGCTACTCGGGAGGCTGAGGCAGGAGAATGGCGTGAACCCGGGGGGGCGGAGCTTGCAGTGAGCCGAGATCGGGCCACTGCACTCCAACCTGGGGCACAGAGCAAGACTCCGTCTCAAAAAAAAAAAAAAACAGAAAGAAACTTCTAAAAAAACAGAAGTAATAAACACAAAATTCAACATAGTATTTACTTTTGGTTGGGAGAAAAGGTAATATGCAAGTTCTCAGTGAATTTTTATAATCTAAGTTTAATATGTAAACAAATATTTTTAAAGAAAAAAGTAGACTATATCAATAACTTAAAACTTGTATTCTCATATTAGAACAAAATGGACATGAATACACAAAGAGTTTTAAGATAAAAGCCATTTAAGACAATATCAATATCAAGAAATTCAACTATTACTCTCTTGTGTAATACAAATATAAAATATATTATCAAATCAGTATAACACATTTGGAATTAACTTGAAGCTCTGGAGGGCAACTTGGTTTCTCAGATCAGATTTTTTTTTTCTTAAACAGTCACCCTTGATATTTTGGAATTCTTAAAACTATTAGGAGTTATTAGAATTAAGAGTATATGAAACTATAGCATAATGATGCTATAGTGAACACAAATGTTCGTGTTCATATCTCAACGCCAAACTAGTTCTGTGACCTTGGTCAAGTCAGTTGTACTTTGTAAAATTTCTGTAAAATAAAGTAAGAACACCTACATTAAAGAGTTTTACGGGACTAAGCAATATATCGAAAATCTGTGTGACAAAGAATAAGTCTCTTATTAAGTTAAAATTGATGAATGAATTTCAAATGAGGGAAACAAAACTTTTGAGTAGTTTTAATTACTCACAAATGTATGTACGCAGTTTGATAGCAGTATTATTTCCTTTATCGTTTCATCATTTTGCTCAAATAAAAGTTTGCAGATTAGTTCATTCAGTCCAATCAACAAATATTCATTGATCACCAACTATGTGGCAAGCATAATTCAAGATGCTGAAAATACCTCAAAGAACAAATGAGATTCAATTCACTGACCTCATGGAAATTTATTCCCAAGGAGACGGACAATAAACAACATAAATAAGTTATAGACTGCGTTAGAAGGTAACAAATGTTACGGAAAAAAAAGTAAGGAGGAAAAAAGGAACACGAGCCATAATTGGAAGAAAAATTTTAAATAGGGTGGTTTACAATGACCTCACTACTTAGACATTTTGGGAAAGATTTGGAGGAGGCAAAGGAAGAGGCTATCTTATGGAACAGCGTTCTAAGCTGATGATAGAGGAAGTGCAAAACCCTGACATGGTAGCGTGCCTGGAGTGCTTTAGGAGCAACTGGTAGACTTGGTTTGCCGGAGCTGAGGAAACCCCAGACAGGCAAGAGCAGGGAGGTTAGCTGATGGCCAATGTTTTAATACTAAAAACAGAAACAGTACATACATATGGTAGATGTCGTTCACTTTATATTTGTAAATAGAAGACAGATGGATAGATAGGTAATTTCAAAAATGAAAGAAATAATCTATTAGTTTTAAATTTGCATCTCCCAGTAAAGACAGGCTAAGAGCATTAACACAACTAACAAGCAGAAATATACCATAAACGGTTTACAGTTTCTGATTCTGTAAACAGAAAAGGAATCTGGTAGAAAGAGAATCAGGGAAGGTGGTGGGGACAGGAAACATAAGATAGACAGTAAATACTGCTCAAATCAAATATATCTTCTGAAAATGTCAAAGCAGAGAGGCCATAAATTGTGGACACCCTGTCTTCTATTCACATAAATTACAAATGTTATTTTGTTTATTACATTATTTTATTTTTAAGCAGATTATATATGTTAGTAGTACAAAATAAAGAAGTATTTAAAAGTATAAAATGAAACCTCAAAATGCTAAGTACTTCCAACAAATACTCACTTTCCTTGTTCCCACTAGAACATCTTAAAATTCCCAGCATCTTTTTCCATCTTGACTTTTCCCAACCCACTTTGAATCCAAAGCCTACCTGCATGCTTGTGTCTTACAGACCTAATTTCTTCTATTTCCCCTTTTGTTACTGAAAATTAAGAAACCGTCTACATTTATCTTCTGGGAACAAGATGAAAAAGATACCTGGGAAATATGTTTTGACATGCCTGAGGCAAAGAAAGATAGCCTTTCACTCCTTAAAACATTAAAGCTGGTTTTCCCTAGAGAAAGTGTTGCCACATCTGTGGGTATTCCCTCCACTCTGCTGCATCTTCCAGTGTGTTATTTTTGGTTTATTTTCTCTGAATGCTATTTCTGTTATCTTCTTTTTCTGTCTCTGTTGCCTTGAAAGCTGCGCTCACACCCATTATTATACATTCCGAAGAGTGAATAGAAGTTTCGAATAAACTCAGAGATCAGGAACGCCTTTGAAAATACCTGACATAAAAATATCCAAATTAAAGGCATGTCCCAGATACATAATGGATGCACACACATACCACATACTCCCAACCAATACTGTGTAGGCCAATTTTCAGTTTTCAGAGACAGTTTCAGAACACAGGTGTATTGAGGTGATTACACTCAGCCATCCTAGGGACTAATGTAAGTCCAACTTAGTATTTCTCTGAGTGTAGGATGAGGTCCACCCTGTATTACAGTCACCTGGAATGTGTCAAGAAAATTCAGATTCCAGAGTCCCATCTGCTACTTGCTGAATCCATATTCCAAAAATCTGGGACCTAAAAATATATATTTTTAACTCTCAGAGTGATTCACATACACGCAAATGTTTCAAAACACTAATTCTGGGCTGGGTATGGTGGCTCATGCCTCTAATCTCAGGGCTTTAGAAGGCCAGGGTGGGCAGATCACCTGAGGTCGGGAGTTCGAGGCCAACTTGACCATCATGGTGAAACCCTGTCTCTACTAAAAATACAAAAATTAGCCAGGTGTGGTGGCAGGCACCTCTAGTCCCAACAACTCAGGAGGGTAAGGCAGGAGAATAGCTTGAACCTGAGAGGTGGAGATTGCAGTGAGCCGAGATTACACCACTGTACTTCAGCCTGGGCGACAGAGCGAGACTCTGCCTCAAAACAACGACAACAACAACAATAAAAACACGAGTTCTGGATATAACTGTTATTATATTGATCATTTAAATGGAATCTGAGGAAATGAAAAGCATTAGCATTCTTTATTAATGGGGGGATGAATTGATGTCTTCACATGATCTAATCTCTTGATCACTTTGCTGTAAAATCCCTCTACTGTCTGCCCTTCGGTAGACAAACCTGCTACAGGAATTAAGTATTACATAGACACACCCTCCGATGGACAAGCTGGACAGCCAACAGTTCCTGTGGAGAATCTAACCAAATCCAAAGGAACAGAGCACTTTTTAGTGAATAATATCCTTCCAGAATATCACTGAGACAGAGGACAACAAAGATTATTCTGGTGCTTTGCAGTCTGGGAAAAGCCATAAAAATAAAGCTAAAAATGGGGCCTACGAAAATCAGCATGACCTAATTAGGCAGAGGAACCAAAAATAAGTTTGACAGAGTCTGCCTTTTCTGTTTTTTCCACTAAAATCATTTTATTTGGTTTTACACTAAAGCTTAGAAGAGAGAGAAGATCCAGGAATGTTTGCTGCTGACATATGTATATGTATATGTATGTATGTATATTACCCTGGGTGTGAAGAGAAGTAGGAAAGGGAATGAGAGAGCGAGGAGGAATGCCATTGTTCATGATGAGGGGAGAAAACAAATATTCTGCAGACTGAATAGAGATGTTTTTGAAAACTATCTGCAAGACTAGAATACACACAGAATAATTTGGGGTTGCTAGTTTAAAATCCTTTCAAAATGTGCTAGAGGGAACTTCAAGCTAAATCCTCATTTTCTGGTACTAGGAAACAGTTCGCTTAACTTACTTGGGAATAGCTGTAATAAAAAACGTTTTGAATTGTCTCTTTTCAATACAGTTAAAGTAAAATCAGAAGTATATGCTGTTTTTTACACCACCCGCTGGTGAAGTCATGTTATATGTCTTGCTTTTATAAGCCAGTGTTATATTTTACACAAGAAGAGTAATTTATGTAGCAGTTTAGGAATCCTCTCTGTTGCGTTTGCTATGACATGTAGTCTCTCAAATAAGGTGAATCATTGGTTGCCATTTGGGAAACTGTTAGCAAATTTGGAAGACAACATCGTGGGTAAGTTTTGTGACTTCTATTCCCATGTGGGTAGAGACAAACCATTTCAGACAAAGAGTAAACTAATTTTCTTTCAGAATTCAAAAGAAGGGAATGGAAAAATAGTAGTTTTTTTTTAAAAAAAATAATTATCCTGAAGTGAAATACTGGCTACAATGCAACATTTGAAACAAATATTTTAAATTTGAGCCAACATTCTCACTTGAGCCAAAACTTATTCTCCAGGTTGCATTCCCTTCAGATTACAGCATTAAGAAGTAGAAGCTACTTACTATTTGTTTAACCACCACTCCCATCAAAAGTTATCATTTAGCCTTTTCAGCATCTGGTCCCTAACCTATAGCATTATGATAACCCAATCCACCTGAAGTGAAGACTAAATGAAGTGGTTGCATACTTAGTAAATTGCGAATCAGTATTGTTAGTCAGAAAAACACTCTTTTACTTAAATTTGCTTTAATAAAAGTATTAAAATATATGTGTCCTCTATAAATTTGATAATCCATGTTTAAGAGCAAGACTATACTAACTCAAAAGAAAATAGATCTTTTAATATTAATACTTTTATTTTTATTAAATAATTGTGTTCTCCCCCCACCCCATCCCATTCCGTTTTGCTTTCTCCGCAGTCTCTGTTGAGTATCCGTGGCTCCCTGTTTTCCCCAAGACGCAATAGCAAAACAAGCATTTTCAGTTTCAGAGGTCGGGCAAAGGATGTTGGATCTGAAAATGACTTTGCTGATGACGAACACAGCACATTTGAAGACAGCGAAAGCAGGAGAGACTCACTGTTTGTGCCGCACAGACATGGAGAGCGACGCAACAGTAACGTTAGTCAGGCCAGTATGTCATCCAGGATGGTGCCAGGGCTTCCAGCAAATGGGAAGATGCACAGCACTGTGGATTGCAATGGTGTGGTTTCCTTGGTGGGTGGACCTTCAGCTCTAACGTCACCTACTGGACAACTTCTCCCAGAGGTGATAATAGATGACCTAGCTGCCACTGACATTATTCACTAATTTGAAATAATCAAAGCCTGGACAGTTTAGGCTGTTATACCGTCCTGCTTCCTCAAAATGAAAAGTTGGTAAAAATAATACATGATTAATCAAAGGGAAAACAATAGAATATTGAGAATCAATTGAATTGTACGGGAGCATTAGCTTTTGTTGTATGGGAATTCATTGTAAGGGACCATGGCTTTAGGTTAAAAGGGCCCAGTTTTTAGAGTCTGCTTTGAAACACATATCTGCAAATTTGGTAGACCTACCAAGACAAATAATGGACATTTTCACCATCAAATCTGTAAGATGCATAATCACGAAGAATTGTAAAATTATCTATTCATATTCTGGAAAATTCATATTCTTAAAATTAAATATTATAACCAATTTGTTGATAATGGGCAGTTTCATACAACTGTCAATATTTACAGTGCTATTTTAAAATGACTCTAAAATGTGTTGTTTTTTAATAGGAAGAGATATAGAAATAATTAAAGAAATTTCAGGAAAGCACACACATTTCATTGTACATCTGTGTTTGTGCATGGAAAAAAATTGGCCCACGTATGTCAATATTGTCAATATAGCCTCAAAGAAAATAATTCAGCCTTGAGACTATATAATCATAGTATTTATTGGGGGGGAGATTGATCTGATTAGTAATCATTGATAGAGGATAAAAATAATTTTCACCTAAATGAAATAAAATAATAAATGACTTTAGCATGTTTACAACAAATTTCCTTGAAAATTGTGACAGGTTAATTAAAATATTTCTGTAATATAATTGTGTTATACAACTGCATCCACTGGTGAATTCCTCTTAAATAGTACTACCTGCAATAACTTTTTTTTAAAAACAAAACTGTTTATAACTTAACAATAATTCAACATTTTATTCCTTGAAAATTCTTAACTGGAAAAATTGCATGTGGCATGATTTACCAAAGAAATGCTATGTGGTGTTGTATTACTTATTAGAAAGAGTGGTTTGAGCCATCAGTATTTGGTTTGCAGGGCACCACCACTGAAACGGAAATCAGAAAGAGAAGGTTAAGTTCTTACCAGATTTCAATGGAGATGCTGGAGGATTCGTCTGGAAGGCAAAGAGCCATGAGCATAGCCAGCATTCTGACCAACACAATGGAAGGTAAGAAGCAGGTCATGGAACAGTCAACTTTCTGTGATTATGTGCTTTGTGAACTATTCCTTCTTTTCATAGAATTACTGAAGTCTGTTACCCAGATCAAAACTATATACTAGACCTAAGAATGTGATATATGGAGTATATTATCACATTGATTACAAAAACTAATATTGGCCTTATTTCTTTTTGAGTTGGGTCCTTACCTTGCTTGCAGAGTGATATTTCACCACTTGATATTATATCAATGAGGATTTCTTCTTATGTTATGTTACTCATATGCAAATAGAGTAAACTCTTCCCCCTTTCTAAGTCTTGGTATATAGAAGCATAAGGAAACATTTCTTTCAGGCTTTAGTCTGTTCTTCAGGCATGGAGGTGTTGATAGGGTTGTGGGAGCGCTTGAATGAGTTGGACAAATCAAAACCTGTCCTCCACTCCAAGAGAGATCCTACGAAAGGGTCTCTCTTCCATCTTCTACATACACAACAACCATTACATTCCTCCAAAGGACCATGGACAGATATGTTCATTGATTTTGACATACAGGAATGGGCAGCAACTATTTATACACTAAACTTGTTCATACTTCACACAGTCCTCACTCCGTGAAGTCTGGAGAGAGAATATATTAGTACTGCCCTTTTTAGATCAATTGTATGTCAATTCTAACATATGTTCTTTAAAAAACATCTATTACATTTTGTATCACGTCTTCTTGGTGTATTAGATATACAGTCACATAATAATTATTTTGTAACAGGCCTCATCCATTAAAATTTCAAGTAATATTTTAAATACATGATGCTAAAATTCTAAAAGATATGTACCAGCCACAAAAGTAGATTTGAGTCTGAATGTATACTAAAAAGAAAGGCATACTACATTCTCATTGTGTGCAAGATGAATGTTGATATGGAAACTATGAGAGGAGAGAATAGTTCATAAATATTATCACACACATAAGGGATCACAACTTTAGACAATGTTTTTAAAAAGGTACTTTCAGAAGAAACCATAATTATTTAAAATTTTAATAGTTGTGTAATGCTTATTTAAAATTCTGTTTTGACAAAGAGAATACAGCAATTTAATCAATCATAACCTAGTGATTTTAAAGCAAAATATTAAATTCAAAGTGCTTATTTTCTGTATTTAAAAGAAAAAAGTCAATCTATATGACATTTTAATTAGTATTTTCTGAAAATATTTAATGGGATTGTCTTCTTAAGTTTCTTAAGTAATATGAATTTCTATTTTCAAATATAAGCATCAATTTTGTTAAATGATATAAAATCTACTGGCAATAATAACTCATTTTTGTTGTTATTTACTACTCTCCCTCTTTATTGTCCCTCCAGAACTTGAAGAATCTAGACAGAAATGTCCACCATGCTGGTATAGATTTGCCAATGTGTTCTTGATCTGGGACTGCTGTGATGCATGGTTAAAAGTAAAACATCTTGTGAATTTAATTGTTATGGATCCATTTGTTGATCTTGCCATCACTATTTGCATAGTCTTAAATACCCTCTTTATGGCCATGGAGCACTACCCTATGACCGAGCAATTCAGTAGTGTATTGACTGTAGGAAACCTGGTAAGTACATTTGAAGTTTACTTAATTACTTTGGCAGAGGTGGGAGACATAGACCAAAGGGAAAGATCTGTTCGTGCTGTGCTGAACCCAAAAATTGTATCCTCTTTCCTCATAGAAAGAAATATCTAAGGAATATTACAGGGAATCTCAGCAATAGAGCCTAAAACTCAACTGGTATGAATGCTAATTGTTTAGGCCAATGTCTGTGCTGATTGATCGTGGTGTCTTACCAGTTGTAAACATCTCAAAATCTTTACAGTTGTTCTTTCTGGAAATGCGGGTCCAGATAAACCAGAAGATCTAATCCTGGCTCCACAAACATGTGGTTTTAACCCACACAGCCTCTAAAAAAATCATGTCCATTGAAAGGATGACCCAAAGATTGATGTATATTTTAAAAAAGAACATCATTGTTTCAAGTTAACTACCTAATAAAAAGCTTCAGTGATATTCATACAAGAAAATAAATAGTTGCTAAATGTGCATTTGTGATTTAGCCATACCTCTGGTTTAAATTACTGAGCATGCATCTGTGTCTGTGTGTGCTGATCAAAATGAGTGAACACGTAAGAAAAGGGTTTACATATATTATTAATCAAGACCTTGCCCTGTACTAACTCAAACAAACTTGGGGCAAGGGGTAGTGGGAAAACTGGAATGGAGGGAAAAGGTAGACTAACAAACTAAATAAAGGGCAGTATTGCAGTCTGACTTCAGGAACAGTCTTCATCAAGGGCTTAGATATGGCCTGCAAGTTCACTGCATCATTTGTCTTTAGGTCAGCAAATGTTCAGTAAAAGCTCACTGATTTTACATCTTACAACCTCTACACTGGAAAAAGCCTGAATCTCTTTTTGAGTCTCATTCCAAAGACTCCTGATAGAACTTCGGCATAATTTGGGTCAGATGCTCACCTCTGATTTAATCAGCTTTGGCAGAGGGTGGAATCGTGTTGAAAACATAGCAGTCCTGAGGAATCATGGGTGGAGGAGCAATTGCCAACAGAAGGGGGAAAGGAAATGCTAGTGGACAACTGGATAAATGTGTGCCCTAATAAGCGACCTCAAATTCTCTGCATTACGTGACTCAGTAGAATACTCACATATTCTTAAGATTTTCTTCATCTTTGGCAAAGGCCATGTCCCATTTTTCTGTTGCCTCTCTCAGTGTTTACATGGGAGTCACTCAATGAATAACCCACTGGTTGATACCTAGCCAAAAAGGCTGCTACAGGTAGCATGATTTTGCAAAAGAACACAGGCTTTGCAGTGGAGTGGAACTGAGTTTGACCTTAGTTGCCAGTGCTTACTAGTGATATGGCCTCTGGACAAGTCTGATAAACAATCTGAGTCTTTGTTTTCTACTATTGAAATGAGTGTAGTAATCCCCTTCGTGCGGAATTGTTGTGAAGGTCACATGAGGTAATGTGAAAGCACCTAGACTGTGCCTGGCATCTAGCATGTGCTCAATAAACAGTTTCCTTCCTCATATATATGCTATTACCCTTTCAGACCTTTCTTTGAAATAATGATGGAAAATATTTCTGGTGTAGTTCTTGTATTTTTCCCAGGATATTGGACAGTCAGGGAAGTTGAACAGGTGAAGGAAGATTTTGGAAACTTGCCAGAGTGAAACAGTAAATATAGAATTCCAATGTTGGAGCAGTTGAGTATGGAAACACAGGATAAGAGAGGCTGGATTATAAGATGATTGAATGAAAAAGCACATGACAAAAGCATCAAATCTAGGTCCTGGTCAAAGTGGTCATGGTAAATATCTGTGTGGTTTTGAAAAGTCACTTAGATCCTTGAGTCTATTTTCTCAACACACATATAAACAATGAGTGTGTTGGACTAAATGACTTTTTATGTATGTTCCAGTTCTACAATTCTATTACTTGATGGGTAGTAACTGAAATAATGAGGTGGGAAAGTGGAATGGGAGACTGATGCCTGGTAGATTGTTGGTGATAGAACCATCTATAAGTTCAGTTTAGTGCTGGGGAAACAAAACTTGTCAAGATAGAGAGCATAAATTATAGGGAACGGACCTGAGTTATTTATTTCTAACCATAACAATAGGAGAATATGTAAAGTGACTGACTCTATTGGTTGATACCTCCTTACTATAATGATTAACATATCAATAATGCATTGCATAATTTACAAAGCATTTGTTCATAGAATATCTTATTTCCTACCCATAACAACCTTTATCATAAATATTTATACATATGAAAGTAATACATATATTTAATATATAGGCAGAGAGAGAGCATGTGAGAGAGAAAGACAGAATTTCTATCATGGGTGCTTAGCTGACTTAAGACTATATTATAGATCATAGATGATTACACAGCATGTTTTGTGGAGAGCTTATAATTTGCTCATTAACATATATTTAGAATATCTATGGACTAGTTTATTACGGCTCAAATTATTGCATACTGCCTTATATTATACATGAGGACATTGAATTGTGGAATTTTCCATCTTAACTTAGATCAACCTACCCCATTTTGTATTGTTTCTGCAGTACATAAAAATTAATCACTTCCTTGTTGATGAGATTAATCAAATTTGAATATCAAGAGACCTTGAATCTCAATTAAGTTTTGCTAAGGTGCTCTGTATTTTTGTGGAGTATTTTTCTGTTTGTTTTTTAATCATTATAAAATGCTTGCAACCATCATAGGGATTCAATAAGCAAAAAATAGCCTATCAATCGTAGTAGGTTAGACAACATCTTCATCATAACAAACATTTCCAACCTACCTGAAAATGCTGAAACTAGATTAAAATGTACCAAAAACAATCCCATTGATTTTTAGGGCCTTAACTGAAAACATTTACAGAGATATAGCTGTCATTTTGGATTACTAGCTGTAATAAAAATATTATTTTTAATGAAAAGTTTCATGGTGGGATTACATTTTTAGATAAGCGTAAATTTAGGGTATATGTTTTTAAAGGCATGAGATCTAGTCATTTTAGAAGAGCTGAAAATACCACCTTATGATTTTCTATAGAAAGAGATGTTTGTAGATTATTTCCCTGGATGGTTCTAGCTCACTTTAAATAATATATTTCTATCATCAGAGTGCCTATTTCAAATAATAACTGCTTCTAAAAGTTTTATACAAGAAATAAAATTTGTATAGTTAGAACTTACTTTGTATTTACCAGGCAAAATCACTATTTGAAAAAAAGAATCTTTGATGTGTTATTCTGTAAAATGAAAAATATATTTTTCAATGGGCATTTCACCATATACCTGGATTTTCATGTACTAGGCTTGCTTAAAATACATTTTATTTCTATTTGAGTGAATGGATGACTACCGTCAGGCTGTTTTTCTTTCTGTGATGGGTATTTTTCATCTGTGATTGGAAACAATGAAGTGTTAGCTGAATTTATACATCTGTAAGGGTGGATCAATATTTCTTTTAAGTAATACAATGTTTTAGGAAACCAAATAATTGTTATACTGTTATTTTGACAGAATTCCTTCAAGATAAAGGCTGATTTATCTTGGTAAATGCTAAGCTTGACTTTACAGTCATAAATTGTAATTTTTAACTATAGTGAATTAAGAGAATTGCTTTAAAAGATTTTCTGCAAGAGTGATTTCACAATTCTTCATGTCCTGTGTCTCTCAGCCTATCATTTTGAGTTAAAAAATAAATGTGTTTGTTTCATTGTTTTTCTTTCTATTGTCAAATACACATTTAGCTAGCCACTCAAGTGATTTATTAATCTTATTTACATGTATATGCATACTGAGTATTTTCTCCTGCTGGTTTCAGTTAAATCTGCAGTTTGTTACTCTACTAATCCATTAACCTTAATTCTGAGGCATGCATCCAGAGATCGTTATTATAAACCATTTACGGCAAACTTACTCTTGTTTCAGGAATGTTTATAAAATTATAGAAATAAGATGGTATCCCTTAAAAAACACAAAATCAAAAACAAAATATGGTTTTTATGAAATCAATTTTTAATAACTTTCAATAATATGTGGATTTGTTCCTGATGCAATACTACCCAGAAATGAATTTGGTTGTGATTGTGTTAGACATGTAGTGTACCAACAAGGGCAATAATTCAGGAGCTATTATTCAATACCAGATTTAAAATGTAGACCACGAAATGTTTTAAAATTAGTGTTTTTCTTGGAAATCCAGCAGATTCATTAAATAATATCACTCTGCTTAATAAAATACTCTCCTAGAGGGGAAAAAAAAAATGCTAGACATGACTGGGTGTGGTGGCTCATGCCTGTAATCCCAGTACTTTGGGAGGCTGAGGCGGGCAGATCACTTGAGGTCAGGGGTTCGAGATTGGCCTGGCCAACATGATGTGAAACCCTGTCTCTACTGAAATTACAAAAATTAGCTGGGCATGGTGGCCCACTCCTGTAATCCCAGCTATTTGGGAGGCTGAGGCAGGGGAATCACTTGAACCTGGGAGGCGGAGGTTGCAGTGAGCCGAGATCGTGCCACTGTACTCCAACCTGGGCAACAGAAAGAGACAATGTCTCAAAAATAAATAAATAAAAATGAAAATGAAAACAAAAAAAAAAAAGCTAGACTTGAGTTGATTTGTCACATTTTCTCACTTTAAATTTTAGATATTTTTATTCCTGACTATTAATGTTCTTCTTTATAAATTCATGTAGCATCAGTGTTTTTCAGTGCTCTTGAAGTAGTGCTGATCTCTATTTTTAGGTCTTCACTGGGATTTTCACAGCAGAAATGGTTCTCAAGATCATTGCCATGGATCCTTATTACTACTTCCAAGAGGGCTGGAATATCTTTGATGGAATTATTGTCAGCCTGAGTTTAATGGAGCTTGGTCTATCAAATGTGGAAGGATTGTCTGTACTGCGATCATTCAGACTGGTATCTATTTATATATATTCTTGTCGCTCATTGGCACATTTATTTTGAAATTGAATCAATGTATATTTATATAATTATTAATTTTAATTTTAATTTTACATCAATATATAACATTCTAAAAAATTATAAACATCCTCTTTAAGTATAAACAGTTTCTAAGATTGATGAAAGCGTTTGAAATACTTTATAATGATTAGGTATGTAGGGCACATCTGAAAACCTACGTGTACTTCCCAAAACTGTGTTTTCAGTTTATGAAGTTTTTTTGGCCTTACAGTCTGTAAAGACATGCAAATAAGAATTTTAGGCCCCAATTAATTTTAGCTTTTTATTAACCCTACTTCTATGAATGGGGACTGTTTTAAAGCAACATGCGGGGAAATATTTGATGTTATTAATATCTTAAATAATTGTATAACAAACTTTTTAAATTATAGCACAATTTTATTGAGAAATATATATAATTTTTATTGAAAATTAAGCAAAATGTGTATTCAAATTTTTTCTGTACATTTGTATCATATTATTTAGTTTATTTTACTTTTATTTTATTTGGCCCATAAAAATATATGATTTATACTTTTAATATTTCTTTTTACTCTCTAAAATAGAACCTGAAGATAACATTAGTTTGCTAATTTAAAAATGTCTCTAATCAAAATATCAATTTGTTTACATGGGCATATCTTTTGATGAATCAGAAATGTTTTATTTATTATTTCTGAAATGTTTTATTATTTTTACTTTTGCCCTTAAATGATATTATGACCTGATTTACAATTCTAATATTGTTAACACTGGTTTTTCTGGATTTGAAATTGAATTAGTTCAGCATATTTTGAGTTTTTACATCTACCACATGTGGTTCTATGATACCACATACTAATAAAATAATGTATAAAATTATATTATGATTACTACTAAGAGCATCTTTTCACTTCATTACAGCTTAGAGTTTTCAAGTTGGCAAAATCCTGGCCCACACTAAATATGCTAATTAAGATCATTGGCAATTCAGTGGGGGCTCTAGGAAACCTCACCTTGGTATTGGCCATCATCGTCTTCATTTTTGCTGTGGTCGGCATGCAGCTCTTTGGTAAGAGCTACAAAGAATGTGTCTGCAAGATCAATGATGACTGTACGCTCCCACGGTGGCACATGAACGACTTCTTCCACTCCTTCCTGATTGTGTTCCGCGTGCTGTGTGGAGAGTGGATAGAGACCATGTGGGACTGTATGGAGGTTGCTGGCCAAACCATGTGCCTTATTGTTTTCATGTTGGTCATGGTCATTGGAAACCTTGTGGTACGTATGTATTACAAATGCTCATAAATTAGAACAAGAGCAGACAGTAGCTGGGAAGGTGGCCAGATATGGTAAACATATCTCTGGTTTATAGTAAGTGGCCTAGACTAAAATCCCCCTATTAACACTCTGAGAATAAGCAAGTTATTTAACCTCTCCTGGACTCTGGTTTCCCATTTTTTATGACATTGGGATAACAAAACTGAAATCATATCTTTGATGTAAAGATTAAATCAGGGGTATTTATGAATGCCTGAGGGGCATAACTATTAGATTTTCCTTTCTTCTTCAAAGAAAGTAAATTTTTATCACTAAGACGAATTGTGTCCTAATATTGTTTTGATATGAAAATGACCTCTACTAAATCTAAAAAGACAACTATCTATTCTATAATCAAATTGCTCTTTGCATGTTCATAGTTCATGTAGTTGGCTTACTCAGAGATATAGGTCATATACTACCAAGTTTTGAAGACACATTTCAGTGAAGTAGACCATTATATTTTAGCTATGCATTGTAATTATCCAAGTAACTTGGAGGAGGACAAAATGTTTCCTTCCCTGAATTTGCATTACTAAAGGAAAACCAATTATTACAGTTTAACTTATTCATATGTATGGACATTGTTCAGACTCAAAGGGCTTAGTTTTAACTGTGACTTAAAATCACTAATATAAAAACATAGTTTATATAGTTAGATGTTTAATGCTTAAATTTCTCAATCATGTGTGGGCAAAGCATTTCTTTATGTCATTACATTAGGCCTTTCCTTTGAGGGGGATACATTTCAGATAAACTTGTTCAAAAGAATGCTACTGAGATACCTACAAACACGCAATTTTTTTCTCCAGAATAGTAAATTAGGGAGCTCTAGATTCTGAAAAAAATCTGATACAGAAATAGGGAAACAAACTGGGGCTTTTGCCTTGCATGTCTTCCTATAGTGTAACATATTCTGAAACTCAGTAACTAACTCCATTTCAGGCTAAAAATATTGTTATAAATTTTCTTTTACATCAGAAATAATGAATTATTCCTGCATTAACCATAACTTACCAGTTGGCTGGGTAGCTTTTTCACATATCCTATGATATTCTGAGAGTTAATATTGCCTCATACTTTCTACACACATGCACACACACACAAAGAAAGAAAAAGAAAACTTATGAGTTTAGCCTAAACCCTGGTACACTTTTTGATTTCTCTCCATCTGTTGAGCTATTTGAACACATAAATTTCAAAGTGTATTTGATGGGAAACATGTTAAATCGTATATAATTTGACTTAGAAATTTCTGCTGTTATAAAAGTTTGTGGCCATCGGGCCAAAGGAATTTGTATTTCAAGTGCATCATTTGGTACATATCATCAGGCTATTAAATAAATGAGTTCATTCTTTATATACATGAAGCTAGAAATTCCCTAGGGAAAAAAAAAGGTAAGATGAAGTAAGATAAAATGATTAAGATGAAAGTATCTTTTTTTCTCTCTCATTGGCAAAAACCTTGAGGGCGAGATTTTGTCTTTTCCCTGGCAAACCTGAGTAGACACCATTTAAAATCTTAGAAGCTCTGCTTTCCTATTGTCCCTCCCAACAGGAAAAAAGGAGAGGTGCTTGTTTTATCGTTTTGCCCTTAGAGCAGGATATCAAGTCCTTTAAAGAGTGTGTGACTTAGGCATGGCATCTGAAATATAGTAAGCATTCAATAAACATTTGCTGAAATAATTTTAGCAAAGATCTGAGTTCCCTTTTTAGGCTGTTATTTAAATGCATATTTCAATATTAAAATAGTTTTTTTCGTTTTTTCTTTTAGGTTCTGAACCTCTTTCTGGCCTTATTGTTGAGTTCATTTAGCTCAGACAACCTTGCTGCTACTGATGATGACAATGAAATGAATAATCTGCAGATTGCAGTAGGAAGAATGCAAAAGGGAATCGATTATGTGAAAAATAAGATACGGGAGTGTTTCCGAAAAGCCTTTTTTAGAAAGCCAAAAGTTATAGAAATCCATGAAGGCAATAAGATAGACAGCTGCATGTCCAATAATACTGGAATTGAAATAAGCAAAGAGCTTAATTATCTTAGAGATGGGAATGGAACCACCAGTGGTGTAGGTACCGGAAGCAGTGTTGAAAAATATGTAATCGATGAAAATGATTATATGTCATTCATAAACAACCCCAGCCTCACCGTAACAGTGCCAATTGCTGTTGGAGAGTCTGACTTTGAAAACTTAAATACTGAAGAGTTCAGCAGTGAGTCAGAACTAGAAGAAAGCAAAGAGGTAAGAATGCTTTTAAATTTTTTGTTGTATTTCCTATGATAACCATGTACTACAGTTATTTACTATTTTCATTGTACTTATATGCATTATTAAAAAGTAATATTGAAAGTCATATATATATATATATATATATATATATATAGTGATGCTGGAAAATCACCAGATACTCTTTATGGGGAAATGCATTTCTAAAAATTCCAACTTTTCACAAGAAATTAAACCATTCTGAGTATTTAGTATATTCATTTTCTTGATCGTTTGAAAATGTGGTTTAAAAATGTGGCCTTTTAGGCTGGGCATGGTGGCTCATGCCTATAATCCCAGCACTTTGGGAGGCCAACAAGGCTGATCATTTGAGTCCAGGAGTTCAAGACCAGTCTGGACAAGATGGCGAAATCTCCTCTCTACAAAAAAATATGAAAATTCACTGGGCATGGTGGCACATGCCTGTAGTCCCAGCTACAAAGGAGGCTGAGGTGAGAGGATTGCTTGAGCCCAGGAGGTAGAGGCTGCAGCGAGCCATGATCACATTACCCTACTCAACCCTGAGTGACAAAGCAAGACCCTATCTCAAAAAAAGAAAAGTAGCCTTCCAAAAAAGAGATGTTATTTAATACATTACACTCTCAACTACATTATGTTCTTTAAAAAAATAAATGAACTTATTTTCTTGATCTCCTTACTCTCTATATTAGGTTTTGCTTATTTTTATGTGAAAATTTATGTACTTTTGTTAACCTCTGAAAGTCTGATTCACTATGATAGTGTTTCATTTATGAAAGTGTTATACACATTAGGAAAGTGCAAGTAGGACTGATTATATTTTGCCCAGTCAAGGATGAGCAAATCTATAGTCTTCCAGAGTAACTTGAAAATACTACGAACTACTTTAAAAAGCTTCACTTGAGGGCTATAGTTATTTTGTAGATTAATTAACCTGCTCTTACTAAGGAAGAGAAAAAAGAAGGAAGGGAGGAAGGAAGGAACGAAGGAAGGAAGGAAGGAGAGGAGGGAGGGAGGGATGAAAGAAGGAAGGAAAGAAGGAAGGAAGGAAGGAGAAAGAAGAGGGAAAGAGAGGAAGGAAGGAAGGAAGGAAGGAAGGAAGGAAGGAAGGAAGGAAGGAAGGAAGGAAGGAAGGAAGGAGAGGAGGGAGGGATGAAAGAAGGAAGGAAAGAAGGAAGGAAGGAAGGAGAAAGAAGAGAGAAAGAAAGGAAGGAAGGAAGGAGAGGAGGGAGGGAGGGATGAAAGAAGGAAGGAAGGAGAAAGAAGAGGGAAAGGAAGGAAGGAAAGAAAGAAAGAAAGAAAGAAAAAGAAAGAAAGAAAAGAAAGAAGAAAGAAAGAAAGAGAAAAGAAAGAAAGAAAGAAAGAAAAAGAAAGAAAGAAAGAAAGAAAGAAAGAAAGAAAGAAAGAAAGAAAGAAAGAAAGAAAGAAAAAGAAAGGAAAGAAGGAAGGAAGGAGGGAAGGAAGGAAGGAAGGAAGGAAGGAAGGAAGGAAGGAAGGAAGGAAACTAATCATCCTACTGCATGATTAGTATTCTTAAGTTTCTATCATAGTAGTAATGGTATTAATTCTTCAATTCTGTGTTGTGGAAAAGAGGATTAAAATTCTTTACTATTATTTATACATAGACATTTAATATATGAATACAAAGTAAGTCTAGTACAGATGGAGTTATAAAAGACACGTTTTAGCTTAAGGGTATAATGTTGACACAGTGGGAACCAAACCAACAATGTATGATTTTGTGAGCATATTTTGGAACTCTTTTTTGTAAATAAGCGTATCAACAAAATTTGATCTGAAATCCTTATAATAGGTAACTGACAATCTTACAACTCATAGCTTCCTGAGTTTTTTCAGGTATTTTAGAGTTGCTGAAAGATAGTATGATAATAAATTGGAAAATATTTTGAAAAAGGTAAAATACCTACAAAATTAGGTAGTGATTTTTTTCTCTGAATTCCATTTAAAGTCTGCTTAGTGAGTTCAATTCTAATTTATGTTGCTCATTCTGACAAACTAAGAATTCAACTCTAATTTTATTTCTGATCACTTGGTATGAATTTATGTAAGAAGCAATACCAGTCAATTAACAAGAACTTACTGAGCACTTTTTGTGAATTCAGCAATCTGCTGGATGCTAGGGGTGAAGAAGAGCTCTATAACAAAACTCTCCTTCAAGGAAATCTCAACATGTTTGAGTAAGCTAACATGAACTCATGAAATCATTAAAGACCCATTAAAAAGTTTAATCCTGTCAGGTTGCATATGAGGCTATAGATATTGAGGACAGCAAGAGTCATTGCTAAATGGAAGAGATAAAATTGAAATAGGCCTCAAAGTTTGGGTCAATATAGATTAACAGAAAGCAAAATGCTGAAGCTTACTAAAGGAAAGCTGGAGCTGACAGTGAGCTTGGTATTAAAGAGAGTTTAGGGTTATTATTGCAGATTATCATGCAGTGATAATCTACAGAGGTAAGTATTGGTTGAATATATAGTGGAAAATATGTTTGAATGTGTGAGGTAGTTTCAGATTATAAAGTTTTAAAGTAAGCCACAGAGTTTGGAGTTAATAGGGAGCTATTTTCTGTTCTGAAGTAGGGGAAGGCAATAGGAAAGTGCTGTTTTAAGAACATTAATTTGACATCAAAGAGTAAAACAGTTTAGAGTGAAAGATAAGAAAGATTATCTTGGGGAATGTGGTGATAATCATTCGATAGCAATGAGGTGATAAAATTCTCAGCTAGGGTAATAAGTAATGAGAATTGAGACTCATTGGCAACCTGAGAAACCTACTAAAGAATCTGGGAAAATGGAAAAACAGCAATGCCACTTTCTGAAATGGCCTTTAAAAAGGGCTACCCGGTTTATGTTGGAAAAGGAGTTCAATTGGGATATACTGAATTGGAAGCATCAGTGTTGGGAAACAGTCTGAGTCAGAGGTCAGGGTTTAAAAATAAGGTAAAATGTTTGATAATGCAGATTTTATAATTACCTGATTCCCTGAAAATGAAGGAGCTCATCAAATAAGTAATTATAAAGTGAAAGAAAAAAGAGAAAACTAGAGACAAAGTAGCATAAAAACTTGGGGTCAAAAAGAGGCAGAAAAGCTAAAAGGCAGAAAACTTTTTCTAGATTAATACCACAGAATTTTTTGACATCAGATTTATGGAAAGTAAATATCTTAATTTCCTCCTACCGAACAGTTGGTTTCCAAACTACTTTAAAAATTTCATAATGACCACAGATATTTCAAATGACTGCTCATTATCATGTCTTTTTAATGGTTTAAACATCATAAATTTAGAATAACAAGATATAAATCTCTCCCTTGTTATGTAATCCTGGAAAACATTTCTTACCTGAACAAAAAGGTCTTCTAGGGTGATTGTGATAACTACTTTATCCTCTTCCAAGCTAAATTTTGAATACATAGAATTCAATTACAAAATGTAAAGAAATTATTTAAAATATATAAATATGTTAGTGGGAAAATCATTAAATAAATATAAAGGTATGTATTTTTATAAAGCTAGAATAAAATTTCAAATTATCTTGCACAGTAATATTAAATTCATCCAACAATAAATTTTATGTGAATGATTTAGTCAAATGAATACTTTAAAAACCCACCAAAACAGTAACAGGGCAACTCTCATACATGCTCACACACAAGATAAAAAGCAGACAGTTTTTAAAATAAAAAGCCAATACCAGCATGTTCTAATATTATAGAGCAGATTAGATGAATTCTAGCAAAGTGCATTTTTTATTTGAAATTTCCAAAAGCTGCTAGCACACTTCAGGTGCACACTTACATTGGCTGGGTTATTCCTTTTTAATAGGTATCACACACACACAAACACATTTAAAATAACATATCCATAAAGTGACATTTTGGTTCATGTTTCTTAGGTTTTTGACACAAGTAGCAAGAGAACATTGAACTTTACTTTGCAGAGCACAGAATATCCTTCCTCTTTGCTAATAAAGGAAGCACTCATATAAGTTAAACCCACCAGAGTTATACATTTTTCACTAAAAAAATTTCATGAAATGTCTACTTGAAGAGGAGACAGTAAATTAATCATTAATTTATATGGTATTTGAAAACTCCAGTTACTGTATTTCTTCTGTTCATTTTCCTAATAAAGGATACCTGACTAGTGCAGCTAAAGAGAAATGATCCCTAGAAGATTTTAGAGATAAACATAGGAATTGCTGTTATATATGTGTGTGTATATATCTGTATATATGAATACCACTAACATAAATAGGCTGGTATGGAAGCAAATACAAACTTTTGTATGAAAAAAGGTCAGGAAATTGAAGGCATGGATTTCAAAATAGTGATTTTTTTTTTAATATTGCAAAAACTTGGAATTATACGAATCTTTTTGAGACGCTCTAATGTAGAATTTGTTTTTATTTTTTTAAGTTCTCATAATCACGATTTCTTGAAATATTTCTATAACTATGAATTTTTACAATTTAATTCTTAAAAGATTATTGGTTTGTCTTCCTAAGTGAAAGATATAGAATAAATGCTTTTAACAATCATATTTGAAGTTGAATTCCAAACACAATCTAGCAATATCATACTGTGACCTTCACCGCTTACCATTCTTACTTCTCACAGGAGTAAAATCAAGCTGGAGCCATCAAGAATGCAGCTCTGGTGTTTTTTAACCAGCCAGAGGCTCGTGCCACCACTTTTACCCAGGTTACCCAAGCAAGTTGTACATGTATAATCACGTTCTAAATGAATTTTGACTGGCCTGCATGCTACTCAGCTATGTTCCTTCCCCTGCCATGGCAAGGAAGTGCTAGACTTGCCCAGCTGCTCTCTGCTGAATCGTGTGACACATCACAGCATGGTCAGGCGAGATGGGCAATCCCAACATCATATTTAATTCTGCTAATGGGTTTTCTAATTTAGTCTTTAGCCTTTTAAAATCAATTGCATGCTCTATAGGATCTATAATATCTATTTTAAAACATGATAGGAATGTTTATGGTACAATATAGTCAGGGATGTAGGAGGGCATGCATTTTTTTGTTTCTCTGCTTTTATTTCATTAAAATAAGACCACGACTTTTTGTTGTTGATTCAGCCTTTATAAGTAAATTGTATTACCAAAATAAGCCTCTGGGTTTTTTTTTTCTGATAGTACTGCCATTTTCAGATCATTATATTCAGATCTATGAATATAATTTTCAATCTATCCAATTCATGTGCTCCAGATGAAAATGTTTGCTTTCATGTTTTGGGGAAAAGGTTCTGTAAAAAAAGGAAAAAAAGAAAGAAAGAAAAAAGAAAAAAAAGAATAGGGTGATGGGTGATCTTGAGGTTTGGAGATGAAGGGCCATAGTCTGTATGCATTTGGGCAACACATATCTTGGATTTTCATGTAGGTTAAGAACAGTTATGTCTGCAAAACCATAGTGATCATTGTAAAGTAACTTAAAAAAGAAAGCTTCATGATATATGGGATGAAAATTCATTACATCTTGATCATTAAGTAATTGGCCTAGTGTACCCATTTTTTATTTGAAATTTCCATGATCTATGTTAATTTCTCCCTAAATGTTCTACCCAAAACTGACCAGGCAAAAAAGAGACTTGGAAAATTTACTATTTTCAGTTTTTAATTACTAATTTTAGTTTTGTGAGGGGTAAAGGGCATCTCCCAAGATCATTGTAGATTTGTGGTTTACTGAGCTTTCATTTTATTCTATTGACTCAACTTTCTCCATTGCTTACTGGAATCTCAGCCAGAGTGCGGGTTCTGGGAGGGAAATTTTGAAGCAAAAGTAAAGAGTTTGTAAATATTGGGCAGTTTTCAGGGCTTCTGGTGACAAGGAGTATCTAATTAGTTTGGGGTTGTCTCTGGGTTTAATTTATACATACTCTTATTTTCCCTAGGGATAATTGAGAATTAGTTGCAAAATGCAAAAAAAAAAAAAAAAAAAATCAGACATAAAGTTATCTATGGAAAATAGCAACAAAGATACAGTCCATGGTGATTTATGCAATTTTTATTCAGCACCAAATTTTTAGATTTAGAATAAAACAACATTATTAGTCATTGAAGAAAATCTGATTTCTTTTTCTTTTTTTTTCACAAGCAGAATAGAATTAAATAATACTGGCACATTATTATTTACGCCATGTTTGTAACAGGATTCCCTCTTTTTCAGAGTCTTTATGGAAACTTTGAAAGTAGATGTTTGACTAAGGTCCAGAGCACATGCCCTTCTGGAAAAGGCTTTGTGCTGTTTTTGGAATTTGGAAAGCAATGGAATAATGACTCTAGCTTTCAGTTTCTCTGTTACATGGCCAGTGTCTTCCAAATGTTCTCTGTGAAACTGAATGTGAGGCAGTTCTTTGAGAGGAGCAGATGGGTGTGTGAATAGCCATTTTAAACCCATCTCAACCTTTAAAGATGGTCTTGGAGCTTTAGTGTACTTCTGCTGGAAAAAAAAAAATAAGGCTCATTCAGATGAATACTTTTGTATCCTTTCTGAAAACAAATGGCCTTTTTCTTTTTCCTTTTTGATGCTCTTTTACCCTACTCTTCAACTACAGCATAATGATTTTCAGTTTCACATACCATGTTCTTATTCAGGCTATTTTAAAAATAAAAGGAGCTCCGGGGATGTTGTACATTTAATATATGTCCAGGCAAACCAGATGGTGGTGGTTCATATTTTTAATGTTTTGATAAGAGATCGCGAAAAAAAAAAAAAAAGAGCTACTGGCCTTGTTCTTCCCACCTAGGATAAGCAACCTAAGGGCTTCACTGTGTGGCTGTCTGTTTTTCATGTGAAATATCATAAGTCCAGATATGGTTATGCATATCCAAAAGATCAGACTAAGGCCCTGATAGTGTGTATGGCCAAAACTTTCCTCTTCTACTAGCAAGACAAAAATCCACAACTTTTTTAGAGAAATGGCTAGATTTTAAAGGCAATCTGTAATGGCTGAATCTTTTATTTTGCCTCTTGAATCATACAGCAGTTTGTGAGAGTCAAATATTTGATAGCTGACTGAAAATAAATGAAATGTGAGCGCATTTCAGTGGAAGTAGGCCAGTTGCTAACATTCTCTTTCATCTCTGAAAGTTAAATTTCATTATTTAATTGGATAAAAATCAAGAGCAATATTTGTCATATGGGGGAATTTCTATATAAGGTCATGCTATTGAGCAGCGGGGAATGGTCTCATGGCCTTTTTCGGGTGTTAACTCTATTGTTCTTATGTTGAAATAACCCATTCATTCCTGTGAGTGGTATTTGTAGTTAACCTTCTTGAAAACTTCATATTCAGGTACCATGTCTTTGAGGACATGGTTCTTGGATCAGCGTGCGGCTTCCACAGCATTGCGCCAGGCTTCTGCTACAGCCAGGCATGTTTTCTGTGACTGAATTAGGCCTGGAGAATGTTGCATCTTAAAACCTGCTTTCCAGCGTGCATTTGTAGAGCATAAGCCATCATCCCTCTGTAGACCCAGTCGTTTCTACAAGGGATGGAAGAATTTAACCTTTAAGTGCCATAAAATATTGGAGGAGTAGGGAGAAAATAGTACAAGAAAACAAGTTTGAACTTGTACTATGTGGTTTTATATGGAAGCTTTCTATTATTATGCCTATATGCCCAATTATATTTTTCTAACTACTTCAGAACAAGTATGAATTTAGCTATTTAGTATAGTCATCGAGTTCCTTAATATGGTAAATTTAATTTCAGGTTTCTTTGCTTTTTTTATATCATTGTAGTATCACAGCTATGGCAATATAAAGAAAGTAAGTTATTCTTTATATTTATTGGTCACTTGCTTTTCAATCAGTTATATGCTTTTAAACAAATTTGAAGGTCATTTTGGTTATGACTATAATAAGATGTATCACAAACCACCCTTGACTAGAATGTGAATGCCAAAGTGTTGAACTTAATTAGAAAAATGTTTAGATTATTTAGACTACATCAGTGTATAGAATTATGTATATAGTATAGATATGTATTTTATAAATGTATACAATTTAAAATGCTTATATAGTTTTTCAGGGTGTAAATTAATGATTTAAAAATACTGCAGTAAAGTTCTTTATGTATCCAGTGACTAAAGCATATCAGGTAGTAGATCATAATTGGTAAGTTGATGTAATTTAATAAGAATGTGATTCACAATTTAATTTATAAATATAGGTAAATGCATAACTTCAGAAATTTTATATAATTGATGCAATATTTTCATAACTTCATAGAATTAAAACACAGGTACTTTCCTGTGATAAATATGTGACCTAGGGCATTAAAAAATAATGTAGTAGCATTTCTGACTAGTAAGATTAAATTGGCGAGGTGCAGTGACTCACACCTATAATCTCAGTACTTTGGGAGGCTAAGGTGGATGAATCACTTGAGCCCAGGTGTTTGAGACCAGGCTGGGCAATACGGCAAAACCCTATCCCTACAAAAAAATTAAAAATCACCCAGGTCGGCCGGACGCGGTGGCTCATGCCTGTAATCCCAGCACTTTGGGAGGCCGAGGCGGGCGAACCACGGAGTCAGGAGATCAAGATCATCCTGGCTAACATAGTGAAACCCCGTCTCTACTAAAAATACAAAAAATTAGCCCGGCATGATGGCGGGCGCCCGTAGTCCCAGCTACTCGGGAGGCTGAGGCAGGAGAATATCGTGAACCCGGGAGGCGGAGCTTGCAGTGAGCCCAGATTGCGCCACTACACTCCAGCCTGGGTGACAGAGCGAGTCTCCGTCTCAATAAATAAGTAAATAAAATAAAATAAAAATAAAAATCAGCCAGGCACGGTGGCATGCACCTATAGCCCCAGCTACTTGGGAGGCTGTGATGGGAGAATCGATGGAGTCTGGGAGGTTGAGGGTACAGTGAGCCATGATCATGCCACAGCACTCCAGTCTGGGCCACAGAGTGAGACCCTGTCCCAAGGCGGGGAAAAAAAAAGAGAGAGAGAGAGATTAAATCATGACTGAGTCAGATTCTTCAACTTGGGAAAGCTGACTTTATGTCAACCTTCATAGATAAGGAAGCCTCCCATAAAACACTTTTTAGTGAAATGGAAACTAACTTACCATCTTCTAAGCTTTGGTTCATGAGGGTCCTGGGAGCTTGCAAAAGCTTTGCCAAGATTCCCTCTGAGCATTCCTTGAGGGACTTTCCAGAGCCTGAAAGATTATCTTTATAATCAGAAAATCTCTGGAATAACTGTAAAGCAATTCTCCATGAAATGGGTTCTACTCCTTGGACAATCAATAGTAGAATGGTGGCAGGGTTTTTTCCTTGTCCATTGTCAACAGATATGTTGTGCCTCACAATGCCAGGAGAAGAGAGGTGAACTGTGATCACTGTCCCTCTCTACCTTAAGATGTATAAATGCATAACCTTCAGAGCTATTAGAATAGAGATTATTTATATCCAAACAACTTAACCACATTCACAAATATATGTAATCTAATGACCTTCCCAATAACAAAAAATACACCCGGAGGTCCATATGTGTAAACAATTGATTCCATTGTCATTCAGGTTAGTGGCTATTAGGACTTGTGCTGTAAAGGGTTTGTTTTAAATATGTATATATTTGTATTAAACATAAGACACCTACAGAATACATGGAAGAATTATAATGTGAAAAATTAAACATCTCACAATTATATTAGCAGTGGTAACATGGGAAGTGAAGGGTGAGTATATTTTCTAAAGTTTTCAAATGGAAAAGTACGTGTGTGTGTATACATGTATAATTACTTTTTTATTATTAACATATTATTTTTTATTAAATAATTCCTATTTAATAAGAAAATGCATTTTCTAATATAATTAGTTAGACTCTGTTAGGACCAGACTTGAGTTATGGATCAAAATGGAGAGATAGAATTATCTAAAGACTATAATTCACTCTATAAAGTGACATTAAAAGATATTCAAACGTTTATTGATTCACTCTTCGTGAACCCAACATAACTATTCAGTGTCTGTTCTATACTTGGTGATATACTGGATCTTTTGGTATATATATGTGTGTGTGTATGTAGTTGGTATACATGTGTGTATATACATAGATGTATGTAAATATGTTCATATATTTAGGAGAATATTTGGTCAAAGGAAACAAGTATAGTAGATTAAATGCTCTATAAAATTTAGCATGAAGAAAATCATGCAAGAATGGCTTCATAAGAGGAGGTTGAGCTTTACTATGATGAGGCTCAGAAATCATTAAGTTTGGATTAGACAAGAGGACAAAAAAAATGAAACTTTCTATAACTAACCTCAAATACATTGGTTTCTTATTGTTATTACTTGTAAAGTGGATATTATGGCTGCCACTCATCAAAAGCCATAGTAATTAACCCATAAACTACCAGTGAAATTGGAAGAAAAAGTTAGTGGCTGAGACCAAACAGTTATCCAGTATTTTCTCAGAAGCTGCTGCAATTCTACCGAGCAGTAATTTTCCTAGGTCTTTCTTAAATGTATAAAAATATCCTGGCTATAAGAAGCAGAAAAATCCTAGGAGAGGAGAAGATGTCTTGGCTTTCCCACCTCTCCATAATGTAGAAGAAATTAATGGTAAAAAAAAAAAAAAAGTTTGTGCTATCATGACCCTAATAACTATCAGCCAGAAGTGATGGCCTAGCTTCTCTATTTACCATACTCCAGCCTAGGAGGTACTGTACTAAAAAATTGTATTTTTACGTGAAGTAATTTTCATAATATATATATTTGGACATGGCTAATATCAGGTTAATATCACCTTTAAAGTAACACAACAGAAAGTGTCATCTGGATACTACCCTTTAATTAGTTCACATTGTAAAATATTAAACTACATTTGCATTATGTCTTCATTAAGTCAGGAATTTTGAGCCAAATTTCCCCAACGTGAACTGTGTTTATGGCCTTTTTAAAAATAACACAGTAACTCTTTCAGAAGGCTTTGGCAGAGTGACCCTAACACTCAGCTACCAAAGTTAATGGGGGCTTTGAAACCATTAACATGTCCATGCACTATTCTTTCATCATAAAAGCTTTACATTATCTAGGTTGTGCTGTATGTCATGTCTTTGCATCTGTTTTCATAAAACATTGCACAATCCTGTCTTCCCAAGTGATCTCAGAGTACTTATTATTTATTCTTGTAATATTACAGTGGCTCTTCTAGCCATGTGTCATGTCACAATGATTTAGTTAAAGGAAATATTCACAGCCGGATCACACGTTGAATTCAGAATGTGCTCCTAATGAAAGTCTATAGAGATTCTGGACAGTGCCATTTATGAAGAAATTTCCATTTCATTTAGAATTCTTTGGCAAGTACTGAATTCAGTTATGCAGTTCAAAAAAAGAGAGAGATCCATCATTTTTCTTCTAGTAAAATAAGAAGAAAATTATGTAAGCCAGAGAAAAATAGAGTGCAAAGTTGAAATATAATGACTGTGACTCATGTTAATGTGCTGCTCTTCCTTTCTAAAATTATAGAAACATGGACAATACTTAGAAACAACTGGTAATATTCTTTGCCCTCTGAAAATTTCCATCTGAAGAGGTGGAAATTAAAATTTGATTTGATGTATTTTAGTTAATATAATCATTACTAGATGTCAGCATACCACTTTATCCAACTATTCTTGGCTTGGCCTCAATATTAACATATTAAGTTATGTTCATATAGCATTCATATACAAATGCAGATCATAAAACAAGTTAATCAGTATAATCCATCCATTCCAGACCACCCACACTGAATGTTGTCTAAAATTTTTTTGTCTGATTCAGGTCAGTAGTCATATTATTTTGAATAGTATGTCTTGATTTATGTTAAATTATTAGTACATAATGATCAGTAACACTAATAGAGTTAAATGCTATCACTACCTTTTTTTTTTTTTTTTTTCAAAAAATGACACAGTATTTCCCAGTTAGTTAAATAAAAGAGGGGAAAATCACATCTTTGAAATGGGATTTTGTTTCCAGAAATTAAATGCAACCAGCTCATCTGAAGGAAGCACAGTTGATGTTGCTCTACCCCGAGAAGGTGAACAAGCTGAAATTGAACCCGAAGAAGACCTTAAACCAGAAGCTTGTTTTACTGAAGGTAAACAAGCTCTAATGTGATTAAATACAATCTCCCCTTGTTCTTTACAGAGACTGAATATGCCTCATTTTTAAAAAATATATTTATGAAACGAGGTATGGTGGCTCATGCCTGTAACCCCAAAATTTTGGGAGGCTAAGGTAGGAGGATTGCTTGACCCCAGGAGTTTGAGACCACCCTGGGAAATGTAGCAAGGCTTTGCCTCTACAAAAAAAAAATAATAATAATAATAAAGAAAAAATAAATTAGCTGGACATGGTTGTACATGCCTGTGGTCACTGCTACCTCAGCTATAGCTGTATCTCAGAGCTTTTGCAGGGAATCGAGGCTGCAGTGAACCATGATTATGCCACTGCACTTCAGCCTGGGCAACAGAGCAACACCCTGTCTCAAAATAAATACATAAATTGAATTAAATAAGAACAATATTTAAAAGAAATAGTGAAGGCATGTTTATCTTTATTTTCCTTTTTTGTTTTCTTGTAAAAAGTTAATCTCTCTAGATATCTGGATTATACTTACAGCAGTGACTATTCCTGGGCAATTAAAATGATCTGATCGGTCTTTTTGTTTTTTCTCTTTCTCCATAACATGAGGAAGCTGACCCTATGAGATAAATGGCATTCTAGAATGTCATGTCATTGATATTGTAATCCCTGTAGAACTCCTTGGCAATGGTGTGATTTGATTTATAGATGCTACAGTAATTACATTCCCTCCCTTATAGTTCCAATGTGGTTAATGTGCTCTGGCTAGAGCTGTTTTGAGATGTAGCTGTGTTGTGGAGTTTGCCAGGGAAAGCAGTAGCTGTTCTCACAGAAAGCAGCATAGTGTCTTGCACACAAATCAATGAATATCTATTATTCAGTGTGATTGGACTTAATCTGATGAGTAGTAGCTCAGAATCTTACAGCAGAAGAGTGGATGGGAGTTAGAAATAATGTGAAAGCTAGGAGGGGGAGGACAAAGGGAAAGGAAATACTGACTGATGAGCTGAGTCATAGGTGTGACTAAGAAAAGCACTGAGGCTGAAAAATAAATTAGCTTCGGAAAATTGACAGTGGCTGATGCCTGGGAAGACAACGAGATTTTCTGTGCATGAAAAGAAGTAAAAACCCAGAATCACATCAAAATATGAATAAACAACTCGAACATGTAGTTTTGCCTCAAACCTGAGAAATGCACCTGGACTATTTTCATCAATGGCCTTGAGGCAAAATAATCCTGACTGGTGGTGAAGAAGGAAATCATTGTTACTTAAGCAAATCTAGATAAAATATTTCCTTAAATTCTAAGTAGGTGGCTTGGCTGAGTATATAAGTCTAAGAATAATTCAATATACAGGAGGGATGCTGAAGATACCTAGGAAATGAAGGAGATGGCTACTCTATGAAATGATTACCTGGAAGTGGAGTGGGGAAGGAACAAGAAAGTTTGTTTTTTCCTATTTAAGATGAAAATATATTTTTAAATAAACTATATTTGATTTTTAGGATGTATTAAAAAGTTTCCATTCTGTCAAGTAAGTACAGAAGAAGGCAAAGGAAAGATCTGGTGGAATCTTCGGAAAACCTGCTACAGCATTGTTGAGCACAACTGGTTTGAGACTTTCATTGTGTTCATGATCCTTCTCAGTAGTGGTGCTTTGGTAAGTGAAACGCATATTGGCAAGAATCAGATTCTGGTGAAATAGTTTATTCTCCAAAATTACCAGATGCGAACACTGAGCTTCAGAATCAAAAGAAAAGGCATATCTGTGTCTTGCAGAGCTTGGCACCCAAGGTTTAACGATACAAAATTCAGTTCAGAACAAATCAGCACCATGAAACAGCCAGATGGAATTTCTCATCTGGTGTTTATCTAACAGATGTTTTCCTCACTGAGACAACCATTTGCAGAGACATTCTGTAACCACGTTACTTTCCCTGTCAAATACCATCCAGTTTTCCCTAATAATTGTATTAACATTTATGGACTAAAAGTGTATTTTAGGTTTTTTTTTCATATATAATCAACTTATTCTCTCAAAATAAGCCAGATCGTTCAGGAAATTGTAGAAAGTAATGCTTGAATAGGCCAATTCTGTCCCTCATTAACAGAACTTCTAGTTATTTCTGAGTTCATATTACTTCATTAAAAGCATGTCTTCGTAGCAGTAATTGAGATAGAGACTTAGGGGTGAGAAGTAGGAAAGAAAGCACATTCTAAATCACTAAAGGCATGACATTTCCTTGCCAGCATTTTCACACTTAGTTTTAGTCTTTAGATTTTGTCTAATGTGCAATGTTAATGTAAAATATCAATAATCAAATTATTGTTTTGTACTCACTATTATACTAAGCAATTTTTTCAAATATTTAGAATATTTGAAGCAAGCCATTTAAGTAAAATAAAATATTTTTGATTCACAGGCCTTTGAAGATATATACATTGAACAGCGAAAGACTATCAAAACCATGCTAGAATATGCTGACAAAGTCTTTACCTATATATTCATTCTGGAAATGCTTCTCAAATGGGTTGCTTATGGATTTCAAACGTATTTCACTAATGCCTGGTGCTGGCTAGATTTCTTGATCGTTGATGTAAGTATCTTGAATGATTTTTATAAAGCTGTTTTTAAAAGAGGCAAGTTTGACATTTCATATATTTCTGTTATTAAAACTTTCACTAACGATGACATAATTATGCAGTTATTTAAACAAAACTATAATATATGCAATAATGAGGAATATCTCATGGGAAAGAGTAGAGGAGGTCCTAAAAACATGGGCAGTGGTTAAGAGAAAACACAGGGAGAGTTGTTCTATACCACAAACAGACAGCTTTTATTTTTTTGAAAGTTAAGTGCCTCAAGGTGAGTAATAGCTACATAATATGTTGATTGACAGATGTAAGCACTTAGCTTACTAACAGTTCAGTTAAAAAAACAAAGAAACATCTCCAAGAGGCAAAATCAAAAATGACTGAAGGTCAGAAATTGTGTAAACTGCACTTTAATCCCTTCCTACAGTACACGTGACTAAATACTGTTAAATTAACCCATGTACTGAGTTCATTCAGCCACAGCCACATACCCACAGACACAACAAAATGCATTTCCATTTTTAAATCAGTAGTTAGATCCCCATAACTAATCAGATATTTACCATGCAAAGAGTTAGGTGTAGGTCTGTTCTGAATCTGATTACCCTGGGGTGAGTAGTCACAGGAACATTGCCAATTATGGAATTTATCTGACTTGCAGCCTGTTTTTTTTTTTTATTTCAAATGACGGAGAAGCACTGGGACAACATGACAGTCCTGTGATTCCTTGTAGTCTGTGATATTCCGTTGCACAAGGCTTCACAGCCTCCTAATCTTCACAAATCAAGGTGCTTCAAATACTGTCTCTAGCCATTTCCTAGCAATCACAAAGCACTTTATTTTTAGCTCTAACACTTGCCAATAGGAATCAATGATTGCCATATGTGTGCATTCATTCTTTTTCTCATTTTTGACGAGTCTGGGTCTATCCAAATTCTACTCTTCTTCCTCCCACAAATACATATTCACAATTATATAACCAAAATGTGTTTAACCATTTAAGTTGATAAGAAATCTGCTGCCAAGTCACTTTTAATAGACCAGAAATGACTTTCAATTTCCTTGGCTGGCCTTTCATTAATAATAGAGATGAATTTCAACATAACTCTGAAAAGCTATCCACAAACGGAACCTTAATATTTTCACATTTTGCAGCTAGAGTGGACCTTAAGGAATATCTAGGCTTTATTTAAGACATGAGGAAACTAAAGCCTCAGTTTAAATATTTTTTGGAGATAGCACAGCTTCTTAATAATAAAGTTGATATGTGTCCAGATTTACTAATTCTCAATTCAGTGCTCCTTTCCCCCACAGATTTTCTGCCTAACTGATCCATTATAAATGTATTAGTTGTAATAGGCAGATGTGTGTGTGTGTGTGTGTGTGTGTGTCAGACTGGCATCAGACTGGCTTTGAGATTTAGCATTTAAAATCTCTACCTTCCCTGTGAAAGATGGAACACTAAATACATTCAATGATCCTTTCTGGTCCAAAAAGATTTTATCGTGTATGAATATTGTTAGCATTTTTTTTTTTTTTTGAGATGGAGTTTCACTCTTGTTGCCTAGGCTGGAGTGCAATGGTGCGATCTTGGCTCTCTGCAACATTTGTCTCTGGGGTTCAAGCGATTCTCCTGCCTCAGCCTCCCGAGTAGCTGGGATTACAGGTGCCCACACCACACCCGGCTAATTTTTTGTATTTTTAGTGGAGACAGGGTTTCGCCATGTTGGCCAGGCTGGTCTCGAACTCCTGACCTCAGGTGATCCACCCACCTTGGTCTCCCAAAGTGCTGGGATTACAGGCGTAAGCCACCGTGCCTGGCAAGATTATTTTAAAATGCGATAGAAGTTTTCTAGAATATTCTGACTTACATTTACTGAACTACTTCATTGTACTTTGAGTATTTCTGTGTACTTCCCTTATATGGAAAACATGATTACGATGTAAAAATCTCTTGAAGTTGGGGATTTTCCATCATGTTTTTATCCTTGCACACCTAACATAGACATTTAGACATCTTTGAGTAATGTTTCAATGAATGACAAAAGAATAGTGCCCCCAAATTACTTTGCTTTTAGTGAGTCAAAATTAGCAGATTGGAACTGGGTATGGAAAGCCTCCTCCTTTGGGTGAGTTATTGTATCTTAAATGGGTCTCTTTTCTTAGTTTTCCCAAAGCAAGGGTTAAATATATGAATTAATGCAACCTCAGATAACAGCTTGTCCTCAGAGTACTAGGGATTCACTAAGCTAAAGTAAACATAAGGTTAAAACAGTTTTTGAAAGTACAAATAAAATGGACTTAAAGAGTTTAAAGTCCATAGGGTATATCACGGTAACAAAACTAAAGAGTCACAGAAAGGTAAAGAAAGGAAGCAATCAATGAAGCAAGAAAATAAACAGAATAACCAAAAAAACTTCCTTTCAAATGTATCTTTCAAAAAATACATTCACATACTTGAGAAATAGGTCTGTGTAAAAAATGTACCCTCTTCAATTCTCTCTCGAAAAATAAAATTAGATTTATAGTGAGCTATCTTTGTAATATCCTAAAATTCATTCATTTATTCAATAAATATTTTTGAGTACCTTATAAAGGATCATATGCCATTCAAGACAAAGGAGAAATGAACAAAACAGACCTAGCCTTGCTAAAGCTTACACTCTATGGGAGGATAGGAACAGACAGGAAACGTGTAAACAAGTAAAATCTAAAGATAAGATAAAGGCAGATGGTGATCACTGCTATAAAATAAAACAGGGTACTAGGCTGGTAAATGACTGCGTGTTTGGGGAAGTGGAGGGAGGGCAGGAGCAGTGTGTCAGCTAGTGTCCAGGAAGGTGTCTAAGGAGGTGCATGGGGGAGGGTGCCAGTCATTCGGAGACCTGAGAGAAGAGAGGAGTAGAGGCGGAAGCGCCTGAAGTGGGAATGAGCCAAGGAGATTCAAGAGACGGAAAGAAAACTTGTGCACTTGTATGTGATGAAACATGAGTAAGAGTGGTAGAAACTGAACTCAAAAAGTACACTGTGGCCAGGGCAAGAAGTTCGTATTTTACTGTAATTTACTATATATCGTATATATTAATATTATGTAATCTATCACATATTAGTTATAATTACCAAGAGAAGCCCCAGCAGCAGGATAAGCAGGGACCTGGTCTCCTGTTATAAAATGATCATATCTGGCTATGGAGAGGGGGAGGCAAAGAGTAAAAGCAGAAAGATCAATTAGGAGGTTGTTTTAATAATGCAGGAAAGTGGAGATTTTAGACTAAGGTGATGAGACTTACTGATGGGTTTGATATGTGGAGTGAAGAAAAAAGAGGAATTAACAAATGGATTTTCTTTCACCGTGAACAAATGGGTAGAGGACAGAACCATTAACTGGGATGGGGAATATCAGAAAAAAGGTTTGGCAGGGTAGGTAGATGATGGGTGGGAGAGAGATGTATTCATTTGATATATATTCATTTGAGATGCTTATTAGACATTCAAAACAAAGTACTGAACTTTATATAGATCTAGAGCTCAGGAGAGAATCCAGAATCTTATGTACATAAATTTAAGGGTCATCAAGATGTATACGGCATTTGAAGCTACAAACCTGTTTTAGCTCACCTAGGCAGAGAGTGCAAATAAACAAGGGAACCCGGAACCAAACTCTGGAGACACTATAACATTTAGAAGTTGGGCAAAGGAGAACCAGCCAGTAAATTAGACTGAGAAGTAGTAATTAATAGGGAAACAAAATATGCATGGTGTCATAGAAACCCAGAGAAGATAGTTGGGTTTTTCCAAAGGAGAGGTGATCAATTTTATCAAAGGCTACAGTGAAAAAAAGTCAAAGATCAAGCAATACTCGTATATAAGATTGACATTTGGATTTGGCAAAATGAAGGTCATTGGTGTTGTGGATGAGAGAAAATAATGAAGATGAAGAAATGGAGACAGCAAGTATGATACTTCAGGATGGAATCAAGGACAACTCATGCCTCTGTCTTCCAGAATACTGCACTAGAAGGACCACTTTTTCAGATTCTGTACAACTCTTTTCTTCTCAGCTGAAGGTCAAAAAGATAATATGTTCATTTTAAAAAACAAAATATACCTTACTATATATTATACATTCTATAACTACACAAACTATACTATAGATGCTGCTATTGACCACACAATGAACTAAATACATCATTTAATTAATATTTATTTAAAATGTATTGAAAACATCAGATTTCTTGTGGTCCTTATCAATTTTTGCCGTCATCTCTGAGAAAATGCATCTGAGCATCTCTCATAAAAACTTCGTTTGATTCTAAAATATCCTAACATGCTGATGTGTGCAAACAAACTCTAGTAAAAGGTTCAACTATCGTGGAGTATTTATGGCCCACAGGTGATTTTCACTAACAGCACAGGTTAAAAGGAGATGCTTGATATTATGGCCTTGGAATTCTTTTCCTGCTTAATCACAGGCTCCTTAGAATCCCATCAGCTGCTCTGTTGAGGTGAACAAAAGCACCATAGGAACACTTTCTGATCCTAATACGTATTTCCATTTGCCAGCAACCCCTAGGATCTAGTGTTTCCTGCCTTAGTTCTTGACACTTATTATTGACATATTGGCATCCTCAATAATGGAGCTAGATTGTTATTAGTAGTAATAGTAGTAGCAAGATATTACGCCTAGTACCTTGTAAGCACTTATTGTGGGAATGGCACTAATTAAGAGCCTTACATAATAATAGTGAAAATTACTACCCTGATTTAATGCACACTGTGTACAGGTGCCACCGAAAGCACTTTACATGTGTTAACTCATCTAATCTTCAAAATTCTGTGAGTTAGAAACAATTATTCTCAATTTGCAGGTAGGGAAGCTAAGACAAACAGATATTCAGTTACTTTCCCGTGTTAACAGAGCTAATAAGTGGCCAAGCTGGATTTGGTACCCAAGTAATCTGGCTCTAATGACTGTGTTTCTAACCCCTACATTACAAACCTCTTTATAAATATCTCTTTTACTTACAAAGTATTTATTAATCTTTTTTAAAAACTTTTGATTTTTCATATTATTATTTCTATTTTGCTACAGATTTTATCTCTATTTCACAGGTTTAGAAATGTCATACAGCTAGTAGGTGGTAGAGCTACCTTTACCCAACACTGAGTTCTTTGATCCATATTTTACAACAGGGCACAGATCTATTTGGCATATCGCGCTGAACTAGTCAGAGTTCCCACATGACGCTGAAGGTGATTGCGTATAAGTGGTGGTGAATGAAAACAATGAGATGGTGCCTTGCTAATATGCAGACATCTGCCTTGAATTTTATCTAGTGCTCTTGTAGAGAGAATTAGAATAAATAAAAGAGCTTTGGGGTAAAAGAACTAAATAATTATAAATGATTGTCATTTCATATTAATTTCTGATCTGTCTCTAGACATATTTCCATGTAAACAGTCTAGTATGTGATTTAACTTTTTCTATAAATGTCTTCTGATAGAAATGATTCATTTTGCCCATTTCTTGGAAGAATTTAATTCTCCTTTAGCATTATTAGTTAATTAATAAGAAAAAAATTCTCACAGGCCAGTTTAAAAAGATAATCCTACTAATGTAGCTATAAATTTCTATAGCCCATTCTTTGAAAGAGTATGGATTTTAACAGAGACTTTTAATCTCTAATTCTGGTCTTTTGTTAAACTCCAACCCATACTTCTAACTGCTTCCTAAATAATACCTGCGAATACACCTACCATCTGCACACGTTCAACATGTTTCCCCTCTAAGTCACGCATTTCTTCCAAATTCCCTACTTAGTCTGAGGGTAATGTTTGTATAAATCCAGGCCAGATGTCATCTTCAGCCTTTCTGCCTTTCACCAATCAATCAGCAAGTTCTTCTCCATTTTACTAATAAATGAGTGGACAGTCTCGCCCCTCCTCCTCAACATATCAACACCACTGCAATCAACTGGGCCAAGCAATAGCTTACTAAATGTTCCTGCCTCCAGTCATGACCTCTGCAAATATGTATTTTAGGAAGACCTACCGGACCCTTTCTCTTCTTAAAGGCCTTCCCGTAGGATGCAATTCATTAGCCAGTATTCTAAATGGTGACAGTAAAGGCAAACAAGCGTTATCATTTGTAATATTAATAACAACCAACCTTAATTGAGCTATAAATTGTCCTTTGTCTTCAATGCTTAATTTGTTTAATCTTCACAACAACTTATGCAGCATCTACTGTTACTTTCCTAGCGTGTAGATGGGAAAATTGAGGCACAGAGTAGTTATCTAGTTAAGTAACTATATAACATACATTCATTGTGTAAAATGTCAAAAACAATTCATATCTTTCGAAAAAGAAATAATTACACCTGAAGATATAGTCATAATTACACACTTCATAAACAGAAATAATTATGCTCACAGTGAATCAAAGTTGCACTTTAAAATTTTTTCTAGTAGTGTGCTTGATTGAAGATGATGCATCTATTAACAAAGATACTTTGATTTGTTCTTTTTCAACATAAACGACATAGTGGTTATTTTGATTTAATCATCTTGAAATTGTCAAATTAAGAATTCCAGACAAGGAAATAAACAGAGAGATCACCTGATTCACAGTCTTCATTTTAAAGACCCCTTCCCCACTGCACATAGGGTTTGGAATGTTTAAGTGAAATTCCTGTGAAACTCATGGTTTCTCTGTACCATGTTGTAGTCAACAATGATGAGTGCACCAGATTTTACTCATCCTTTCCCCAGGGATGAACGCTTAGATTGTCTGCTTCCTGCTATTATAAACAATACCACAATGACCAAGGTGTTTGCTTTTATATAGCACGTGAGCATTGTGAATTTTCTAATCATGTATAAAGTTAAAGACCAATAAATAAACCGCAAAGATAAAAGCAGAAGAGAAAGCAAAAAGGTGGCCCTTGAATTATAAACTTACAAACTCCCCTTACATAAAAATAAATTATCCTTTTTTTTTTCTTTAGGAGACAAAGTCTCTCTCTGTCACCCAGGATGGAGTGCAGTGGTGCAATCATAGCTTGCTGTAACCTCAAGCTCCTAGGCTCAAGCAACCCTCCTGCTTCAGTCTCCCAAAGTGCTGGGATTACATGCATGAGCCACCTCCCCCAGCCTGGACTCCCATTTCTGACTGAGGTTGCATAGGGACTACACTTCCCACAGCCACTGGAAGGACTTCCCACAGTCTCTGGAAGCCTGCGCTCTATTCCTGCTGTACACCTTACCCACCCCAGCTGGCCAAATCCCTCTGTAACCAGTATCCCCAACCTCTCACCTTCAATAGAGTCCTCTGCTACCATTCCCATGGCACCTTTGTACCTGCCCTTCACCACTACCTGAGCCCTTTTCTAGGAACTACTCAGCAGATAGGAAATAGGGCTCCTTTGTCGTGGAAGCAGGAAGGTGTGCACCTAGCAATCTGAAATTCCAGGTGCCCTTGTCCTAAGAAATATTGAGCTAATCCATATGCTATTTAAGCCCCTCAGTACTATTACTGGGAAAAACTCAACTTCAAGATATACTGAAAGAGAGATCTGTGGTGTTGCAGGGAAACCCAATAACAATGTAGATAACTATTTAAATGTTCTGACCTCTGTAGCAAGTACCTCCAGAAGTTGTGAAGTTGTATTTTATTCTGCTCTCTTGAAGGGTTGGAGAGCGTTGGGTGAAGGGACTCAAGAGTGTCTAGCTTTCCTGTATACAAAATTTTAATCAGTTCTGTTTTCAGCTCCATCCATTGCCCCTCTGTTTTTGAGCAACCAAGGGCCTCCAGGTCCAGAGCCTTCTGAGCATTTGTTGAAACAATTTGTGTTGCTTCTGCAAGGCACCTGCATTTCTGCTGCTCTTTCTCTGATGAGAAAGTAATTATTCCTGTGCTTTCCACAGTCCAGAATGTTTTAAAACTCTTCTTGTTGTCTCTTGTCCTGTTATCTTTGTCTGTATTCCTTTGCTTTTCTTCTAGTTGAACTTCAATGGGGGGTATAAATAAATATGTTGTTCAAACAGATATAGTAAAAGTTTAGAAAGAATCTATGTGCTTTACTATTTGGTTAATGAGCTTTTACTGGATGAGTTGTAGGAGCTCTTTTTATATTAAGGAAATTATTTTGTCACATGTGGTATGAATATTTTCCTAATTTGGGCTTTTGTCTCTTGGATTTTTTGTTATGTATAAATTTTTCATATTGATTTAGTCAAATTTATCAGACTTTTTTTTCTTCTTGATTTTCTCATGTTTATGAAGACCCATTTCAAGACTGTTAAAAATATTCTGTTTTTTTTTTTCCAGTTTTTTTGTTTGAGAATTTTGTTTCTTTCTTTGTCCATTAGTTCATATTTTGTGTTTTAATGTTTGACCAACCGGGAACTTAATTTGGTATAAGGTGTGAGGTAAGGCTCTAGTATTATTTTTTTTCCATGTGGTTTCTCATTTAATGAATAATCAGTTGTTCTATTTCTCCTCTCATTTAAAATTCTCTTCTTATCCATGTGCTAAATCTCAGTATCCACATGCTAATTTGAGCTTTATTTTATTTCATTCCTTCTTTGTCTACTAATATAACAGCTTTAATTACTGTAGATTTATAATTAATATCTCGTGAAATGTGTCCTCTCTGCTTTTCTTCTTCCCAAAATTTTAAGTTATTCTTATACTTTTACTTTTTCTGAATTATATTTTTTAAGTTTTTGTAGTTAAAAAAGACTCCTACACAAACTTTTGTAAAAGTTAAGATGAAAAATGCATTTGTCAACCGTCTAAAATAATTAGGTTATTGTTTATAATATTTTTTCACTTGATTCTCTTATGGGATTTTTTAAGATAACGACAATATATAATGCTTTCTCCCACTTCTCTAATTCTTATAACTCTTCTTTTTCCAGAAGTGTTAAATAATAATGTTGTTGATGGGCATATTCTTTTATTCTGATTTTCATGAGAATGCTTATGGATCTCATCATCAAAAATTATACAAGCTTTTAGATAGAAATATATCATCAGAATGTATGGAGGTTATATAGAGTTTTTATCTTTTATGTTAGTGTTGAACTTTAAACATTGTCTTTAGCCATTTTCAAGGGAAATAAATTCCTATTGCTTGGTTCCTTAACCAATCACAGGATTTCCAGACTCTTCCTTGGAACCATCAACTCCATCCTGCATTATTCTTTTCTTTCTCAGTCTCAGCTGTCATAAGAATGTGGAAAGGTGTGGATGACAACTGAGCCAACCCCTGACACCTCTATCACAGACATTTCCATTTATTTACTGTGTAGTGTGATATGGTACCTAGAGTCATGTAAATTCATATTAAAAATATAGTTTTTGGAAATGGGTATCTCATACTTTGCACACATTGGCAAGAGTGCCTTTTATGTTTAGCACAGAAGAGATAAGATTAAAACACTATGTATTGAAAGGTTGGGAACAAATTTGCTAAGATGAAAAACACATTAGACATAAAAACAGAAGACCTAAATTCTAGTTATATGTTTACTTGTTGCCGTCTTTCCTTGGATTGGTCATTTCACTATTCTGAGACACAAAGATAACGAGTGAAAGAGATCACTGTGAATTGTAAAGCACCCTGCCAATGTAGTCATTATCTTCAAACTTCATGTATGTTGCAAATGTTTAAAATTCTTGCAAGGAGCTACCTCCACTTATAATAGAGATTTAAAAGATCTTATTTCAAAATAGCTTTTAAAGCATATTTTTTCACATCAGTTAAACCACTAAAATAAGGTTTTGCCTTATTCAAAATGACATTGTACTTAAGTCATGCAAACCGGAAAAAAAATTTATGTATACGATTGATCAGATTGTGATAATCTTATCAGAGTGATTTGCATGGAAAAATCATTTTAAGTTACTTGATTAAACCAATCTGCACTGAGTATTCTCAAAGTCCTAAAAATATTTTAAATTCCCTTTATTTTCCTATATAATTCAAATATTCAACAGATCCCAGCACAGATTTGTCAGAAAATCCAATGTCAGGTAGTTTTTGACGATCTCCCCTTGGGAACTTCCAGAAACTCTAGGACATATGTAGCCTAGAAATATGGTGCTAATTTCCTCTGATTCTCACATATTGTGGCTGCAACTCTGGCACTATGTCCTCTGGGCCATAAGGTCCATTAAAATAAGTGCAGCTTCATTAAGCCCAGCTTCTCCAACAACACACAATTCCATGCCATGTAGGGTGGTTAGATGCAGGTGGCGCCTTTCAACCTTTGAACCCATAACTTCCTATCTTTCCAGAACCCACTGTTCTGGATATTACCTTGCTATTTTTTTTTTTAAGAGAAAAGAGGCTCTCACTCTATAGCCCTGGCTGGAGTGCAATGGTATGATCACAGTCACTGTAACCTCGAACTCCTGGGCTTAAGCAATCCTCCTGCCTATGCCTCCCAAATAGCTACAGCTACAAGTGCGTGCCACCATCCCTGGCTAATCATTTTTTAGGTTTTTTTTTTTTTTTTTTTTGAGATAAGGTCTCACTATGTTGCGCAGGCTGGTCTTGAACTCATAGCCTTAAGTGATCCTCCCACCTCCGCCTCCCAAAGCACTGGGATTACTGGCACAGGCCATCACACCCAGTTTTACTTTTCTTTTCAAAGCATGAGCTTCCTTACTTCAAGGTCTTGAGAAATTTGCAGCCACGTCCCTTTAAAATCCCATGTCTCAAATAAAGGACTTTGTTGGGAGGTTGAGAAAAATCTTCAGATAGTAACTCTAGAAACATTAAGAAGCTGTTAATGCCTCCTGAGGAAAAGGAGCATAGAACATAAAACCTGTGTGTTCTCTAATAACCTTTCCAATCTTTCCAGTCTTCTATAACAGCAAACGTAAGACAGAAATGAACAGCTCAATCAATTATCTTGCCACTAATCAACTTTAGAAGTCAAGTCATGTATTATTCTGTTCAATTCTTAAAACGTGTGCTAAATTAAACAATGAGAGGACAGTGGCTTCATATGCTTTTAAAGCCTAGGTTCTGGTTTTGGTGTCACTCTTTATATCCTGTGTTCTTGGGCACATTATTGATTTCATCCCACTTCACAAGATTGTTGGGAGAATTCACTTAAATCCATTTTCAACAGCCTTTTTTCATGGGAAATTATGCCCTAATGCCCTTAAGCCACTGTGGATATAATGAATTAATTTCTCTCTTATGCATTAAGGAAAGCACTAGTTATGTACCATCTTTGAAAGAACTGAGAAGATGGTCATTCAAATCATTTTCTGTGCTCTATGATTCAGATGAAGAACAAACATTTTTAATGGATGCAAAAGGTTAAGATATGCTTTTGAAGTCAGATCATTTGGGTTCAAATCGCCAATTCTACCTCTTATTAGCTGTGCATCCTTTTTTTGGTGTGGGTGGGGGTGGCACTCAAACTTCCTCACACATAAAGAGGCAATGGTAATGGTAGCTATTTCTTTGGATTTATACATGAAGACATGTTATTATATTGAAAGAAAATTAAAGCAAATAAAGTTCCTCCCCCAAAAAGGACATGTCTTCTTTGATCTTTCATATATTTAAGTAAAATTTAGTATAAATACAGGTTGAGTCTTATCAAAAACCAGAAGTGTTTTGGATTCTGAAATATTCATTCTATGTCAGTTGAGCACTCCTAATCCAAAAGTCCAAATCCAAAATGCTCCAATGGGCATTTCTTTTGATTTTCAGTTAGCATTCAAAGCATTTTAGATTTCAGATTTTTAGATTAGGGATGTTCAGCCTGTGTCAGGAAGCTGTACCATCGCTCTGAATGATGAGGACTATATTCTAAATCTTAAGGCCAGTAGTTTGATAAAAATTTTCCCTGGAATAATTATTTATCCAACATATTTTGACTAAAGTATGTCTGCCCAGACAGTGTTAGACATGTTAAGAGAACTTTCATCCCAGCTGATAAAAAACTTACACGATCTGGAAAGGGAGATAAGGTATGTAATCAGTTAACGCTATTATATGGTAAATGCTTCCAGAATGCATAACCAAGATATTACATAAATTCAAGAGAGAAATATTATTTCTAATCAATAATATTAAGCACACATCCATAGAGGATCTGGCATTGAACTCAATCCTGATGCACAGGTTGAAAAGGGGCCCATGGTTGTAAAATATCTAACTGGAGGTATTGACGAGTGTTTATAAATATGGGCAAGTATTCTGGTTTCATTGGTTTAAAAAAAAAAAAAAAAAAAAGCAATAGTATGAGAGCAGACTGGCAATATAAGATGATCCCACTATGTGGAAGATGAAAGTTGCCAAGGTATGTTCAAATTAGTATTTAGTCCACACTAAATAGATACCACACCCTATACCTTCAGTCAACAGTTTATTTCTTGGTCAACTAATTAACATTTTTTCCTTTTGTAGGTTTCTTTGGTTAGCCTGGTAGCCAATGCTCTTGGTTACTCAGAACTCGGTGCCATCAAATCATTACGGACATTAAGAGCTTTAAGACCTCTAAGAGCCTTATCCCGGTTTGAAGGCATGAGGGTAAGAAGAATAGACACTCTAATTATTCATGTCAAAATTACATGTAGGTAATGATTTGGATAGAGAAGGGTGCCATACTCTTCTGATATTTATTTCATAGAATTACAGAATTAGAGCAAAAATCTTAGAGATCACAAAGCCTAGCCTTCTGAAACTGGAGTTTATTTAAACAGGCTCTCCGAATTTGGGGGGACAGAGCTGAGACTAGCATCCAAGTCTTCTTGTCACAGTTCAAATATGTTTCTACAGCACCCAAAAGCCTTCGACTGCCAGTTATTTCTTTTCATTGCTTACACACCTTGAAATGACTACTAACTACTGACATTCATCCGTGGTAGGGAGTTTCTTTCTCTCAATAGTTTGATTCCTTCAAAATTACTGGTAATGAATGAAAGGTAAAATGGGTTTTGTGTGCTTTGCTTCTTGAATTAATATCCGTATTAAAAAATTATTGCATAAGGAAACAACAGTAAATTTTAGCCTCTACAAATTGCTAAATAACATCCAAAATGAAGGGTTAAGGTAATTAACTAAGCATTTCAGGCTACCCCCCAGAATTTGTTTTATAGATCTTTTTTCTAGTTGAGCATTCTGAATGAGGTTCACTTTTTCTATAGCAGTTGTATCTTCCTCCCCAGCTGTCTTCCTTAATGTGTATATTATGCATCTAAACATAAAATCACACTTATTATAGATACCACCCATTTGCCATGACCCTCAGTAGAATTTAGCACAAAGGTCAGTTTTGTTTCATCTGGCTTGTGAGTGCATGTAGATATTTAATTTCTTCTAGGTCTTAGGGCTTTTATGTTAGGAGATGGTTTGTTTGGGGCAATAAAAATATTTCAACCTGGACTTTAAAGTTCACTCATCAGGGAGAACTAAGCCACTCTCCAGAATCATTGTAATCAAAGAAATATTTGGCTTTTACATTGTAATTTATTTCTTTGCTAATGTTAAAGAAAGTTAGATAAGATAAAATTCACAAAGATTACTATATAATGTCAAATTCTTTTCAAACCAAACTTTTACCATTACTCATATTACTTAAGCTCTCATTTGGTTCCATGGTTTCCCATTAACAGTTCATCTTTGAGGGGAGATAGCAATTGAGCAAAATTTAAAACTTATAAATTTTCTCTAATCTGAAAAATATTCAAAGTTTAGAATTTTTAATTCAGTCATATAGCAGAATTAATATTCCAGATGCAAATTACGAGAATGTATTATGCATTTACTTGAAAACAGGAGAACCTCTGGTGGTGTGTACCAAGCTTGTCCAATCCGCCTTATTTTGTTATTTTGTTGTTCTGTATTGTTTTAGGCTATTAACAGCCTGAAGCCGTGGTTTTTAGTTTCTATCTCTAGTGATAAGCGGAAAAGAGGGATGAGGAAGGGACTTTACTGGCCCAACCAGAAAAAGAAACTAAGAACCCAATGAATGTATCCTCTCCCTGGCAAGTAAAATGCATATGGCTTAACTTCCAAAAGAAACAAAATTCAAGTAGCATTGGAACTGTTTACAATTTTGGATTTCTGGTTTTGATGTCAATTTAAGATTTCTTGGTATTGATTTCTAAAATAACATTTGCAGTATTTTTAAAATAAAGCAATACTTTTATTTAATATAAATGCTTAACAGAATAGTCCAACATGAACTAGATTAAATTTAGATAAAAAAATTACTATCAACTTTCATAAAGATTTCAAAATACATCTTAATATCTTGTGAATGTAATGAGAAGTAAAGTGAATGAATTTCCCTTTCATGAAGTAAGTCATGAAATAGGGTTGATGAAGTAGCATGTGCTCCAAAGTGAACATTTAAGAGACTGTGAAGTAATAATAATGGGAACATATCCAGTACTGTTACGTCCAGATATAAATTCCACCTTTCCCCCTAACAATATACCTTTTTATTGAGATTTACTAACAGGGGAAAAAAGGGACCCAGTAAATTCCTAATCCTGTTCTTCATAGTCATAAAAAGTTAACTTGATCTGAGAATATAGATTTAAGGCATTTTTACTACTTTGTTTATTTGTAAAGGGTTTGTTGGTTCGCTTTTTCAAATTATTCATTCATTAACACTCTTGAAAATTAAAATGTATTGCTGAAAGACGATTATTTTTTCTGTTGGCATTTAATGCATCTTTCTTTTCTTTTTTCCCCAGCATACACACATTTTCTGACTCCATCTTACTATACCAGGTTTTTTATGATTTCTTTTCATATTGTAGCATATTTTGCTTTCCTTAAAATCTTAGATCTTTAGTTGTGTCATTGTTTTCCCTCAAATATGTGCTAGAAAATATTAGAAGAAATAACTTGTCCACCTAAATTTTTATTTAACTCTTTTCAAGCACATGTTAGTACGAAACAAATACACTGAAGGAATGGTTTCCATTCTAAAGGTTTGTAAGCTACGTTCTCCTCGTTTTCTCTTCTAGGTGGTTGTGAATGCTCTTGTTGGAGCAATTCCCTCTATCATGAACGTGCTGTTGGTCTGTCTCATCTTCTGGCTGATCTTTAGCATTATGGGTGTGAATTTGTTTGCTGGCAAGTTCTACCACTGTGTTAACATGACAACGGGTAACATGTTTGACGTTAGTGATGTCAACAATTTGAGTGACTGTCAGGCTCTTGGCAAGCAAGCTCGGTGGAAAAACGTGAAAGTAAACTTTGATAATGTTGGCGCTGGCTATCTCGCACTGCTTCAAGTGGTAAGTGGCTACTGTGTGAGTTTTGAAAAAATTTTCAAGATGTTTCAAGTAAGATTATTTCCCTGATGTTCTTCATTTGAATGACTAACATTTGACAGTATGAAAAAAAAGTTAATGATAACATCTATAATATCACCTTGAATTGATCATAAAAAAGATGTTATAGTTATTTTATAATACATTTTCCTCAGTGTTAAGCTTTTAGTATGTTTTAATGTGATTTTATATTTCTGCTTCCTTTTTATTATATTTTTGGGTACTGGTATCGTTTTAGTTTTCTGTATCAATTATTGCCAAAGGAGCAACTTTAGCATAATAACAATATATATAGCAAAATATATATAGCAAATATATATAGCAAAAATAACAATATATATTTGTAGTGATGAATTAAATGTATAAATTATTAGCCAAATACTTTATTATACCAATGTCTAGGAAATATGATTCTACTATGTGTGAAAACGCAAATCATAGAGCATATAAGAGAATTGGGACTGAGATGGCAGTTTCATGAATAAAGTCTTTCACTAAATTTTAGTGCAGGAAGAAAATAGAATACTTTCAAGGAAAAAAAAAGGAAACAAGTTCCAGACTTTAAATACAAATGTTTTTCTATTTCGATTTTATTTCAGTATCTTCATATGAAATTTCACAATATTGTACAAAAAGTTATTTGTTATACTGTCAGATTTTCATCTGGTTAAATGTCATTGTTGGGTGAAATTTTTATGAACAATTCCAATATATGTTATTTGCAGGCCACATTTAAAGGCTGGATGGATATTATGTATGCAGCTGTTGATTCACGAGATGTAAGTATCACTCAAATATTATTTATCGGTACTAGACTTCTTATGGCAAATACTGGTGGTAATTTAAACACTGAAACATCCAAAATTTTATATTAGAACATTTAATATTGCATATAAAAAATGAACACTCTGCTTCAATATACATGATGCTTGATTAATGTGTACCTAATACATAATATGTAGCTAATATGAAAGGATATCTAGCTGCACGGATCCTAAGACATTAGATTGGCCCAGGAAATAAGACTATTCTGAGTGGGCAAGTTGTTCAGTGGGGAAGTAACTTGTCTCTCCCTATCCCTGGAGAGTATGATAAACCAGACTCTGTGAAGCAGCTTCCAAGAATATCATGATACAGAAAAGCAGGCAAGTTTCAGGGACACTCAATTTAGAAAATGAAAATAAAAATAACTCCGCAGAACCTATCTGTGCTGAATTTTCCTCTTAGAAGTTGATGTTCTGCTCTTAAAGCCATATTTCCAAAATTCAGCATTTCCAAAACCAAACTGAAAATATTGCAAAAAAATTATGACATAATAGGCTCAAAATGTTTCCCTGCTTATATCACCATTATTTATGTTAAAGAATATGTTAAAGGTAATGCACAATGGGAAAACAGAATCAAGAACAATCATAAAACTTGCAAACTTTCATTTTACTAGATCATGCTAGTTTTAAAACATTGCTTTTGCAGAACAATATCTCAGGGTAAGGCAAAAGTAGCACTGTATTAAATAACAGCACTCAATAAATTCCTGATTTAGTGTAAGTATTTATAGTATTTGTAACATTATTGAATATTTTCAATGTCATTTAGGTTACGCTTCAGCCTATGTATGAGGAAAATCTGTACATGTATTTATACTTTGTCATCTTTATCATCTTCGGGTCATTCTTCACTCTGAATCTATTCATTGGTGTCATCATAGATAACTTCAACCAGCAGAAAAAGAAGATAAGTATTCTTCACGTTTTACCTTTCTTCATTCTGAGGTTCTGTCTGTTAATACAACCAAATAACCAGGATACTTGTAGTCATGACAGTCTTAAATCATGTTTATATTATTTTCAGTTTCCCATGTGGTTATAAAAGCTGCAGGGATTCCAGCCTCTAGTCAGTGGCTCTTCTCAAAGTTTATCTATTGGATAGCTTTACAACCCAAAACTGTGTCCGCGCCTTCAGACCCATCCAATGGGTCTCCAGTGCTTTAGCCTGGCTTACAGAGCCTTTCAGGAATTACCTCCACCCAGTTTTCCATCTTCATCTTTTCCTACACTTCATTCTATACATGTGTATTTCTCTACTACATAGTCACCACCCATACATCTACATGAGTTTTCTGTCCTTTTCTGAACAAGCATTCCCTTGTACCTCCATGGCTTTCTGTGATTTTTTTTTTTATCCTGGAATGTTCCTAGAAAACCTGTAATCATCTTTTAAGGCCTAGCTTAAGGGTAAGCTATGTAACAGCTTGTCTCTGAGGCTCTGAACTCATTGTTGCCTCTGCAGTACATTTAATTTTTTTTTGTCACATCAACATACACTGTCCACCTATGTTTTCAGTTTCCTGCTCCACTTAGAAGCAGAATACTGTATCTTATATATTTATGTAATTCTGATACCCAGCACATTGTCTGGCACACAGAAAGTGTTCAAAAACTGTTGAACGAAGAAGTAAAATTATCGACAGTGAAATGGACTAAGAAAATGTTTTCTGTTTTACAAAAATATATTTGAGACCCTCGTGCCTACTTTTAAACATAGTATAATCAAATTAGGATCCTGTAGTGATCAAAGTTTTATGTCCGTAAGGATTTTCCATAATATTAAGACAGTCAGAATTTCACATAAATGGGAAAAGCAGGATAAATGTACATGTAGCAGGATAATATCCACTTAAAACTTAGAAAAGATTAAAGGAAAGACAAACATTTTTTGTAAAAGTGCTATTGGAACACATATTAGAATTGTAACCAGTTTTATACTATGTCTTTACTTTGGAGGTCAAGACATCTTTATGACAGAGGAACAGAAAAAATATTACAATGCAATGAAGAAACTTGGATCCAAGAAACCTCAGAAACCCATACCTCGCCCAGCAGTAAGAATTACTTGTCTCCTTTAACGTTCCAAAGCCATGTGTCCATATGGTCAAATTGAACAATGCTCTGGAGCAGAATATATTAGATGATATCACCAATATTGAGCCCTAATTAAAAAGTTCATATTTTGTATCATAATTCACAACTTCTGCACTCATTAGGAGTTACCACATTCCAAAAAGGAGGTAATGTTCTTTATAATTTGTGAACTGAAAACTTCTAGCTCAGGGTTCCCAATAAATGCTTCCAGAGCAAGATTCACTTTCCTGCTACCAACAGCACACCTGGTTCCTCCTCCTTTAGCTTTCCCATCCCACTCTCCATGGCTTCCCTCTATACTCTCTGTTCCCTCCATTCTTAAGACTAGAAAATATTCCAAACCTGTTTAGAAAGGGAAAATATGTCATAAAAATTGTTTGTTTCACCAAATACACCAAAACAGAATAAGGCATATTCAGAATGCATACTCTGTAGAGCCTCATGATAATGGAATGATGTAATAATGATAGATTATGTTCACAGAGTGGGACTCTAACTCAGCTATTATCTGAGATAGGTAAAGAATAAGGAAACTGAGGCCCAAAGAACATATGAATCATGCCCCAAGTCACAAATCTTGTAATTGCCAGAACTGGGACTTGACAAGGCCTCATAAATTCTCTAAGTGACTTGACTTTACCGTATTTATAAGAGTAGTTGGAATGTGAGGGAGCAGGGTAAGAGAGGAAAGTATTGAACCAACTTTACTAGAGTTCTTTGGCTGGGTGCTGTGGCTTACGTCTGTAATCCTAGTACTTTGGGAGGCTAAGGTGGGCAGATTACGAGGTCAGGAGATCAAGACCATCCTGGCTAACACGGTGAAACCCCGTCTCTACTAAAAAAAAAAAAAAACAAACAATTAGCCGGGCATGGTGGCAGGCACCTGTAGTCCCAGCTACTCAAGAGGCTGAGGCAGGAGAATGGCATGAACCTGGGAGGCGGAGCTTGCAGCAAGCAGAGATAGCACCACTGCACTCTAGCCTGGGTGACAGGGCGAGACTCAGTCTCAAAATAAATAAATAAATAAATAAATAAATAAATAAATAAATAAAACATGGTCAGTTCATGACCTTTGATTTTTGGTAAGCCATGAAGTTTTATTTTAAGTTTTTACTCTAAATGATTAATAATATATTTCTTTAATAAAACTATATTTAATAGCCATATTAATATAAGAATCTTTGAAAGCATGTTGTTCCTGAGATGATTGTTAATAAGACAAAGAAAAAAACATTTAAAGTCATGCATTTTTGTTAAAGCATAGGGCATAGGTAAAGAAGGACAGATGGAAAGAAATACAGATAAATTAACAAACCCATACAGAGATTCACAGAGCTAGAGAAGTAGAATTCAACAGAAATGTGACTGATGTATTTTGGGGGAGGGAAATAAGGTATAAACCAAAATTTCTAAAATATTGATAAATGAAGTGGTGTATTCATCTATCTAAATGTCTGTCGATATTAACCTACTTTGTAAATCTTTGTTATTCATTGTCACTATTTTTTAATAAAAATTTTCATATTTATTCAAATCAAGCAAAGACTATACATATTATCAGCCAATTGCCACAAATTTATGTTTGTTTTTGTTTTGTTTTTTAAGAGACAGCACTTCACTCTGTCACCCAGACTAGAGTGCAGTGGCAAGACCATAGTTCACTGCAGGCGCAAACACCTGGGGTCAAGTGATCTACCTCAGCCTCCCTCGTAGCTGGGACTGCAAGCCTGTGCCACCATGCCTGGCTAATTTTTTTTTTTTAATAGAAATGAGGTCTCACTATGTTGCCCAGACTGGTCTGGAACTCTTGGCTTCAAGAAAGCCTTCAATCTCAGCCTTCCAAAGTGCTGGAATTACAGGCATGAGGCGCCACGCCCAGCCCTAATTTATGTCTCATCCAACTTTGTCTTTCCATTGGACCTAAATAAACCAAATATGCTTTGTTTAGCTATATAAATATTTTTTTTCATTTTTTTAACATGAAGAGAAAAAAAGCACACAAAATTGTTTGGGATAATATGAGGAGGGTGCACATTCATCGCCATATGTGGAAGGGCTTTATCTACAATTTTACTGGATTATTCTTTATGAAATATATATAGTAACCTTATCTCTCTTCTCTCACTTTCTAGAACAAATTTCAAGGAATGGTCTTTGATTTTGTAACCAGGCAAGTCTTTGATATCAGCATCATGATCCTCATCTGCCTCAACATGGTCACCATGATGGTGGAAACCGATGACCAGGGCAAATATATGACCCTAGTTTTGTCCCGGATCAACCTAGTGTTCATTGTTCTGTTCACCGGAGAATTTGTGCTGAAGCTGGTCTCCCTCAGACACTACTACTTCACTATAGGCTGGAACATCTTTGATTTTGTGGTGGTGATTCTCTCCATTGTAGGTAAGAACAGCTTAATTACCAAGAGGTACAGTTACAGAGAAACGGTTGCCCCAGGACCTTCCAGCTGATTAACATGGAAATTAGGTCTGAGAATAATAATGCATATAGATCTAAAGTTCAACACTAACATATATGAATAAAAACTCTGAAACCTGGGTTTATTCACAAAGCTAACTGGTTAGAAACCATTTTAGGAATACCAGGTTTGGGAAAGAGGTGAAGAAGACAGGAAATAAACATTATCAGGCACTCTCCTAATCTTAAACAAAGGTCACAGGCTAAAAGAGCCAGATGGCTTAAAAAACGAATCATTATAATGCAATAAAGTTGGTACTATAAGAAGCACTGAAAAGGAAGTAGCTGTCTCTGCTGGAATGCGTTAACACAGGCTTCCAGAGATAAAGGTAATGCATCCTAGGTGGGTTTTTAAAGAAAAGTTGAGATTAAATAGGAGAAAAAGAGAGATAGGGAATTATAGAACCCCAAATTTAGAAACTTCAACTTTAACCTCATGTCAAATATGGCCCATTTTTCTCTAACTGAAAAATATCATTAAAAAATAGAAAACAATACATTCAGAGATTTCAGAAATAATTTTTGTTTGTAATTGCCACAATTCATGTGTAGGGATAACTATTCATAGAAATTGGGTGTATATAATGTTAAATTGCCATGCTACCATTGGAGATTATTTGGATTTTGCAGAAATTCATATTGGTTTATGACATTACAGAATCATTGAATAAATCTCTGTAATCAATAATTGCTAATATCAGGGAGTGGATCCAAATATTTAGTAAAGACTGATACTCATAACAAGTTTGTTGTTTTCATAGACCTTAAAAAAGATAAAGGCATCAGGTAAGTGAAAGATATTCTCTGTTTAGCTGTGTTCTATGTTTTCCATAGGTATGTTTCTGGCTGAGATGATAGAAAAGTATTTTGTGTCCCCTACCCTGTTCCGAGTGATCCGTCTTGCCAGGATTGGCAGAATCCTACGTCTGATCAAAGGAGCAAAGGGGATCCGCACGCTGCTCTTTGCTTTGATGATGTCCCTTCCTGCGTTGTTTAATATCGGCCTCCTGCTCTTCCTGGTCATGTTCATCTACGCCATCTTTGGGATGTCCAACTTTGCCTATGTTAAAAAGGAAGCTGGAATTGATGACATGTTCAACTTTGAGACCTTTGGCAACAGCATGATCTGCTTGTTCCAAATTACAACCTCTGCTGGCTGGGATGGATTGCTAGCACCTATTCTTAATAGTGCACCACCCGACTGTGACCCTGACACAATTCATCCTGGCAGCTCAGTTAAGGGAGATTGTGGGAACCCATCTGTTGGGATTTTCTTTTTTGTCAGTTACATCATCATATCCTTCCTGGTTGTGGTGAACATGTACATCGCGGTCATCCTGGAAAACTTCAGTGTTGCTACTGAAGAAAGTGCAGAGCCCCTGAGTGAGGATGACTTTGAGATGTTCTATGAGGTTTGGGAAAAGTTTGATCCCGATGCGACCCAGTTTATAGAGTTCTCTAAGCTCTCTGACTTTGCAGCTGCCCTGGATCCTCCTCTTCTCATAGCAAAACCCAACAAAGTCCAGCTTATTGCCATGGATCTGCCCATGGTCAGTGGTGACCGGATCCACTGCCTTGATATTTTATTTGCCTTTACAAAACGTGTTTTGGGTGAGAGTGGAGAGATGGATGCCCTTCGAATACAGATGGAAGACCGGTTTATGTCATCAAACCCCTCCAAAGTCTCTTATGAGCCTATTACAACCACTTTGAAACGTAAACAAGAGGAAGTGTCTGCCGCAATCATTCAGCGTAATTTCAGATGTTATCTTTTAAAGCAAAGGTTAAAAAATATATCAAATAACTATAACAAAGAGGCAATTAAAGGGAGGATTGACTTACCTATAAAACAAGACATGATTATTGACAAATTAAATGGGAACTCCACTCCAGAAAAATCAGATGGGAGTTCCTCTACCACCTCTCCTCCTTCCTATGATAGTGTAACAAAACCAGACAAAGAAAAGTTTGAGAAAGACAAACCAGAAAAAGAAAGCAAAGTAAAAGAGGTCAGAGAAAATCAAAAGTAAAAAGAAACAAAGAATTATCTTTGTGATCAATTGTTTACAGCCTATGAAGGTAAAGTATATGTGTCAACTGGACTTCAAGAGGAGGTCCATGCCAAACTGACTGTTTTAACAAATACTCATAGTCAGTGCCTATACAAGACAGTGACCTCTTTGTCACTGCAACTCTGTGAGACAGGGTATCAACATTGACAAGAGGTTGCTGTTTTTATTACCAGCTGACACTGCTGAGGAGAAACCCAATGGCTACCTAGACTATAGGGATAGTTGTGCAAAGTGATCATTGTAACTACACCAAACACCTTTAGTACAGTCCTTGCATCCATTCTATTTTTAACTTCCATGTCTGCCATATTTTTACAAAATTTGTTCTAGTGCATTTCCATGGTCCCCAATTCATAGTTTATTCATAATACTATGTCACTATTTTTGTAAATGAGGTTTACGTTGAAGAAACAGCATACAGGAACCCTGTGGTCCTACTCTACAAGTCTCTCAAATGATCAGACAAAAGTGTTTTGCCAGAGAGATAAATTTTTTGCTCAAAACCAGAAAAAGAATTGTAATGGCTACAGTTTCAGTTACTTCCATTTTCTAGATGGCTTTAATTTTGAAAGTATTTTAGTCTGTTATGTTTGTTTCTGTCTGAACAGTTATGTGCCTGTAAAGTTTCCTCTAATATTTACAGGATTATTTTTATGCAAAGTGTTCTGTTTCAGCAAGTGCAAATTTTATTCTAAGTTTCAGAGCTCTATATTTAATTTTGGTCAAATGCTTTCCAAAAAGGTAATCTAATAAATCCATTCTAGAAAAATATATCTAAAGTATTGCTTTAGAATAGTTGTTCCACTTTCTGCTGCAGTATTGCTTTGCCATCTTCTGCTCTCAGCAAAGCTGATAGTCTATGTCAATTAAATACCCTATGTTATGTAAATAGTTATTTTATCCTGTGGTGCATGTTTGGGCAAATATATATATAGCCTGATAAACAACTTCTATTAAATCAAATATGTACCACAGTGTATGTGTCTTTTGCGAGCTTCCAACAGGGATGTATCCTGTACCATTCATTAAACATAGTTTAAAGGCTATCACTAGTGCATGTTAATATTGCCTATGCTGCTCTATTTTACTCAATCCATTCTTCACAAGTCTTGGTTAAAGATTGTCACATATTGGTGAAAGAATGAATTCAACCTGCTATCTGTCCATTATGTCAAGCAGAATAATTTGAAGCTATTTACAAACACCTTTACTTTTGCACTTTTAATTCAACATGAGTATCATATGGTATCTCTCTAGATTTCAAGGAAACACACTGGATACTGCCTACTGACAAAACCTATTCTTCATAGTTTGCTAAAAATATGTCTAAAACTTGTTTAAATATAAATAATGTAAAAATATAATCAATTTTATTTGTCAGCATTTTGTACATAAGAAAATTATTTTCAGGTTGATGACATCACAATTTATTTTACTTTATGCTTTTGCTTTTTATTTTTAATCACAATTCCAAACTTTTGAATCCATAAGATTTTTCAATGGATAATTTCCTAAAATAAAAGTTAGATAATGGGTTTTATGGATTTCTTTGTTATAATATATTTTCTACCATTCCAATAGGAGATACATTGGTCAAAAACTCAAACTTAGATCATTTTCTACCAGCTGTGGTTGCCTCAATATAACCTTTTATTCATGGAAGTTTTTTTTTATTCAACTTTTGTAGTATTTACGTATGCAGACTAGTCTTATTTTTTTAATTCCTGCTGCACTAAAGCTATTACAGATATAACATGGACTTCGTTCTTTTTAGCCATGAACAAAGTGGCAAAGTTGTGCAATTACCTAACATGATATCAGTTTTTGGTTTTTGCACAAACCAAAAGTTTAATGTTAATTCCTTTTACAAAACTATTTATTGTAGTGTATTGATGAACTGCATGCAGGGAATTGCTATTACTAAAAAGAATGGTGAGCTACATCATTATTGAGCCAAAAGAATAAATTTCATTTTTTATTGCATTTCACTTATTGGCCTCTGGGGTTTTTTGTTTTCGTTTTTTGCTGTTGGCAGTTTAAAATATATATAATTAATAAAACCTCTGCTTGATCTGACATTTGTATACATAAAAGTTTACATGAATTTTACAACAAACTAGTGCATGATTCACCAAGCAGTACTACAGAATAAAGGCAAATTAAAAGCAGCTTTGTGAACTTTTATGTGTGCAAAGGATCAAGTTCACATGTTCCAACTTTCAGGTTTGATAATAATAGTAACCACCTACAATAGCTTTCAATTTCAATTAATTCCCTTGGCTATAAGCATCCAAACTCATCTTCTCTCAATATAATTGATGCTATCTCCTAATTACTTGGTGGCTAATAAATGTTACATTCTTTGTTTCTTAAATGCATTATATAAACTCCTATGTATACATAAGGTATTAATGATATAGTTATTGCGAATTTATATTAACTTTTTTTCAAGAACCCTTGGATTTATGTGAGGTCAAAACCAAACTTTTATTCTCAGTGGAAAACTCCAGTTGTAATGCATATTTTTAAAGACAATTTGGATCTAAATATGTATTTCATAATTCTCCCATAATAAATTATATAAGGTGGCTAATTGGAATTCATTGGCTTCTTTCTGCTCAAGTCAATTTACACATCTCACTGACACCACAGAGATGCCAAATATTGCTTTGCAAAACCTTTATAATCATTACCCAAGTGATCTATAAGCAATATATTAATTGGTATGCATTTTACCTAAATGACCATCTTCCAGAATCATCAGAAGAGACTTTAGTTGAAAGGGAGAATACTTTAAAAAATATACCTACCTAGCTAAAGGATATTCTGAAAATACTGTCCAGAATAGAAAGTTGCTAACATAATTGGACATATCTTTGAAATAACTACTTCCATAATGAGACTTCATTATAAGATTCTATTTTGAAAATGCAGGTAGAATTGGCTGGGTGCAGTGGCTCATGCCTGTAATCCCAGCACTCTGGGAGGCCGAGGCGGGCAGATCACAAGGTTGGGAATTCGAGACCAGCCTGGCCAATAGTGAAACCCCATCTCTAGTAAAAATGCAAAAAAAAATAGCTGGGCATGGTGGTGCATGCCTGTAATCCCAGCTACTTGGGAGGCTGAGGCAGGAGAATTGCTTGAACCTGGGAGGCCAAGGTTACAGTGAGCTGAGATCGCGCTGCTGCACTCCAGCCATCTCAAAAATAAAAAAAGGTAGAATCAATCAAGTCGGCCATAGAAATAACAATACTATGAAATAAAATTTGAATCCACTGGTAAGTGATACTAAATGGCTGCTTTCTAATAAAGAGAAAACATTTGTATGTAGAGAAAAATGGGTGTTCTGGTTTTCAAATATTATAGCCAAAAGATAATGGCTATATAAATTTATGTATCTTAATAATTTTCAAAAAACTTGTATATGGTAAAATAGCACGACAACCATTTTTGTGTATTTCAAACAACTTAATAATCATACAGAAAGTCAGGTGACCATTTTTGCAGAAATGGAAAAGGTAAAAAGAGCTGGACTAATAGTCCTTACACTTGGTTTTTAGTTTCAATTCTGGCATTAAATTAGTTGTGTAATGTAGGCAAATCAAATTCTAACCCTCAGATTTTTCCATCATTAATAGGAATGTTGAATTTAGAATATTATTTCTGGTATGCCTTTCATTCTGAAATGCTATGTTCAAAATCAAAGTGATCACTCATTTTGCCATTCAAAGTGAGAAATTTCCTCTATATGGGCAATATTTAATGAAAAAAATTTATATTGTCAATAGACTTTTAGAAACATTACTAAGATAACATTAAACAGAAACACAACATTTGGCTTTGATTTTAGCCTCATTTAAAAAAAAGAAAGAAAACTCTTCTTATCCCCTATAAGTTTTATACCATAAAGTTGAAGGATGCTTTAAATGATTGAAATTATGGCTATTATTTCTTCTTTGTAATGTTACAGATTTCTAAAAGACAATATGTGATCTATAATAGAAGATACTAAAATCAAGAAATCACTAGTCATTTTGTAAAACTGCCTCAAACCACGAGTGTAGTAAGTTCTTTGTCATTAATTACATTTACCACAACACTTCAACGTACTGGGCTTCAATCTTACATTCTCTACAGTTAAGTTTGTATTACAAAAGGATAAAATATGCATATCATTCTCTTATAATAACATCTGTAACATTTAATTCTGTTGCAGAGAAAATTGATAATTCTTCATCCTTTTCTTCTTCTTCGAGATTGAGCCACTGCACTCCAGCCTGAGTGACAGAGCAAGACTCTGTCTCAAAATAAAAAAAAAATTTTTTTAAAAAGGAAAGAAATTGTTACATGAAAGTAACATAATACTTAAAGGTAAATTTATAGTAAAAACTTATTTTATTAAAAATACATATTGCCAAAATTTAGTGAACTGAGGAATAATTTTAAAAAATGAAATAATCCCTAAGAAACAAGAAGCAGTGAGATGATGAGGAAGAGGATAGATAGATAGGTAGATAGATAGACAGATATAGATAGATAGGTAGTCTATGAAATATAAAAAGTAATAGAATACAGACAAATGTTGGTTCTTAGAAAAAAAACTAATATGTTTTAAACCTCTGGCAAGATTAATCAAAAAGAGTAAACAATAGGAGGAAAGAAAAAGGGAGAAAATTATAGGTAGAATGCTATAAACTTACGTTTCAAAAGCAGTGTGAAATAAACAAAATGAATAAAATCTAATAAAAATAGCACACCAATACTGGAGGAAAAATGACAACTAAAAGTTTTGAAAAATTTATAACCTTTGAAAAATGTGATCAATGGCTAAAATCATGCCCCAACACCAAGAGAGACAAAACAACATATTAGGAAGGGAAGAAACATTTCCAAACCCATCCTAGAAGCTAGAATAAACATTGATACCAAACCTAGGCAAGAAATAATAGAAAGAAAAATTACTGGCAATTTTACTCAACATAAATGGAAGAAAAAATTAATGCAATATAAGAAAACCAAACCCAGCAATATATGAAAAATATAAATTAGATAGGTCTTCTAGAATAGCAGAGTTAGAAACTCAGAGGACACTCTTACCAGCAAAACAACAATTTAAGAGGTAAAAATTGGAGCAATGATTTAAGTTCTCTGGAAATTTTCCTAAGGGTGTACAGCAAATGAAGAAACATTCACTCAAGAAAATCGACTGAATATCAGTAAGAAGAGTGAGAGTCTGTGGCATTTAAGCCACAACTCACTCCCCTAATCCCCATCCTCAGTTCCAACTTACAGAACATTTATGCTGGGTACTCTAATAGTGAGGAACTCCTTCTGACCCTAGCATCCAACCTCAGGAGGAAAAGGATAACCTTCACTTCCCTCCATCATCTCTTCCTTCACCAGCCACATATTACAAGAGTTATATTCCACATAGGCACAGCCAAGAGGACTGGTTGTCCCTTGCCCTATCTGTCCCCTATTTGTAGGGTAAAACTGCTACCCCAAGCATGGCAGACGAAGAATCCTGGGGTTCCAATCACCCCACCATGAGACACTCGTAGGACAGAGTTTTCACACCAGCAATGTCTTGCAAATCTACCCCAGGGCTGCCACCCACCATCTAGTGCCTACACTTAAAGAGAGAGTGTCACCGTGGGAAAAGCAAGATCCTGTCCCCAGTACTGTTGTGGCAGTGTCAGAGTACTGCCCAGGGCAGAAGTCAAGCCATAAAGACAAAGTGCTACACAGAAGTTCTTAAGGAGACTGACTTTATTTGAATAGAAAGTGGAGAATTCCATGCCTAAGGCTGTTTTCAAAAACAATAGAGATCATAATGAACATTAAGTTAGAGGAGGCTGGGAGCTCCATGATACAAGCAAAACTTCAGAGCAGCCAGAAGTTTAATAGAGTGAACCAGGGAAAGAAGCAACTAAAAAGAGCCTTCCTGTGGGTCAGGAAGACAGTATCTATGCAATAGGCTGCATCCACTCAGGAGAAATCAGAAGACATGAAAGCATTCCCCAAGCTGCAAACAAATCCATCAACATAGGATGAAAGGTTCACTTGCACACAGGACTTAAACACAACTTCTGATAAAACACTGACTGAATAATAAACTGTTCTGACCCAGGGGTGACTCCTAGGAGACCAGAATTAAAAATAAATTTAAACTTACCCTTACCAGTCTGAAAGACTGTGTGCTTGTCCAAGGTTGTGCCTCCTCTGGAGCTATCAGAGAGGAAAGTTCCAAGCTACAGTCTGTGAACCCAAAATAGGAAACAAATCTCAACCAATTTAGAAAGTTTATTTTGCCAAGTTTAAGGACGCCACCTCAGGAGGTTTGATGACATATGCCTAAGGAGGTTGCAGCACAACTTGCTTTCATACATTTTTGGGAGACATGAGACACCCATTATTACATGTATGACGTACATTGGTTCAGTCCAACTCGAAGCAGAGCTTCCGGGTCATAGTTAGATAAGAGACAAAGATTGCCTTCTTTTGAGTACTTTATCAGCCTTTCACTGAGCCTTTTTGTGAATTGTGAATACACAATTTAGTCTGGCTCACTGAATCTGTATTTTTACATAAGTAATAAGGCAGATGAAGCGATTAGATATGCATGTGTCTCAGGTGAGCAGAGGAATAACTTTTTGCCCCATACCTGTGAAGATAAGCTATTAGTTTACATTGCCAGGGTAAAATTCAATAGAATGGTTTCAGGGTAAAGATCTTGAGGCCCACAAGGGATTTCTTCATGGGCCAATTGTGAGGGAGGTATGTAACTTCTTAATCTTTGTACCAATCTTTCTTAGGAATAAAATGGGAGGCAGGTTTGCCTGACATAGTTCCCAGCTTTACTTTCCCCTTGGCTTAGTGATTTTGGGTCCTGAGATTTAACTTTCTTGCACAAGTCTCTAGCTGAACATGAGGCCAAAAACCCAACCTTTCTGATCTGATATGGTGTGGCCTCCAAGCCACATGCATATTCAATGGTAAAGGGTAAAAACCTGTCTAAAAGGGCTTATGCACATCTTTTGACCAACAAGTGGCTTATGCTGCTCCAAGGACAACACCAAGGTATTCAAGATAAAAGATACAAACAAGGAAAAGCAATCTGAGCAGGGACATTAGAGGCTCCACACTGTAAGATAAATTAACTTTACGTAATTAGTTCAGTTGAATCACTGAACAACTTTTCCAAAAAAGCAAACAATAACATCCACAATCTTGTGGAGTAGGAGGGTTCAGAAATTCTAGAATTGAAAAGTACAATAACTGAAGTAAAAAGTCTACTAGAAAGTTTCAAATGTGAGACAACAGAAGAAATAATTCACAAACTTGAGGATAGATTAATGTAGATTGTGTGGTCTGAAAAACAGAGAAAAAAAGTTACAAAACAAAAACACAGAGCCTTAGAAAAACATGTGACATCATTAAGCACACCACCATAAGTGTAATGGGAGTGCCAGAAAAAGAGTAGAGAAAGACAAAGAAAAAATATTTAATGAAATAATCACTGAAAACTTCCCAATTTGATTTTAAAAAATCACCTACACATCCAAGAAGTTTAATGAATTCCAAGGAAGATAAATGCAAAGAGATATAAACCCAGACACACCATAATCAAACTGTTGAAAGCCAAAAAACAAAATCTGGAATGCAGTAAAATTAAAAAAACAACCCATCATGTTCAACAGAACCCAAATGGGGTTAACAGTTGCTTTCTTACCTGAAAAAATGGAGGTCAGAAGACAGTAGGATAGCATATTCAAAGTATAGAAAGTAAAAATTGTTAAAACATTGATCTCTCCAGCAAAATCATACTTCAAAAATGAAGGTAATGTAAGGACAGTCTCAGATAAAAACTGAAATTTTTGCAAGCAGAAATGCTTTGAAGAAATACTAAAAGAAGTTCTTTAGAATGAAAGCAAATTATACCAGAAATTCAAATTATTTATATCAATTACTAATTCAATTATTTATTTCTTTTTTTTGAGTTTGTTAAGAATAGATATTCTTTTTAAATGTTTTATTTGGTTTTGTTTTAATTAACAAACATATTTATTATTGTGTATTATATGGTGCTTTGAAATAGATATACATTGTGCGATGACTAAACCAAGCTAATCAACGTATGCATTACCATACATAGTTATCATTTTTGTGGTGAATACACTTAAAATCTACTCTCTTAGTATTTTTCAAGAATGTAATATATTGTTATTAACTACATAGTCACCATATTGCACAACAGATCTCCTGAACTTAGCCCTCTTAACTAATGAAAATTTTGTAGCCTTTGACCAACATCTCTCTACCCTCCTCCCACCACCTTCAGTTATGCATGTCTAAAACAAAATTCTAGTTTGTAGAATTGATAATTTTCCTAAGCACTTGAATAAATACATATTAATTTCTTTTCTAAATTAGTTTGACAGAACAGATGAAGTTTATCTTAGTAGACAACGCCAAATGTACATTAAAAAACCCACAAAATGCTTACTTAGCATATAATCAAAATTGTCTAGTCACAAATTTAACAGTAAATTATCATTTGTGCTACATCCACTCAAGCAAAGAAAATACCAAATATGTAATACCGTTATATGTATGTATATAATACCATATAACTGTATCTCAGTGATTAGGGGCATTACACATACTTATTGCCTCACTATAATTTATATGGAAAAACACATCCAAAAAAATATGCAAATGGTTCTTTCCTAAAATATTTTACAATTTTCATGTTTTAAGTTTAGACACTTGTGCTTCTTTTACAGTTTAAAGAATGAATAAAAGCAAAAAAAAATGAAGATTCAAAAGGACCTAGGCTTGAATTTCCCAGTTGGTTACTGTGTAACCCTAAAGTAGTTACTTCATCTCCCTGAATCTTACTTTTCTCATCAGTAAAATAAGATTACTATTTTAGCAGGCTTTGTAGCAGAATTAGATGAGACAATGTGTTTTTGGCCTACTGTGGTATGTTAGCACATTTGCATTGCTATAAAGTAACATCTGAGGCTGGGTAATTTCTAAAGAAAGCAGGTTTATTTGGCTCACAAATTAGGCTGTACACGCATGGCATCAGCATCTGCTCCTGGGGAGGCCTCAGGAAGCTTCCAGTGACGGCAAAAGGTAAAGAGGGAGCCGGCATATCACATGGGAACAGAGACAGCAAGAAAGAGAGGGAGGAGGTGCCATGCTCTTTTAAACAACCAGATCTCCCATAAACTCATAGTGGAACTCACTCATTATCAGGAAGACAACCAAGCCATTCATGAGAGATCCTGCCCCATGACCCAAATACCTCCCACTAGGCCCATCTCTAACGTAGGTGGTCACATTTCAACATGACATTTGGAGGGGACAGAACATCCAAACCGTATCAGGTAGGTATTACAAAAAGGCAACTACTTTCATTACTAACATTGTTATTCGTGAAGTAGAAAGAAAGCATGCATATCTAGCATCCAATAGTTTAGAAGTTGTGGCAGACGCCTTGTGATTTCAAAACATTCTCTTTTGTAAAGTGGGTAAATCAAAGAGCAGGCTGCAATAAGCAAAAATCGTAAAAAAAGATCTCCTTGATTAAAAATATCTTTTCTCCCCACTATCTCAGTAGATTATCTCTCAGACTATCATCTCAAAAACTTGAGCTTACTTGCAGTAAGGAAACAGTTTAGTGGCCAGGTGAAGACATGGATAATTTTGGAGGGTAGATCATTGTGGAGGAGAGAGAGCTTGGGTGCCACTCCTGGTAAAACCAATTGACAACGTGTTGGGTTAGTTATGGTTGCAGTAAGCAACGTGCAATGTGATGAGAGTATACCTATGTTAACAGTAAGATGCCACCAGCTTTATATCGGTGTTTGTCAACCATTATCTACTTTTAATTGACCAAATTGGAGCAAGGGAGATTCTTCATGTTAGATTTTTCTGTGGTAAACTTTGAGTTCTGTGTTGCCTTTCCACCACACTCCCAACTACACTGCCTGCTGTCTCCCTTGCTGACTATCCAGTGTGTACTAAGGGAATAACAATGCTAAACTTCCCAAAATGCAATTACAAAAATGAATCTGCCTCAGGAGAAGGTACTGACATGCAATGAATTTTGCATTTCGCCCTAATGCTTTTTCATCTTTTATGCATTTCTCCCTTTATATCATTACAAATGCTTTTATTAAAAATGTAACTTTGATCATGGTATATTTGTGTCACTTTGAAACTATTAAAATGCAACTTTGTTTTTTCCCCTGAGATAGAGTCTCTCTATCACCTCAGGATGGAGTGCAGTGATGCAATCTTGGCTCGCTGCAGCCTCAACATCCTGGACTCAAACTATCCTCCCACCACAGCCTGCCAAGTAGCTAGGACTAGTGGTGCACACCACCTCACCCAGCCAATTTTTGTATTTTTTGTAGAGATGGGTTCTCGCTTTGTTGACCAGTCTGGTCTTGACCTCCTGGGCTCAAGCTATCTTCCTTGCCTTGGTCTCCCAAAGTGCTGGGATTACAGGCATGGGCCACCACATCCTGCCAAAAGTAACTATTGATTACTTTTTACTCTTACAACAACTAGTTGATCTTAGAACAAGTAGTTAATATAAGATATATAAACTACATGCACCAGTTATCCTGATCTATGGGGCATAAATGTTCAATGTTCTTATCATGTTTCCTCTATTGTATTTGATTTACAAACATGACCAAATCAACTGAAGATATCAGTCTGATCTAAAGTAATGTAGAAAGTCAAAGTGTTGACAAAATCACGTGTTATTGTGGAATGCAGGTATCTTTATATCTAAGCAGGAAAAAAAATTGTAAACACTTCAGTTTTGGTTTTCAGTGGTGTCAGTCCTAATTTAGGATCAAAACTGAAAGGACTTAAATATACACTGTGCAATTGCCTTAAATTGTTTTGGATTGTCCAGCATTTGTTCCCCTTTATGTGGTAAGGTCACATGGATTTTCTCTTGTGGAAAATTATCATCAATCTATACAGTTCAGCCACAATCACCTTCTTTTCTAGAGATTCATGAATTGGCACAGTAACAAGGCCTGACTTGTCAATATATTCCATTTACCTCACCACAGAGATTGGTTCAATATGGGCACATGGCCCATGGTCAAATTAGGCTGAAACAAAAATACCGTCCAAACTATCAGGGGAAATAAAACAGTCATTTATGTTTGCTTTTTTCCTGCTGGGTGTATTATTTGCATTTTTTGTTTTCTATATATTATGATGTTTTGGCCCCTTAATAATCTTTCTGGCTCGGGAGAGACTGCATCTCCCAAGACTATTCAATTCCCAGAGAAAACAAATCAGCCATGAGCGTGTCTTTGATATGCAAACTAACCAATCCAGAGTCACACCTCCTCTATCTTGCCCATACATGTCCGGAGGGCAATATTCCTCTGCCTCAATCATCCCAGGGCCAGGTACCAGGAAACTAGGAAACACCCCTTTACTTAAAGCCCACCGACATTGTTCAAACTAACCAATCCTAAACTCTTTACTGGGACCTATCTTGCCTCCTGCAGAAACTCCCCTAAAGGCTGTGGCCTGGGCGTCCTCCTATCTCCTGCAAGTTCTGCCTCTGAACCCACCCTGGTGCTTTCCCATGTGGCCCTACATGGTATGCTGGGCCTCCTGTTTCTAGGACCTGTGATCCTAAGCTTTGTTTTCCTTATCCTCTCTTGTTTCTGCCCTTGTGACTACATCTGACTGTCTCATAAAAGAACATAGTACAGTTTTGCTGAAACAGTATGTGAAAATTTGGGTGGTCATATTGTCTCCTAGTTCCCAGCCAATAAAGGGAAAAAGGCAATTTCTAGAGATGGAGAGGGAGTCTTTAGCTTTTGATCAAGGTGAGCCTGAAGTTTGGTGCCTATATTTGAATCATTGGCTCCAATTAACAGAGCCAATAATTTACTTTTTGCTTAAGCCAGTTCGAGTTGAGTGTTTGATGATTTAATTATTAAGATTTATGAGTTGCACAGGTTGATAAAAGAGAAGCTAAATGGAATGAACCAGAGAGCATTTTCAAATTAAAGGTCTTGAAGTTTAAAAAGAGAAGATAATAAAAGAAGAATAGTATAAAAAGAGAAGAAATCATATAATACAATCATGTATAATATGTTGGTGGCAATACAAATCTTAGGAAAAATACTTACCTCTGAAGACTAATATTTTTATTAGAAGGCCATCAGAAAAATCTTTTTCTCTCTGCACATACACAGAAGAAGGGCCATCTGAGGACACAGGAAGCCAGGAAGAAAGGCCTCACAAGAAATCAATCCTGCTGGCACCTTGATCTTGGACGTCTGACCTCCAGAGCTGTGAGAAAATAAATTGTGTTGGTTAATCCACCTAGGCTGTGGTATTTTGTTACGGCAATCTGAGTTGTCTAATAACAACCACCAATGGTAAAATAATAATTTCTACTCATAGAAACATGGGTACCGTAATCACATTTCAAAATTGTCATTCCTTTTGCATGTATTTTTACAGCAAAATAAGTAATTTAAATTTATGTAACAGCTCTATAATGTAACAAAGACAGTTATTGAGTAGTTATTAAGGGAAAATATTTTAATAGCTTATAAAAAGTTCATTGACTAGAATTGCTTCAAAATTTTTTTATTCTATTGTTCATAAATATATATTTAGTAAATAGAATTGTATATCTTAATATAGTCCACATTTTCATTTTATTCATATTAGCTCTGTTAGTTTTTGATTGATTCATTCATTTATTCTCTCAGCACATACTTATTATAAATACAAGAGATAGTGTGGTGGTGTTATAGTCATTAGAGCTGTTCATTGAGTTTTTCTAGTACTCTGCCTTTCTGGGCACATATATTGACGATATTTCCTGGCCTGCCTTTTGCTTAAGAGAAAACTCACCATACTTGTTCCCTTAAGTAGCCAGTTTTTGTGATATGATCATTTTCTGGCAAGATCCCTGAACTACCTTTCTGAGACCTTCAACAGTTCTATTTTCCTTTTGCCAGACCACTGGCAAAGATTGAAACAGTAGCTTCTCCTTCAGGTTAGTTCCAAAATGAGGAGACACGGAGCATCCCCAACTGACAGTGATGAATGTAAAGCATGAATGAGAAGTCAACATTTGTTATAACTCATTAATACTTGGGGCCTATTCTTTCCAGAGCAAAATTTAAACGACCCTAACTAATCAGCTGAGTGCAGTGGAATACACAGATGGATAAAGTTAACCCCTGCAATTAAGAACTTGTAGTTTGGTGGAATGACTAAAGAGCAACATATACAAAACAAAGTACATTAAATGAAAGTAAAATAGGCCGGGCACGGTGGCTCACGCCTGTAATCCCAGCACTTTGGGAGGCCGAGGTGGGCGGATCACGAGGTCAGGAGATCGAGACCATCCTGGCTAACACGGTGAAACCCCGTCTCTACTAAAAAATGCAAAAAATTAGCCGGGCGTGGCGGCGGGCGCCTGTAGTCCCAGCTACTCGGGAGGCTGAGACAGGAGAATGGCGTGAACCCGGGAGGCGGAGCTTGCAATGAGCCAAGATCGCGCCACAGCACTCCAGCCTGGGCGACTGAGCGAGACTCCGTCTCAAAAAAAAAAAAAAAAAGAAAGTAAAATGAAAACTCTGTAATCAGGAAGAGTGTGAGGGGAAATAATACCTTCATTCAGACTGGGCATATTAGGCAGTGCTCTACAGATACATGGAATTTAACCTGAATCTGTAAGAAAAGGATAGGGTTTTCATAGGCTGAGAAAGTACAGAAAAGATATTCTTATGAGTTCCAAACTAAAGAAAAGTTAATAGTAAAAGCATGAAGACAAGAAAGTATATGAGTGCCATGTCACAGATTATCATAGGAGATGTGTAACCAAATGTAAAGACTCTTGATGTGGGAACTAGATATCATAAAAGCATCTGGTCATTACTTTGAGTTTCCCAAAGTGTGGTTTCTTTCTCATTTCATTTTAATTGTTCTTACATTTAGCTCTATGACTAATTTGAAATTAATTCTTTGTGTGGTGTGAAATGGGATCTAAATTCCATTTTTTTACTACTAAAAATGTCTAGTTGAACCAGAACCATTTAGAGAGTTCTCCCTTAATGCTTCAAAGTGCTATTTTTTTGTCATGTCAAGCATCCATAAAAAAAGGAATACAATTCTGGACTTTCTATTCTGTTTATTTTTGTTTGTTCACCAATATTGTACCATATTTATTATTGCAACTTTATACATATTGATACATACAGTTGAGTAACCCCTCTCAATATTGAAACCACCTTTGCAAAAATGTTAACAGTGAGAAAATTTTTTCAGTGAAAAATATCTGACCTAATTGGCTCCATCTTGCCTTTAACCTCCAAGCCGCCCATGTTCATTTCTGGGTGTAGGCTGAATTAACTATAGGAGGAATTTAGTTCATAGTTTAGCTTTGAAACAAAGTTGGAAATGTGTTGGGATCCTTAGGGTGTCACTTTTCCAGTCAGAAACCTCTGTGGATGGTGGCACCTTTGCCTCAGTTTTGCTCAGGCCCACTTGGTTCATTCCACCCACTGGGCCTGGCAGGCTTCACTTGGCTTACACTACTGGTGCCAGATCCCACACCTGCTAAGGGCAAGCCAGGCACAGAGCAATGAGGTGTGTGTGAGCAACCATGGGGTCCACCCCTTCTCACAGCCATATGTGCCAGGTGCAGCAGGGCAGGCAGTTCCAGGCACCAGCATGGGCAGTGGCTTCCTGCAAGGCTGTGACTGGACTAGGCATACTACAAATCACTTCCATTGCAGGCACCAGGGAATGCAGTGGAACCTGGAAGCTTGGAGATACCAGGAACCACAGAGCCCCAAAGAGGGTGTCACAGCCCTGGTTTGAGGAGCCTCTAGGTCTGGACTCCCCAAAGGGCCACAGCTCTTCTCTCCATCTTGTTGCACCCAACATGGAGAGTGGGTGAGGTGGAAGCATTTCAGCCCTGTTTGTGTTACAGCTCTTTCAGTCCCACCGTTCATCAGGTCCTGAGTTCTTGTCCCACATCCAGGAAAAATGAGGTACACAGTCAACTAGAGTGTGAGCAAGGCAAAGAGGAGCTTTATTGAGCAACAAAACAGCTCTCGGGAGACCCTAAGTGGGTAGCTCCTTTCTCCAGGCAGGTAGTCCCAACAAGTGTTCAGCTCTCAGCAGAGAGGAGACCAAGAGTGGGTAGCTCCTTCCCACAGCTGGTAGTCCCCACATCTGTATGAATCTGGCTGGGTCTGGGGTTTTTATGGGTTCAGAAGGGAGGAAGTGTGTGCTGATTGTCCCATGGGCAGTCATGGGCAGGCCCAGAAGAAGCACAAGTTTTCACTCCAGGCAGTGGACTCTGCCCAGAACTGACAGCCCAGCCCTCAGGCTTTAGGCGATCCCTGGCTTGAAGGTGGAGCTTCCCTAGGGACCCACTCATTTCCACACAGGAGCTTGTCTGTCTGCCTCCTGCTGCCATTAACATGTGATTCACAGCATGCAGGCTGTTCATGCCAAGGGGCTCCTGTGAGCCTGTGCCAGTCCACCCTCAATAACCCTTGGCCTCGCTCCCATGCTCATGGTCACCCAAAGTCCAGAGAGGGCTGAAGCAGAAGGAAGTTGGTGTGTCAGCACCGCCTCAAGTGCATGCACACCTGGCCAGGTCACCACAGTGCCCAGGCTCAACCACACTTTGCTTCACCCCAGAGTGGGCACTGGGAGTGGGGAGAGGCCAGACAACAGGAGCAGGGACTTTCAAGCCTGCAGGGACAAGGGGCTTCCTGGGCCCCCAAAAGTGCAGGGATGCCTGGGTCTAGAGCCAGGACTGGGTGGCTGCAGCTGTGCCCAGGAACATGTGACTCCTGCTCCATCAACTCAGTAGGCAGCAGGGTTCCTGCCTGTTCCTGCCCCCAACCAGCTCTCCTGGAATGCACAGCCCCAGGCCCACCTACCCAGCTACTGCCAGTGTCTTCACATCAGTGACTCCAGACCAATCACTGCTGCCATCAATAACAGCCCTTTCCTGAAACAAACCTCTTCCTGCCTGGCCCTCAGACTACCTTTGTAAGACTAACAAATTAACCACAAGATTAGAAATTATGGTTTAGGAGTCATGCAGCCAGAGGACCAAATTTCTTAACCTTCCCAATTGCTCCTAGGAATAACATCACTATTACAAAACCTAAGATGTTGTCTGAGATATTTTTTAGCCCCTGCATTCTGATGGACCAACTGGCACCACCCAGACTGGTTATCAGGCTCAACAAGTTCTGCAATCCTAGCCAGGAAAAGAAGACAGCAGAAAAACTTGCTTCTTGCTTCAACTCCCTGTGATTTAATCTCCAACCCAACCAATCAACACTTCCTACTCCCTAGCCCCATACCTGCCAAATTATCCCAAAAAATCTCCAGTCTCTGAATTATCAGGGAGACTGATTTGAGAAATAAAACTCCAGTCTCCCATTTAGCCCACTGTGAGTGCATTCATCTCTTTCTCTATTGTAATTCCCCTGTCTTAATAGATGGGCTTTTCTGGGCAATGGGCAAGGAAAGCTCATTGGGTGGCTATAATATATTGTTATTTAAGATCATCTTAGCTTTCTTGGTACTTGAACTTCTAAAAACATTTTAGAGTTAGCTGTTCCATTAGCAAAATGAAACCAACTGGAGTCTTGATCAGGAGTGCACTGAACCAATACATTGATTTGGTGACAATTGACATTATCAGGTTTCCAATCAATAACATGTCTCTCCATTTACTCAGGTCTTCATTCATCTCTCTTAGTGAGGTTTTATTATATATAGGAGTCTTATATTTCATTAATTAGATTACTAATAATTTGATGTTTTAAATTTTTTATCAATAGTATCTTTGTTCACATTTCATTTTTAATTGTTTGTTGCCTGTATATAAAAGTACATTTGTTTATATTGGCCATGAATCCAGAAACTTGTTCGTCTCTCCCATATATTGTATAAATTTATTTGTAAATCATTTGAGCTTTCTTTGTTTGGATTTTTAATTTTTTTTAATTACAATTTTGTTTTTTCTCTTCTAATCCATGTTAGTTCTGTTTCTACCTTCATTTTACTGACTACCACCTCTAGTATAATGTTGAACAGAAGTGGTGAGGGTCTCATTTCTGAATTCAGATAAAACTTTCAATATTTTACTTTTAATCATAATGTTTACTAGAGCTTTGGCTAGATACTTTTATCAGATTAAAAAACTTAATTTTGTGACAAGTTTGCTAACTTTATAATAAGCAAGAATTATTACAGTATATGCAAGATTTTTTATGTGAATGGAGATTACATTGTAATTTTTTCTTTATCAAAATGACCATAAGATTATTCTCCTTTAAGCTATAATGTGATAAATTTTAGAAATTAATTTTTAAATAAGCCACTTTGCATTTTCTGTTTAAACTCAATTTGATTGTGCTATATTTTTATATAACTCAATATGTTTGCTAATATTTTATTTAAGAATTTACATCTATGTTTTATAATTTCCCTTTTATTTTTGCAATAACCAAATAAAACTTGGGTGCCATTATTACAATAGTCTCAAAAACAAAATGAGAAATATTTTCTCTTTTTATATTTTTTTGAAAAAGTTTTGCAAGATTGATGCTATTGCTTTCATAAATATTCCTTTAAATTCATTAGTACAGCCATCTAAGTCTGGCATTTTGTATGTGGAAATGTGTTAAATTACAGATTCAATGTTTTATATAGTTATAGTACTAGTCAGGTTGTCTATTTATGTATTTAGTTGTGTTTTTCTGAAAATATGTCCACATTATTTAAATTTATAAATTTATTGACATAAGCTTGATCATAATATCTCCTTATCAACTTATTACTCTCTATAGGAAGTGTAATTATCCCACCTTTTTCCCTTCAATATAGTTATTTGTTCCTCATTTTCCTTGTGTTTGATTAGTCTTGAGAGGAGTTTATCAATTTTATATGTGTTTCTTCTCTCAAAAGAATCAACTTTCAGCTTTGTTAGGGGAGTTTCTCTATTGCATGTTTGTTTTTCCAATTCATTACATTTTGCTCTTTTATTTCTTTCTCCTTTCTCTTTAAGTTTGTTGCTTTTTAATGTAATCTCTGAAATAGAAACGTAAATTATGTTTATAGCCTCTAAAGTATGCATTTATGAACATAAATTTCTCTCAGAACACTGTTTTAGCTGCATCCCACAAGTTTTACATGTAGCATTTCATATTATCATTCTTTCCAAGTATTTGACTTAATTGCAATTTCTTCTTCGACTTATGGATGTTTAAAAATGTATATCTTTGTAGACTGGGCCCAGTGGCTCATGCCTATAATCCCAGCACTGTGAGAGGCCGAAGCAGGAGGGAATAATCACAGGATTGCTCGAGGCCAGGAGTTCGAGACCAGCCTGTGCAACGTAGCAATCTGCTGTCTCTACAAGAAAAGTTACTTTTTTTTTAATTGGCCAGGCACATAGTGGCATGCATCTGTAGTACTAGATACTCAGAAGGCTGAGACAGGAGGGCCACTTGAACTCAGGAGTTCAGGGCTGCAATGAGCAATGATTTTCCTACTACATTCCAGCCTGGGCAACAGAGTAAGCCCCTGTTTCAAGAAAAAAAAAAAAAATGTACATCTTTGGTTTTGAGAAATAAAAAATGAAATTCTAAGCTCCCAAGAGAGAAACTTTGGGACCCGAGAGAAATCTTGAAAACTGAGTTATCAGCCATGGCAGGAAAGGAGGCCAGACATGCCTCATGATACCCCCTCCCTGGACAACCATAATGAGGCTTTCTTCCCAAACGGCTAAACAGAAACCAGCCCTTTCAAAAGACCCCACCATTGTTATCAACCAACTACCTGATGCTTCCCACTCCCTTTTGTGGTTTCAGCATAACTGACCAGGATTTCTTCTTAATATGAGACCACCAACCACGGAGGGGTCGGGTCAGTCTACAGATGACGCACAGGAAGGGTTTTCACATCTTCTCCCTCAACTTGGGTGTCTGAGGGCTAAAATCTCCACTTTGGATGATACCAACACAGCTGTTTTTTGGTATCTGGGATCTATGAAGGAGCATGAAGTTCAATTACACACACCCATGGTTCCCTTCTCAATTGCACATGTTCTCATAGAAGAATCATGGACATGTGCAATTGAGCTTCATGCTCCTTCATGGGTCCCAGGTACTCCTCTCATGACTCTTTCTATAACTTATTAAATATGTATATTTGGCCACTCTGCTTAGCATAAATTCCTGTTCCCTTTGTCCCTCCCTCAAAGTGTCTGTTTTTGGCTCCGGCCGGAGGCTATCCTTTCCAGCTTCTCAGAATAGCCACCCTGCAGGCTCCAGCCCTTTATGAGAAATAAAGCTCTCCTTTCCAAATCTATGAACCTTGTCATTCGTGAATTGCCACTTTCAACTCAAGATCCCTAAGGATATTTTAGTAAATTTGTCATTAACTTCTAGTTTAAATCCATTGCAGCATTCCATTGCAGCAAAGAACATACCCTGTTTAATTTCATTTCTTTAAAATCTTGTTGAGACTTACTTTACAGATGGCAGATAGTCTTTTTTAGTAAATGTTCTGTATGTATTTGAAAAGAATGTCTGCTTGGCAATGGTGAGGCACAGTGATCTACATATTTAATGTTTAATCATCTGTTTACTGAGTTTTTGTCTGCTTATTCTAATAATGAGAAAAGTAAGTTAAAATCTCTTATATAAGTGTAGATTTGTCTGTTTCTCCTTTAAATGTAGTCAAGCTTCTCCTGCACCTGCACTTGCCCAGGATTCAGAGACGCCAAAAGAGAAGATCCAGAGCGTGGGTCACCAGCAGAAGAAGCTGAACCCCTGCAGTGTGGTGCTGCACAGTGACCTGGGCCAGGACTCAGAGAAGGTGAAGGAACTAAGAAGTCAAAGGGCTGCACTGCGGTCTCTGCCACAAGAGGAGCAGCAACAGAGGCAATTTAGCATATTGCCTGGGGCCATGGGCCACCCTCACAAGATAAAAAAATATGGCGGCTGCTTCCATTTAGCCTGCGGATAAGGCCAAGACAAAGCCAGACCAGAAAGGGAATTCTGGGAAATGTAGTTCCATGTTATCTAAGCTCACTCTACACAAAGCCACTGAACTAGGCTAAGGGAGCTCTCAAGACACCTTTGAAATAAATTGATATTCACTTAATTCAAGGTGCTACCTGAAGCCACAAGACTGGAAGAAACTGCCATGAGAGAAATTATAGAGAACAGACCAAAAGTAATTGGGAGTGAAACCACCTTTGCAAAAATTATGACAATGACAGTGAAAAAAATCTGACCTAACCAATTCCATTTTCCATTTTTTCTTTTTTTTGTCTGAGACGAAATCTGGCTCTGTCACCCAGGCTGGAGTACATTGGCACAATCTCGGCTCACTGCAAACTCCGCCTCCTGGGATCAAGGGATTCTCCTGCCTCAGCTTCCTGAGTAGCTGGGACTAGAGGCACCCACCACCACACTCGGCTAATTTTTGTATTTTCAGTAGAGACGGGGTTTCACCATGTTGGCCAGGCTGACCTCGAACTCCTGACCTCAGGTGATCCACCTGCCTCTGCCTCCCAAAGTGCCGGGATTACAGGCATGAGCCACTGTGTCTGGCCTCCATTTCCCGTCTAACCTCTAAGCTACTTTTGTTCATTCCTGGGCTTAGACTGAACTAAGTTTAGGAGAAATTTAGTTTATAATTTAATTTTGAAACAAAGATGATGACAGTCGCTACCAGAAACAAGCCTTCTCCTTGCTTGGGGACCAAACTGCCTTTGTAAAACTAACAAATTAGCCACAAGATTGTAAATTACGACTCAGGAGTCATGCAACCAGAGGCCATCAGCTTCCCAACCTCCCCAGCTTCTCCTAGGGGTAACATCACTATTGTAAAACTTAAGAGGTTTGAGGTATTTTTCAGACCCTGCATTCCAGCGGATCTGCTGATGCCACCCAGAATGGTAAACTGGCTCATCTGTTCTTGTGCCCCCTGCCCAGGAACCCACTCAGTGCAAGAGGACAGCTTAAACTCTATGATTTCATCTCGGACCCAACCAATAAGCCCTCCCATTCCCTGGCCTCTGCCTGCCAAACTATCCTTAAAAAATCGTAGCCTCAGAATTTGGGGGGAAACTGATTTGAGTAATAATAAAACTCCTGCCTCCCATTTAGCCAGCTCGACTTATAGTAAACCCTTTCTCTATTGCTATTCTCCTGTCTGGAAAACTCAGCTTTATCTCTGCAGCGACCAAAATGAACCCATTGGGTGGCTATAGGAAAAGAGCTTATTTTTCAAAAATATGTATATGTGTAAAATATTGTTAAGAATTTGTGACAATTATAAATCAATTGCTCACCCCCTGGTGAATTAACTTGGTAAATTTAATTTTTTTAATAATATATATGACATATATCTAATGTTGTCTAATGGTAAAACATTTTTTAATGCTACAATTTTAAATTATGCTTGTAAATTTGTTTAAGCAAAAAGCAAAGGAAAAACTGTTTCCTTTCAAATATTTATAATGTATGCTAACAATATTGCCAGGCTAAGGGAATGTTTGGTTTTTGAATGTTCGTTAATATTTAAATCATTCCAAGGAACTGAGAACTAGAGACAAAGTTAAAGTTAACACAGAAGGGGGGAGGGGTGTGTGATATTATGTGCCAGATGCTAGAAAAATCCCTGTGATGTGGCTTTTGTGTTCATGAAATAAGGTTTGGGGTGTGTGGCTTTTGAGTAACAGTCTTATATAAAAACATAATAAAAGAGACACAATTTAGCAAATAGCGCTGGAAAGAGGAGAAACGAGGTGAGATTTTGCTCAGAAACGGCCCCTCCCCCGCCTCTCAGAAGGTCTTTAGCTATGAGCAGCTTCCCGGAGGACACACGGTTGTCATGGAGACAGGCAGGGCCTCCTCCTCTCTGCTTGGAGCCGAAACAGAAGGGCTGGTTGGGAGCGAGCACCGAAACACAATAGTGAGCCCTTCTGCTGCAGGCAGTGGACACCAAGCAATGACCTAGTGCACTGAAAGAGAGAAAAGATAAGAATACAAACAGCTCCACCCACGCTCTCCGCCACACACAAACCCCAACATAATGATATTGGGAACAATAAGGAAACTCTTCCGTCACCGATGTACTTAGCTAACATTTAAGTAGATCAAAGAGCTGTTTATAGAAAAACCATTTATTTCTTTCAAGAGACAATAAAAGCAAAGCTACTACTCCTCCAATATAATTCAATCTTTTGACATAACAAATATTAGCAATAAGAATAAACAACATTATAACAAGAATGCTTGTTGAATTCCTTAAGGTAGTTATGTACTGTAGTTACTGGAATCTTTCAGTCATTAGATACCAGTAATGTGTACAGAAAGATAAGTGCCAGCTATCAGATTTCTTAAAATTAAGAATGACTAAGACAAACACAAATAGAAATAGGTAATCTATTGGTGCTTACAGAGAACATTTCCTACTTATAAATATGCTCCATTTATAGTATAAAATAGAACACATTAATTCAATTAGAATTTGGGAAGTAATTAAAAGTGAAAATGTGAGCCAGTTATATTTAACACTATTCTATATATAATATTTTATTTGTCTGGATGAGTATAAATAATATTTCTTCCTTTATTGTGTAGTCTTATTAAATTCAAGGCACACCTACTTTGTCTAGAAAATCTGTGGTGACATCGTCGATTTATGTTGACATCCTGTATCCTTCAGCAAAGAATGAAAATAAGAAAAAGAGTATGCAAATGCAAAAAGTTTGTATAATTAACCAAATAGTAAATTTGCATCTAAACTCCTTTTATTATTTAATTATTGCAGGCTACCACCCTCAAAATATTCCAAAAGAAAATTAACATAATCACACTCTAGGATATATTTTTAAGTCCTTGTACAAAAATGCCATTGGAATTTCATTCAGTAAACATAAACTATATACAACACTAAAATTACCAATGTTTTTTTAAAAAATAGATGATGGATAAATATAGATGAAATTTTTGACCTTTAAATAACAAAACAGGTATGTAATTCACAGAAGACATTTATTCCCCTAGTCTCTGAGACCACAGTTAAGCATATAAATAAAGGAATTTATAACATAGTGTCATCCCAATTCTTTCTGAAAAAACATGGATTGCAAACCAGAAATGAATAAATGTTACATAAAAATGGATCTTAAACTATGTGAAAAGGCAATATGTACTCTTAGGGAATGTCCATACTTGCCTAACATTCTAAAAATTGATGTTATGATACAATAAGTTATTCATGACTTTGGTAACATAACAATATTGTTAATCCTAGCAATAAAATATCAAAGATAAATAGGAATGATGACAATTTATCATCAGTACATTAGCTGATGTTCTTTTACACTGCTTTCCATCACATTGGACTCTATGATTACTCTTTTTACCTTTAAGCTTTTTATTCTCTCTCTCTCTCTCCCTTCCTTTTTCTGTTTTCTCTTGTCTCTCCCTTTTTCTCTCACAGGGAGTGTGTATGTGGGTGTGTATACATATAAGACAAATCATTGTATATATAGACATTAAAGAGAAAATATGAGTGTATGGATACACCCTCCAACACACACACACACACAGAGTAAAAAAAAAAAAATTACACAGTAGTGACAGGCAGTATCTCTCTCTCTCTCTCTCTCACACACACACACACACACACACACACTCTCTCTCTCTCTCTCTGTTTTCATAGAGGATATTTCCAACCCAGTTTCCCAGAGAGAACACTATGGAAAGAATCTTTCTCTCTTCATCTTCGTAGTCTTCCCAGGGAAGGGGAAGTGATGTCTCTGGTAGGGGTTTTGCTAAAAGGAACCATGAATACTTGGCTTCCACCTTCCAGGCTCAAATTCTGGGTCCGAGGCCTGCAAAGAGACATTTGGACTTTCTGTGAGGAAAATGCAGTAACCTTTTTGGCCAGATTTGCTCCAGCAAAGGGCTGTAATGGTACAGCTATGTCTGTGACTGAAGGGAATAAATTTGGCCGCCCCCAAATCTCAAATATATATATATACACACACACACACACATACATATATACATATACATGTACATGTATGTGTGTGTGTATATATATATAAATTCCTTGGAGTAAAATTTGAAAATGAGAGAGGGAAATAATTGCACACACACATACATACATGCAAACTTACAGGTGCAATTTCTTCCCTCTCTCATTTTCAAATATTACTCCAAGAAACTAATCCAGCTTCAAATATTCAATTATTTCCTAATTTGTAGTTCTCATATGGGGAATAAAATGATAGAACTTAACACTCTCAGATACTATTTTAAGTAATTCTAAATCAGAGAATGCCATGGAAATCTGAACACTGGAATAAGGCTACATTTTTGTGTGTGTGTGTATGCTATGGACAAAATTATTTTTAGCTATAATTCCCTCATTTGCATGGGGATGTAGTGATAGAGTTCAAGAACCAGAATTCAGGGCAATTCTTTTCCAACTCTAGACTCCACTCTGACTAACATAATTTCAATATTGCTTTTTATAAAAATAAAAATGTATTTTAAAAGATTTTATTTTTGACTTAAAACATCGTGCTTTGAAAAGCATATAATAGAAGCAGACATTTCCTATAAAATAAAATGGTGCACTCTGCATTTCAGTTTAAGGTGGCCAACTCTCCTGAATGTAAACGCTACTTTCTACAATTCATTGTGGAACTAAACTTTTTCGTGACCAGCCAATTGAAAGCAGTATACATGCAGAGTTATATTCTCCTGATGCTCTGGTCCAGTTTTCAAATTTCTTCATCTCTGGAAGCTGCAATATGAACTTAGTTTACTGCATGCACTCCTATTTGTCCAGAATTATAAAGACCCAGAGGCTTTTATGTTATTTAACAAAACCATGTTTTTGTAAGAAAATAAGTCAATAAACATGCAGGCATATTGTACAAATGTAAGGAATCTCCTATTTTATCTTGATGATGACTATAAATTGGTCAGAAAGAAAATAACAGAACAATTATTACAGACCAGTATATTATCTGCCTAGTGTTTATAAAATTTTATCCTATCTATCCCTCATAAAACCTCAATGAGATAGGTTTTCTTTACGCCATTTTAAAATGAAGAAACTGAGGCTCAAAACTACAGAGCTAACAATCAAATTCAGGTCCGGTGAGTGTCAAAATATGCTAAAATTTAAACCCAGTTTAGTATAATGCTCCTTTAAAACTATCAGACACTGCTGGGCATGGTGACTCACACCTGTAATCCCAGCTTTAGAAAGCTGAGGCGAGTGTATTGCTTGATCCCAGGAATTGAGACCAGGCTGGGCAACATGGCAAAACTGCATCTGTACAAGATATACAAAAATTATCTGGGCATGGTGCCACGTGTGTATAGTCCCAGCCTCTCCAGAGGCTGAGGTGGGAGGATTGCTTGAACCCAGGGAGGTAGAGACTGCAATGAGCTGTGATTACACCACTGCCCTCCAGCTTGGGTGACAGAGTGAGACTGTCTCAAATAAATAGTTAAAAAAATCTATCAGACACATTAGGTACTCCACTGGTATCTTTAGTCAATATTTTCTATGAAGTCACATTTTATATTACTTAATATTTATTGAATGTCTTTTTATGTAAAAATTCAAAAAGAGTAAGATAATATAAAAGAAAACTCTATCATCCCTGCCCTTGAGCTTAAAATAATTTAATTTCAGACAATTTATTCACAGTTTAAAGGCCTGATCACATCCAACCATTCCGTTCTGGTTTTGGAAAGATTGATGAAATAGACAATGTCTTACCCAATTAGGGTCAGGCAGTGCTGAAGACACACACACACACAGAAGAAATAATTAAACACATGCACTAAAAAATAAAGTATACGAATAGAGACAGTGGAGGGGTCAAAGCAAAATGCAGGCAAGATAATCCATAGATTCACAGTTCATACATTTATTGAGCACCAACTGTGCCTGGCATTGTGCTAAATGCTGAAAAAGTACCAACCAAGAATATACACACTCTCTGCTCTCATGGGGAATGAATAGAGAGTACAGAGAAGCAAACAGGCAATGTCAGTGCTGTGTGATGAGGACGTAAAGGTGCAGAGTGCTCAGAGAATAGACTACCTAAGGCTGCAGGGACTAGCACAGAGCCCTGCCAAAGAGTAGGTAATATTTTGTGATTTGCCAAACTGATCAAATGAATGAAGAGAAAGATACTCTTGAATCCAACCAAGGCAAGAATGATAAGCCAGCGTGAGTTTACATTTGAGGACAGCTTGCTAAATGGTTATTTTTCAACTCTCCTTCTGATATTTAAAATCTTAGAATAATTAGCTACCTTTCTCCTACTACTATCAATGTTATACAATGTTAATCTTATATATATATATGTCATGTTATTTTACAGGATGTTCATAGTATAAATTCCTGGCAGCATGTATTGTTCAGTAAGAAAATACAGCATGTACAACAATATCACTTTATGATAAGTATCTTTACATTATGTTTATATACATAAACACAAATACACATGTATGTGAGGGTATTTATGTGTAGAGCAGGGGCCCCCAACCCTCGGGCCACAGACTGCTACCAGTCTGTGATCTGTTAGGAACCGGGCCACACAGCAGGAGGTGAGTGGCGGGCAAGGAAGCATTACCCCCTGAGCTCCACCTCCTGTCCCATCAGCAGCAGCATTAGATTCTCATAGGATCATGAACACTACTGTGAACTGTGCATGCGAGGGATCTAGGTTGTGTGGTCCTTATGAGAATCTAATGCCTGATGATCTGATGATCCTGGGTAGAACAGTTTCATCCTGAAATTGTCTGGGAAAAACTGTCTTCCACGAAACCAGTCCCGGTTGCCAAAAAGGCTGGGGACTGCTGGGGTAGGGATATAAAACAAATCGATGCTATTAGCATCACAGGTTCACAATGGTTATTTCGTTATTTTTTCATGTTTATTCTACGTTTCTGATTTTCAAAAATTCCTATAATACACACAGAACATGTATTCAAATATGCATGCTAATTTTGATTAATCATTATGCACCACTTGCTGATACAGAAATATATTCAAGGTACTTAGTTTATGGTTTTAGTTAAATTGTATAATAAAATGCCTCCTGTTCTGACAGTGATTATTTTTATAGTACATAAGAAAGGAAAACAATCCCTGACAGTTGTGCTAAGTGGAGAAATTACATTTTCAACCTTAAAATATCTTAGTGTTTTAATTTTTGTTAAGTACAAATAGCAAACATTTATAGGCTTAAAATCCATATACTTGGTGTTTTTTATGAATTATGTCAGCTAATTCTCACAACAACTCTATGAAGGAGGCACTGTTTTTATCTCCACTTCATAGATGTGGAGATTGAGGCTTAGGTTTAGAAAATGGACAGGGGTCACATAACTACTAGCAGGCAGAGCAGGTACTCTATTTTAACCCAGGTGACTCCCAAGCTCACAGTTTTAATCACAGACTACACTGTACCTTTCAGCTTTCTCATAATACCGTAAAATTAATTTGAAAAAATACAAAGTGGCCAGGCAAGGTGGCTCACACTTGTAATCCCAGCACTTTGGAAGGCTGAGGCGGGAGGATCATGAGGTCAGGAGTTCAAGACCAGCCTGGCCAATATGGTGAAACCCAATCTCTACTAAAAATATAAAAATTAGCTGGGCATGATGGCACACCCCTATAGTCCCAGCTACTTGGGAGGCTGAGACAGAAGAATCACTTGAACCTGTGAGGTGGAGGTTGCAGTGAGCCGAGATTATGCTACTGCACTCCAGCGTGGGTGACAGAATGAGACTCTGTCTCAAAAAAAAAAAAAAAAAAAAGAAAGAAAAGAAAAAATACAAACTAACACAAATTATGCTTTGAAGTGCTACTTTTTATGCCTTCTAAAAGAATGTCCGCCTTTTATATCTACATCTTAATGAATGTACAGTAAGATAATATTAACTATTCAATTTTTGAAGGCAAAAATAAGATTAAATGATCTTTTAAAATTGAGGCTTAAATTTCAATTTAGGTCAATTTGTTTTAATCAGATTCACCCTGCTGTATATGGTGAATACATGAGGTTACTATGCCAATCAAACAAGAATTATTCCCAGGTTGTTTGCAAATACCTAGTCTCAGAAGATGAAGTTATCTATCGTCTGTTATATTTTAAACGGAGACAAAAACCATATTCTTAGAAGACAGAAGAGTCCATCCCAAGCTGCTACAGAAGTATTAGTCCAAACCGCACCACTTTGTAAGCTCTCTGCTATTCTGCAGAGCTTGGTCAAAGTGAAACATTTCACAGGGGTTCGGGCCATGGAGAGACATCCTCCCTAACCACCTGACCACAGCCCGACAAAGGCCCAACTAAAGAAACATCCCTATAATATCTTGCTGGAAAAAGGTCCAAGGAACACCAGGATGAGATCCCGCCGGAACAAGGGTCAAAACCGCCTCATCATGGGAACGTTTTGTCAATATCCTGCTGGGCAACAAGCCATACTGCCCAGACCCCTCCCGCTCATAACCGTAAATACCCCAAGCCTGCAAGCAACAGGGGCTCTGGTATTAGGCTGGTCCCCCACTTCTGAAGGTTTTATGGTGGACATAAAGCCTGCATTTGCTGTTGACCCACCTTCTTTCTGTGTCTCTCTGTGTGTGTGTGTGTGTGTGTGTGTGTGTGTGTCTTTCTTTAACTCTTACCTTCCCTTCAAAACCTAAACGGAAGTAGAACCAATCTTCTTCTTTTTTTTTCTGGATGGAGTTTCACTCTTGTTACCCAGGCTGGAGTGCAATGGCATGACCTCGGCTCACTGCAACTTCTACCTCCTGGGTTCAAGCAATTGTCCTGCCTCAGCCTCCCAAATAGCTGGGGTTAAAGGTGCCAGCCACTACGCCTGGCTATTTTTTGTATTTTTAGTAGAGATGGGGTTTTACCATATTGGCTAGGCTGGTCTCCAACTCCTGACCTCAGGTGATTCACCCACCTGTGCCTTCCAAAGTGCTGGGATTACAGGTGTGAGCCACCACGCCCTGCCCCAATCTTCTAAGAGAACGCTTTCATTTGTTCAAATTCATTACCCCTGTTACCCTAATTAACAACTTCCTGAGTGTGAGTGATCTCTTGGTAAAGGACTTAACCATCCAAGAGTGTGAGATGACAACAGAAGTGGGTTGCATGCTTACAGATGGTTTCTGGCTAATTGTGACTATGATAAGGCTGGCATCTAAATAGAAGATCTATTAGCTACTATTCAAATAGAAGATGATATTATAATGAATGAGACTGTTAAGATTATGTATTCTAAAAACATTTTTACATATTTTTAAAAGGTGACTTTTTTTGAACAACTGTGGTTATCTTTCACTACCTAAATAAAGGCAAATTTGAAAATTACAACTACTGTTACTACTAATATATACAAATGATATTTCTATTAAAATTCTATTTCTTGAAAGGGAATTTTGCAGTAGAGGCTGGTACTTCCTTGCCAGTTGGCAAGAAGTCGAAGAGTTTAGCCTTGGAAGTAAGTGTTGAACAAGCCTAGAAGGATGCCGCTTGCTAACCCAGGCTCATCTCTACCACTTAAAGAAAAAATATATACTGAAGCATACTTTTAAGGGTAGCAGTATACTTTTATTCTACACAGCTTCCTAATTACTTATAACCCAATTGCAAATTTAGTTTTGAACATTTTGTCAGTGACTCTTTAGGAAAGAAAAGACGTACATTTTCTGTACTTAGAGATGAAGTACTCAAATTTACCAACTAAAGTGATTAAAGTGACTTATCTTAGGAGAGTGAAGTTTAAATGGGTTATCTCCTACATTTGTCAGTTTGGGGAAGATATGTCATTATTTCTGCTGTCATTCACGTAGGGAGGACTTTTTTCTTCCACATTTGATGGTGGGGCTTCATAGTGAAATTAAAGAGTAGAAAGGGCTGCTGAGTTGTGCTATGTTACACTGTCAGATGGTACACTAATAAATAAAGTGGTAATTAGGATATTTAAAAATAATGATAAGAGTATTCTTGGGAGGATTGTCCCAGGAGGGCAGAAGCCATCATACACAAGATCTAGTCATCACTGCAAATCTACTAATACATATCAGAGTTTATTATTTGGGAACTGACCCAGGTGTCACATCCAGCTCCTTGAGCAATATCTGGATTCAGACCTACTTGCTATTAAATATCAATACAAGGTCACTGACAGTGAAGTATAGCCTGGAAATAAGCCTATTTTCCACTCTTCTATTTCCAGTGGAATAATTGGTATCGAAAACTGATGTGAATATTATAACCAAGCAAAGGAAGAAAAAGTTTAATTCTAATAATCTGAAACCAGTGAAATTCTAAAAGGATAAGCTGAATTAAAACCATAAGAAATGTTGGCTAAGTTTTTGACTACCGTTAAGCAATTGTGTAAAATAATAAAAGTATGAATGAATATATTCAACACAATGAATTCTACTCTTTAGGAGGCACAGTGTTAGGGATTGTATAATTAGGTCTTTAATCTTCATGGAACCCCTATAAAGTAGGATCTATTATTATCCCTACTTTATAAACAAGAAAAATACTCTTTAACATCTGGGGGAGTCCAGCTGTCCAAGGAGTAACTTGTCCAATGTCACACTATTTGTGGCAGATTGAAGATGGTCACAAACTCCTTCAACTCTTACTGTTGAGAATTCCTTTGCCTTGAGTCTGGATGAACTCTGGTAACTCTTTTGACCAGTTTATTACAAAAGAAGGGATATTAGGTCAGTTTCTGAACCTGAGCTCTCCTCTCCTTTCCTATCTCTAGGAACACTCTCTCTGAAGAAAGTCAACCTACTAGGCTGTGTGTATAAAAAACAACTCCTGAAAGGCCACCATGTTGTAAGAAAACCCAAGCTAGCCAAGTAAAAAGGCCACGTTGAGAGAAGAGATTCTCAGTCAACCCTCAGCCGTTCCAATCCTACTGCAGCAGGCAGACATGAGAGTGAAAAAGCCATTAAATGACTCTAATTAGAGTGGGCCCTAGCTGCTGACTACACCTGCATTAGAAACCTCAATAAAAGCCTCTCTTCTGAACTGAAAGCCACTCAGAATTATGAGAGGTAATAATATTGTTTAAACCACTAAGGTTTTCATGTACTTGGTTTTTTAGTAAAAACATAATAATACAAATTTTAAAAATAAAAAAAATTTTTTTGGCATCCAACTTTGGGTCATATTAAAAAATGTAAAAAATAAATAAACCACTAATTTTTTTCTTTCAACTTTTATGTTACGTTCAGGGGTCCATGTCCAGGATGTGCAGGTTTGTTATATAGGTAAACATGTGCCATGACAAACCACATTTTTTATGTGGTTTGTTACTCACCAATAGATAACCCAAAACTGTTTACTGAGTGGCAGAGCTAGGATCTGGGTAGTAGCAGATAAAACCTTTGATCCATTTATTGCAGCTGTGGTGACATGAATAAAGCAGCAGTTCTCAAATTTTGGTCCACAGATTCCTGGGGACTTATGAGACCTCTCCATGGGGTCTACAAGGTCAAAACAATTTCATAATGACACGAAGGTATTATTTCTCTTTATCACTATGTTGACACTGGCACTAATGGTGCAGAAGCATTGGTGGGGAAAACTGCCAACGCCTTAGCCTGAATCAAGGCAGTGACACCAACCTGTGTAGAGTAGGCATCCTATTCTGATGGCCACACATTTACATTTTTAACCATTTTCCTTTTATTTAAAAATACGCTAGATGAAGTAGTAAACATTGTTAATTTTATAAAATCTTGACTCTTGAGTCCACATATTTTGAATTGAGTGATGAAATGCAAAGTAGACAAAAAAAATCCTCCTTTTTATACCTACCATCTGAGGAAAAGCAATTGGGGATTGAACTGTGAGATAAACTATCTGCACTTCACACAGAACAGCATTTTTCCTTAAAAGAAAAACTGACAGACAAGCTATGCTTATTCAGACTTGGGTATTTGACAGGCATTCTCTTGAAAATAAGCAAAATAAGCCTGTCACTTCAAGGAAAACAATCGACGCTACTTTTGCCAGTGACAAAATTTGAGCTTTCAAGCAAAAATAAACATTTTAGAAAGTTGTATCTTTCACCATGAGTCTGATAGCTCCCCAATACCTAAAAACTTTTCTGGCTGGGCACCATCGCTCATGCTTGTAATTCTGACACCTTGAGAGGCTGAGGCAGGAGGATCACCTGAGTCCGGGAGTTCGAGACCAGCCTGGGCAACATTGCAAAACCCCGTCTCTAGAAAAAAATACAAAAATCAGTCGGGTGTAGTTCCAGCTACTCGGGAAGCCGAGGTGGGAGGATCACTTGAGCCTGGGGAAGTCGAGGCTGCAGTGAGCCATGATTGTGCCACTGCACTCCAGTGTGGGTGACAGAGTGGTAGAGCTTCTGTCTCAAAGAAAACAAAACAAAGCAAACCATTCTGGTGAATTTAGTAATGATATTAACAAATAAATTTTTTGATGTTGCATAATGTAACGTACTAGCATTTGGAAGGTCTGCATAAATCAGTGAAGCAATATTTCCCAACTGACTAATCCATGATGGTAAAAAATTACTTACAAGTTAAGATCCATTCAAAGTGCAAAATAAAGCAACAGAATTTATATGCAACACAGTATCCGAAATTTATTGGTATGGTTCAGATTCCACATTGCAGCTTTTAAAAACTCCTACCTTTTGAGTTTTACCATAATATCTAAGAGCAGTATCCACAACTATCAAAAAGCTGTTAAAATACTCTTCATTTTTCCAACTACATAGTTTTGTGAGGTCACATTTTCTTCATACTCTTCAACCAAAACAACATATTACTATAGATTGAATGTAGAAGTAGACATGGGACTCCAATTGTCTTTTATTAAGCCAGGCATTAAAGAGATCTGCAAAAATGTAAAACAGTGCCATCCTTCTCGCCAAATTTTGTTTTGGAAAATAGGGGGTGTTTACACACACACACAAGTGTGTTATTTATGTTATGATGTAATTGTTTCACTGTTATTTTAAAGTAATTTAATACATACATATTTAAAATATTATTCGTTATAATTTCTAATACAATAAATACCAATAAATATAACCCACATAAAAACACACTGGATTTCTCAATAACATTTAAGAGTCTAGAGGAGTCCTGATACTAAAATGTTTGAGAGCCACTGCTCTAAAATAAAACATCAGTTCACATGCCACATACACAAACATTGCCTGTTTGCACATTCATTATGAGATGAGATCATATGGCCCAGGCAGCAAAGAATTAGGCCAAGAATCGGAAATGTGTAATTGCCCAACGGGTTCTTCCTGCCCACTGCACAGACAAAATCAATCCACTGAGATGGCAGCATTGCAGTAGAGAGAGTTTAATTGATGTGAGGCTGGCCCATGAAGGAGAACTGGCATTGTCACTCAAATCAGTCTCTCCGAAGGCTTGAAGCTCAGGGTTTTTATGGACAATTTGGTGGGCAGGGGCTAGGGAATGGGTGCTGTAAATTGGTTGGGGATGAAATCATAGGAGTGTGGAAAATGATCCTCGTGCACTGAGTATGTCTCTGGATGGGGCCACAGGACCAGCTGACTCACGGGTCATGGGTCCAAGTGGGGTCAATCTGAAGCATATCTCAAAAACACCCAGTCTTACATTCTTCAATAGTGATGTTATCTGTAGGAGCAATTGGGAAGATCATAAATCTTGTGACCTACGGTCACATTACTCTCAAGCAGTAAGGAATTATAGAAACTACACATATCTTGTGACTTGTCATTAGTCTTATAAAGCTGGTTTCAGCCTTAAACAGGGAGGGGATTCATCTGAAGGAGGGACTATTATCATTCTTGCTTCAAAGTTAAATGATACACTAAATTCCTCCCAAAGTTAGCTTGGCCTATGCCCAGAAGTGACCAAGGACAGCTTGGGGGTCAGATGCAAATGGGGTCAACTATGTCAGATTTCTCTTAGTGTCAAAATTTTTCAAGGGCAATTTCAATTAGTCCTGTCAAAAATCATCTGCAGATGGCATCATAAGAGAAATTATAGAATGAGTGTACTCAATGTAGAATGGTCTGATGGTCATATATCAGAGACACACCTGTAGTAGTTCTTTTTGTTGTTGCATTTAACACTACTACTTAGAAATGACAACCTCTTTATACTAATTATACAGACTTCACAATTTATATTTACACACAGAAACACACAGAGTGTTATGTCATAAAGTTGTTAACAGTTGTTAACACGGAACTTTTACCTTTAACTGTGTTCTATTTTCACTAAGCAAGAAAGCTAAATAATAAACCCCTGCTTCACATTTACAGCAATGTCCTTCCTGGGTTGACAGCATGTCTGCTAAAAGTGTCATTGTTTGTTCCTACTGGAGAGTGGATTTTATTCCCTAGGTTCAGACACTTACTGCTCTGTAGCAATATCCTTAGGCAATTTTTGCAATCTTATTATTACATGAGGGGGAAGAATAAGTCCAAAAGTGGCAGACTGTAAGGGGGGAAAAAAACCTTAAGTAATTAGGGAAAGATATTAGAAAAGGTGCATGTCTGTGTTATGCTTGAATTCTTCTTTAGAAAAATTTCAAACACAAATTTTTATCTGAAGCTTTTCTGGAGCAGGGCCTTAATGAGAATGCTGTTGCTAACTCTGCAATTTATTTTTAGTCTGAATTGCTGATAACCCATTGTTCTGTTTACAACCCACACACTCATGAAACATTCCCTCTCTTCCTAACACAAGAATCAGTTGCTGCAGTGCTCTGGGACGAGTCATATTGTCACTACCAGAAGTATGACTCATTTTGATAAGGAGCCCGCATTTCATCAAGATAGTGTTGCCATGGCAAATAGATACAGTATTGAGTTCTGTGTGAATCCATGGGAATATCATTAACACTACAAATGCATATGCAGTAATATTAATCTAAGTGCATACACGTATACTGCTGATTCAAAAGCTACTGGAGTTATGTCTTACTTCTCTAAGTATTTCAGGTTGCATAAAGAGTAGCAACTTGTTACCAGAAAAATTCAAGGTTTTTTGAAATTAATAAATTTTCTTTTATTTAAGCAGTTTTAGGTTCAGAAAAAATTGAGCAGAAAGTACAGAGAGATCTCTTATAACCACTGCCACCGCTGCCCCGCAACCCCACCACACAACCTCCCTCACTATGAATTTCCCACCAGAGTGGTATATTTGTTGCTATCGCTGAATCCACATTGACATATCATTATCACGCAGAGTCTACAGTTAACATCAGAATTCATTCTTGGTATTGTAAGTTTTACGTATTTTAACAAATATATAATGACACATACCCACATTTGTAGTATAGTACAGAATAGTTTCACTGCCCTAAAAATCCTCTGCACTTTGCCTATTCATGCTTCCCATTCCCCTGACCCTTGACAAGCACTGATCTTTTTGCTGTCTTCGTAGTTTTGTCGTCTCCAGAATGTCATATGGATCTAAGCACAGAGTATGCAGCCTTTTCAGGTTGGCTTCTTTCACTTAGTAATATGCATTTATGGTTTCTTCGTGCCTTTTCATGGCTTGATTATTCATTTCTTTCTAGCATTGAATATTATTATTTTGTCTGTATGTACCACAGCTCACTTACTCATGCACCTACAGAAGGACATCTTGATTGTTTCTACATTTTGGCAAACATGAATAAAGCTGCTATAAACATTTGTTTTCAGGATTTTGTGTGAGCGTAAGTTTTCAATTCACTTGGGTAAACACCAAGAAGCAAGATTACTGGATCACACAGTAAGAATATGTTTAGTTTTACAAGAAAGCGCCAAACCATCTTCTATAGTTGTACCATTTTGCATTCCCACCAGCCATAAATGATGATTCCGGTTGCTTTACATAATCACCAGCATTTGGTATTGTCAGTGTTTTGGATTTTGGTAATTCTAATAGGTGCATAGTGGTATCTCATTGTTACTTTAATATGCAATTCCCAAAGGATATATGATGTTGAACATCATGTCATATGCTTACTCACCATCTATACATCTTCTTTAGTAAGATTTCTGTTCAGATCTTTTGCCCATTTTTTATATTGGGTTGTTCATTTTCTTATTGTTTAGTTTTAAGAGTTATTGGTATATTTAGGATAATAGTCCTTTATCAGATGTGTGTTTTGCAAATATTTTCTCCTAGTCTATGGCTTGTCTTCTCAGTCTTTTGATACTGTCTTATACAAAGCAGAAGTTTTAAATTTTAATAAAGTCCAGCTTATTAATAATTTGTTCCATGAATCATGCCTTTCTTGTTGTATCTAAATAGAGTTATTACTATACCCAAGGTCATCTAGGTCTTGTTTGTTATATTCTAGGAGTTTCATAGTTTTGCATTTTACATTTAGGTCCATAAACCATTTTGAGTTAATTTTCCTGAAGGGTGTAAGGTCTGTGTGTAAATTCTTTTTTTTTTTTTTTTTACATATGGATGTCCTGTTCTTCCAGCAGCATTTGTTTAAAAGACTATCTTTGTTCCATTGCATTTCTTTCACCCTTTTTTCAAAGATCAGTTGACTATATTCATGTAGGGCTATTTCTGGGCTCTCTTTTTCTGTTCCGTTGATCTATTTGTCTATTATTTTTCTAATACCATGCTATCTTAATTGCTATAGCTTTAAAGCAAGCTTATTCAACCCATGGCCCACAGGCCACATATGGCCTAGGACGGCTTTGATTGAGGTCCAACACAAATTCGTAAACATTCTTAAAACATTATAAGATCTTTTTGCAATTTTTTAAAGCTCATCAGCTATCATTAGTATTAGTGTATTTCATGTGTGGCCCAAGACAATACTTCCTCTTCCAATGTGGCCCAAGGAAGCCAAAAGATTGAACATCCCTGCTTTAGAGTAAGTCTTGAAGTCAGATAGTGGCAGTCCTCTGGTTTTGTTCTTCTACTTCAATATTCTGTTGACTATTCGGGGTATTTTGCCTCTCCATATAAACTTCAGAATTAGTTTGTCTGTACCCACAAAATAACTCACTGGGATTTTGATTAAGATTGTGTTGAATCTAAAGATCAAGCTGAGAAGAACTCAAATCTTGACACTATTGAGTCTTCCTGTCCATAACCATGGAATATCTATCCAATTATTTAGTTCTTTTTTTATATCTTTCACCAAAGTTTAACTCATATAGATTTTATAAATATATTGTTACATTTATACCTAAGTATTTCATCTTAGGGGGGTGTTAATGTAAGGTAACACATTTTAAATTTCAAAATTCACTTTTTCATTGCTGGTATAAAGGAAACTAATTGACTTTTGCGTATTTACCTTTTATCCTTCAACCTTGATATAGTTACTTAATTCAAGGATAACTTTTTTGTTCATTCTTTTAGATTTTCTGCATTGGCAGTTATGTCATCTGCAAACAAAGACAGTTTTATTTCTTCTTTCCCAATCTGTATATCTTTTATTTTCTTCTCTCCTTGCCTAATTGCATTAGCCAGAATTTCCAGTATGATGTTGCAAACCGGTGGTGAGATGGGGACTTTTTGCCTTGTTCTTGATCTTTTGGGGAAAACATTGAGGTTCTCAACATTAAGTATGATGTTAGCTGTAGGGTTTGTTTATTTGTTGTTTTTTAAGGTGTTCTTTATAAAGTTGAGGAAGCATCTCCCTTTTTCTAGTCTACTAAGAGTAACATGAATGGATATTATATTTTGTCAAATGCTTTTCTGCATCTATTGATATGATTGTGTGATATTTCTTCTTTTGCCTGACATGATAAGATACATTAATTGAGATATGATAAGATACATTAATTGATTTTTAAATGTTCAACTAGCCTTGCATACCTGGGATAAATCCCACTTGATCATGGTGTATACTTTTTTTTTCTCGATTGTTGGATTCAATATGCTAACATTTTGCTCAGGATTTTTGCATTTACGTTCATGAGAGATATTTGTCTATAGGGTTTTTTTTCTGTAATGTTTTTGTCTTGTTTTAGTATTACAATAATGCTGGCCTCTTGGAATAAGTTAGAAAGTATTCCTTTCTGCTTCTACCTTCTGGAAGATAATGTAGAAAATTAGTGTAATATCTTTCTTAAATGTTTGGTAGAATTCATTAGTAAACCCATCTGGACCTGGTTCTCTCTATTTTGAAAGGTTATTAATTATTTATTCAATTTATTTAATAGGTATAAGTCTATTTAGATTGTCTATTTCTTCTTATTTGAGTTTTAATGGATTGTGCTTTTCAAAGAACTGGCCCATTTCATCTAGGTTATTATTTTTGTGGGCATAGCGTTTTTCATAATGTTCCTTTATTGTCCTTTTAATATCCATGGAATTTGTGGTAATGCCCCCTCTTTTATTCGATACTAGTAATTTGTGTTCTCTCTCTCTCTTTTTCCTTAGCCTGGCTGGAGGCATATTAGTTTGATTGATCATTTCAGAGAAAAAGCTTTTGGTTCCGTTGATTTTCTCTATTGATTTCTTGTTTTAAATTTCATTGATCTCTGATTTTTTAAATTATCTTTTCTCATCTACTTACTTTCGATTTAATTTGCTCTTCTGTTGCTAGTTTCCTAAAGTAGAAACTAAGATTCTTAATTTAAAATCGTTCTTATTTTTTAATATATGCATTGAATGCTACAAAATTTCCTCTAAGCACTACTTTCACTGCTGCATCCCCAAAATTTTGTTGTGCTTTTATTTTTATTTACATTTTTTTAACTTCTCTTGAAATTTCTCCTTTGATCCACATGTTACTTAGAGATGTTTTGCTTAATCTGTAAGTATTTGGGGATTTTTCCAGTTATCTTTTTGTTATTGATTTCTAGTTTAATTCCAGTGTGTTCTGGGAGCAAACTTTGTATGATTTCTGTTCTTTTAAATTTATTAAAATAGGTCTTATAGCCCAAAATGTGGCTTTTCTTGGTGAATATTCCACGTGAGCTAGAGAAGAATGTGTATTCTGCTATTGTTAGATGAAGCAGACTATAGATGTCAATTATATCCAGTTGATTAATAGTGTTGTTGATTTCAACTACATTCTTACTGATTTTCTGTCTGTTGAATCTGTTCATTTCTGATAGAGAGGTGTTGATGCCTCCAACTACATAGTGGATTCATTTAGTTTTTCTTGCAGTTCTATCTGTTTTTGCCTCACTTGTTTTGATGCTCCTTTTTTAGGCACATGTAAGTTAAGGATTGTTATGTCTTCATGGGGAATTTACCTCTTATCATTATGCAATGCCTATTTTTATCCAATAAAGTTACTTGCTCTGAAGTCTATTCTGTCTAAAATTAATATAGGTATTACTGCTTTCCTTTGATTAATGCTAGCATGGTATGGTTTTTCTATTTCTTTACCTTAAATGTATATGTGTCTTTATATTTAATGTGAGTTTCTTGTAGACAACATAAAGTTGGAGCTTATTTTCCCATCCACTCTAACAATTTATGACTTTTGATAGTTATATTTGGAAAATGGACATTTAAAGTAATAAATGATATAGTTGAATTAATATCTACCATGTTTGTTACCATTTTCTATTTGTTGCCTTTGTTCTTCATTCCCTTTTTGTCTTTCATATTTTTTCTGCCTCTTTGCAGTTTTAATTGAGCCTTTGATATGATTCCATTTTCTCTCCTTTCTTAGCATACCAATTATACTTTATTTTTTACTTTTTTTTAGTGGTTGCCTTGGTGTTTGAATTATACATTTACAATTAATCCAAATCTACTTTCAAATGCCACTGTATAACTTCACAGGTGGTGCAACCATCTTATAGTAACAGAATAATCTCAATTCCTTTCTTCCATCCCTTGTATCATTATTGACATTCATTTCACTCATATATAAGTATATATAAGCATATCTAGATAGATAGTTGGATATAAGCATACACAGTGGAAATAATTGTTGCTATTATTATTTTGAACAAATTGTTATCTGTAAGGTCAATTAAAAATAAGAAAAATAGAAGTTTTTACTTTACCTTAACTTTTGCCTCCTCTGATGTTCTTTCTTTTTTTGTGTAGAACTAAGTATCTGACCTAGATTATTTTCTGGCTTTCTAAAAAATGTCTTTTAACATTTCTTGCAAGGCAAGACTACTGGCAACACATTTTCTCAGTTTTTGTTTGTCTATTATTTTGCCTTCACTTTTGAAGGAAAATTTTATAAGGTACAGAAATCTAGGTTGGTGTTTTCTTTCTTTTAACACTTGAATTTATTTCACTCTACTGTCTTCTTGCTTGCATGGTTTCTGAGCAGATGTTCGATGTAATCCTTATCTTTGGTCTTTTATAGGTAAGATGTTCTTTTCTTCTGGCTCTGTCAAGATTTTTAATTTACCCTTGAATGTTTTTCTAGTTTGAATATGATATGCCTGTGTTCTCTGAGTTTCCTGGATCTGTGGCTTGGCATATGACATTAATTTAGGGAAATTTGCAACCACTTTAGGAGGCCAAGGATGGAGAATTGTTTGAGGCCAGGAAAGACCAACCTGAGCAACATAGTGAGACTCCGTCTCTACAATTTTTTTTTTTTTAAATTAACTGGGCATGGTGGTAAGTGCTTGAAGTCCCAGTTACTCAGGCAACTAAGGTGGGAGGATCGCTCAAGCCCGAGAGTTCAAGGCTGCCATGAGCTATGATTGAACTACTGCAATCCAGCATGAGAGACAGAATGAGACCCTGTCTCAGAAAATAATAAAATAATTTTAATGTAAATAAAATTGGCAGCTTTTAAAATTGAAATTTTTCTGAAACTACCAAAGTAATAGCTCTTGATTTGCTGGTGAATAGGTGATAAAGGGTGGTGTAGGAAGGTATGGACAATATTTAGTCAAAGCAAAAATAAAAATAGATTTAATGGAAGTGTCTTTCGTTAAAATGATACACTTCAGAATGTTTTTACTGCTCTATAAACATCGGACCAAAAAGTAAAAATAACATGGTAGTTTGGAATACTCAATATCACAAAAATTCCTTCTAAAAATGGCCAAAAGTTTATCTGTTAAAAGCATTCACTATTCCTCACATTTTAGTTGTTTTTAAAATATTGAGTGGTTCTTCTTTATCACAGACAAATTATATTTTTCCATTACCTTTCTCCAGAGCCTAATTCCTCCACCCTTACTCTGCAGTGTTTGTATCCACTATAGCTTTACCTCTCATTCACCTTCACCATACAATCCAAAGCCGCCTCAGAAAGGATACTGGCAGAGGATGGGAACTACTCAGGTGCTACTAATTTGACTGGACAGGGTATAACAAGTCCATGTTGCAGTAGACATAATATGGCATCTGTATTATAACTATTCTGTAGTTTCAAGTAATAGATACATCTTAATTTATTGGTGATTTTGGTTGATTAATTTTAAATTATGTGTTCCCAGATAATTGGGAGTTAAACCCAACATAGTGCATAGTGCATAGTTCATTCACTTCTCCTTTCATTCATTCAACATTTATTGAGGGCCCATTACATACTACTCATTGACATCAGTGCATTCATAGGTAAATAGGGGATTCATACAAGCAAATCAATTATTTTAGACAATGTTATTTGAATAGCATATTTAAAGGTCTTTTGGTTGCAGGTAATAGAAACTAAATTAAAATAACTTAAGCAAAAAAGAGAAAATGACTAGAAGCAAAATGAAATAGCTCATAAAAATCTGTGTTAAACAAACAAGCTCCAGAAAGCAGAAAAACCAAAACATCTTAGGGATCACTTCAAGATAAATTTGTAGACCTTCCTCTGAGTGGGTTGCCTCTGTCACTCAAAGTTCAAGATATACTATTTTTGGAAAGGAGGTGCTGATTATTCTTATTTGAGTGAGCAGAGTCAAGTTGTACAAGCACGGTTGTTGGAGGCTCACCTACTGGACCTGGATGTATCAGCATGACACCTGGATCTGAAGTAGCCACTTCAAGATCATCAAGCTAGCCCTAGGATAAAAATCAATACACGTAGAAAAGATAAAAACAACTCAGCCTGGAAGTAGGGGTTGCAGGGAGAGAAAGTGGTTAGTAAAAGTACTGAATTTAGAAATACCACTGGCTGAGTAGTAGTTAAATGATTTAAAATACAGAAAAAGGGCCCTGAGAAAATGAAAAACTACAGCATGTTTGGAAAAACTTGGTTCATTCTGTAGGGACGACTATTTACTGAATAAGATGGGGGAATCATTAAAAGTTGGGATTCGGAATGCTATGAAGGGAGTCTAAATTTTATTTGTACATTCTAGTTGTATTCTCCTGGGACATATTCGAAAGATCCTCTTTACTGCATTGTCTTGACAAATTCAAGATGATCTTTGAAGACTCAACTCAAAACCCTCAAACAGTATAATGTCTTCACAGAAAAACAAACATACTATCCACATGTGTTAGTCATACCTTTTGTTGTACTTAGCATATTATATTGATATAATTTGGTTTATGTGTCTAGGGCTATAAGAACAGCCCAGAATGTAATTTAATATCTGACATACGGAAGCACTCACCTAAAGTTTCCTGTAATTGAACTGAAGGTAAAGGGGAAATTAAAGAATTTTGAGGTGGGTCTGATATATTAAGATTTGTGGGATGGTTTCATAGTCATATATTGCGCCAAGACAAGACTGAAGACCAGAGAAGAGATTGGTGGACTAATCCACATAAAAATGCTGAGAGCCTCAATGAATGCAATGACACTGGGATTGAAAGAGAGGACAGGATTGATTTCTAATACATAGGATTAGAAATTAGGAGATAAAGAAATGGAGGCTTGAAGATAACTTTCAGCTGTCAGATTTGGTGACTGGATGATTTCAGTACCAATGTTTAAGGTAGCAAATTCAGGTAAGGGGCATGTTAGCGATCACCAGCAATAGGTTTGGTTTAAGAAATGTTGCATTTGGTATATAATTGGGGTGTCCTGGTAGATTCAACTCTAGATCAACTAGTTCAAGAAGGCAAGATATTCATCCTATATTGTCTCAAACCCCCTAGGGCTGCTGTGAGGATTAAATGTGCTAATGGTTGTAAAAGGTTTAGCATAGGGTCAAGGAAGGGCTCACTGAAACATCTGTTATTGTTCTTATGAGTGGAAAGCTAAAAGTCTTCACTAATAATATGGAGATTGCATTTCCACTGCTCTAAGCTAATTTTTGATAACTTTGTTCAACAAAATGTATAATGGGTTTTCTTAATCTGGCCCTAGAATACAGTTCAATGCTTTCTCTTCTGCCTTAAGGTATCTGTACCAGTCAGACCACTTTTAAGGACCATGATAGTATCTCAGTAGGTGTGGCCACAAAAAAAACCTAGAAATAACAAAGTTAGTTTTACAGAACTTTACCTTACATGATATTCCCATTATTTCCTACAAAGAAGAGTACCAGGGAAACATAAACATTTAAACATAAGCTCTAGGAAAGTGGATCTTAAATTTTCAAACATTTACAATCATGGGGTTCTACTGAGTTCACATTTCACATTTATAAAATAAAATTACTAAAACTAAAATTAACAGCTCAATCTTTTCTTGGAATCAAGGCTCATGTGTTACTTACATAGGTAATTCCAGTTGTGACACATAGCTGTCAGATAGCAGTTGCTCAATAAAGTATTTCTGTAAAAATAATTATAGGAAACAGGACCAACTTGCAGCTCTCACTTGGACAGACAGAACAGGGTATACAGACTCATACTGTGAACTTCTGCTCCAAGAACTACTGCAGGGACACACCAGGAAAAGCGAAAGAATTCACATACCCTTTGAAAGAAGCAGTTTGCCACTGCAAACTCCATGAGACGGCCAAAAAAATTCTCAAAGTGTGAGACAGGACGTCAGTCTCTGAACATACATCCTCACTGGGAACCTGAAAATCCAGATCGCGGGGGAAGGATCTAACCTTACCTAGAGCTGAAATATAAATATATAAATTTATGTAAATATAAATTTAGAGAGCTGAGTGAAATAGACTAGTATAAGAAGCCCGGAAGAGCCCCGTAGGCACTCCCTGCCATCAAGGAAGGCCAGGGAAGCCATTTCTGACTTTCTCTCACAGGGGTCCTTGGGGAGGGTTGCCAGTGGAATTGGGGAAAGACCACAGGAGAAGGAAACTTCTGGCTGAACACTGTAATAAATTTACGTGAATGCAAATTTACTTGGACAGAATCTGGGTAGCGGGGAAGGGGATGAATGGGAAATGCAGATATCAGCACAGAATCCACCGCAGGCTGGGAGGGGTGAAGCCTGAAAGCCCTGTTTGCTTCCTCAGTGGGGAAGTTTATAGCCTAGGGCAAGTTCTCAGCCATGCTCACTGGCTGCCTAGATGTAAACCTGGTGCTGTTGGGGGAGTATAAAGGAGTGAAACTGACCTTTCTGTCTGCATGGGAACTGGGTGAGGCCTGTCATTGCTGGTTTTTCCCCACTTCCCTGGCGACCTGTATGATGCAGCAGAGGCAGCCATAATCCCCCTGAGAACATGACTCCATTGGCCTGAGAACCACACCCCCATCCCCTACAGCTGCAACAGCAAGCCCTGACCAAGGAAATTCTGAACTGAGACATGCTTAACCCTGCCCCCACCTCATGGTCTTTCTCTACCCACCCCAGTAGCCAAAGACAAAAGACATAATCTCTTGGGAGCTCTATGGCCCTGTTCACCACCTGAGAAACCCAAATACTTACCCAAGTGACCCTAGGGCAAACTTGTATCCTCCCTATACTACTGCAAGTGATGCTGTTTTGAAAGCACCACTTCCTGGCTGGAGGTCAACCAATTTAAACCATCACAGTAACTCAGAACAACTCTGTCCCAAGAAAGGAGAAACCAGCAGCTAACTCTACCTCCTGTAATATCCTGGCTAACCAGAGGTCCAGAGTCTGTTCACATGACAACTTTACTGCCAGCACAACCAACATTTGAGAAAACCAGTGCACTAAACAAAACTACAACCAAGGTTCCCACACAGAGACCACTTCACTCCCTTGCTACCTCCATGGGAGCAGATGCTGGTATCTATAGTTGAGAGACCTGAAGACATATCACATCAAAAGAGTCTTTGCAGACATTTCAAAGTACCAGCCGTCTTTGCAGACACTCCAAAGTACCAGCCGAGAGCCCGGTAGCTCTGCTGGTTGGCTAGACCCAGAAGATAAATAGCAATCATTGCAGTTCACCTCTCAGGAAGCCTCATCCCTAGGGAAAGGAGGAGAGAATTATTACATCAGAGGATCACTGCATGGGACAAAAGAATCTGAACAGCAGCCCTTGAACCCCAAATCTTTCCTTTGATATAGTCTATCCTAATGAGAAGGAACCAGTAAATCAATTCTGGTAATATGACAAAACAAAGGTTCTTTATTACCCCCGAAAGATCACACTAGTTCACCAGCAAAGGATCTAAACCAGAATAAATCTCTGATTTGCCAGGAAAAGAATTCAGAAGGTCAATTATTAAGCTACGCAACGAGACACCAGAGAAAGGTATACACAAACTTAAAGAAATTTTTTAAATGATACAGGATACAGATGGAAAAATCTCAATAGAAATGGATAGCATACATACAAAAACAATCACAACTTCTGGAAATGAAGGACACACTTAACGAAATGCAAAATACACTGGAAAGTTTCAATAACAGAATAGAACAAGTAGAAGAAAGAACTCCAGAGTTCAAAGACAAGGTTTCTGAATTTCCCGGTCTGACAAAGACAAAGAAGAAAGAATGAAAAAAAAATGAACAAAGCCTCCAAGAAGTTTCGCATTATATTAAATGACCAAAACTAAGAATAACTGATATTCCCAAAAAAGAAGAGAAATCTAAAAGTTTGGAAAACATATTTGAGAGAATAATCAATGAAAACTTCCTGATCTTGCTAGAGATCTACACATCCAAATACAAGAAGCTCAATGAACACCCAGGAAAGTCATTACAAAAAGATCATCGTTTAGGCACATATTTATCAAGTTATCTAATGTCAAGACAAAGGAAAGAACCTAAAGAGCTGTGAGGGAAAAACATAAGGTAACCTATAAAGGAAAACCTATCAAATTAACAGCAGATTTTTCAGCAGAAACACCACAAGCTAGGAGGAATTGGCGTCCTATCATTTGCCTTCTTAAACAAAACAATTATTAGCCAAGAATTTTGTATCCAGTGAAATTAAACTTAATAAATGAAGGAAAAATAGGCTTTTTCAGGTAAACAAATGCTGAGAAAACTCACCACTACCAAGCCAGCACTATAAAAAATGCTAAAAGGAGCTCTAAATCTTGAAACAAAACCCCAAAATATACCAAAATAGAACGTCCTTAAAGCATAAACCTCACAGGATAGCACAATGAAAAAACAACAACAACAATGAGGTATTCAGGCAATGACTAGCAAAATGTATAGAATAGTAATTCGCATCTCAAAACTAATGTTGAATGTAAATTGCCTAAATGTTGCACTTAAAAGGTACAGAATGACAGAACGGATAAGAATTCACTAATGAAGTATGTGCTGTCTTCTATAGATTCACTTAACACATAAGGACTCACATAAACTTAAGGTAAATGAGTGGAAAAAGATATTCCATGCAAATGGACACCAAAAGTGAGCAGGAGTCGCTATTCTTATATCAGACAAAACAGACTTTAAAGCAACAACAGTTAAAAAAGACAAAGAGGGACATTATGTAATGATAAAAGGATTAGTCCAACAGGAAACTATCACAATCCTAAATATATATGCACCTAACAGTGGAGCTCCCAAATTTATAAAACAATTACTCCTAGACCTAAGAAATGAGATAGACAGCAACACAGTAATAGTGGGGGATTTCAATACTCCACTGACAGCACTATACAGGTCATGAAGACAGAAAGTCAAAAAAGAAACAATGGATTTAAACTATACCCCAGAACAAAAGGACTTCACAGATACTTACAGAACAGTCTACCCAACAACTGCAGAATGTACAATCTATTCATCAGCACATGGAACATTCTCCAAGATAGACTATATGACACACCATAAAACAAGTCTCAATAAATTTAAGAAAATTGAAATTATATTAAGTACTCTCTCAGACCACAGTGAAATAAAACTGGAAATCAACTCCAAAAGGAAGCTTCAAAACCGTGAAAATACATGTAAATTAAATAACCTGTACCTGAATGATTGTTGGGCCAACAATGAAATCAATATGGAAATTAAAAAATTATTTGAATTGAATGATAACAGTGACACGGCATATCAAAACCTCTGAATATAGCAAAAGTTGTGCTAAGAGGAAATTTCATAGCATTAAAAGCCTACATCAAAAAGTCTGAAAGAGCACAAAGAGACAACGTAAGGTCATACTTCAAGGAAGCAGAGGAATAAGAACAAACCAAACCCAAACTCAGCAGAAGAAAAGGAGTAACAGATCAGAGCAGAACTAAATTAAATTGAAACAGCAAAACATACACAAGATAAATGAAACAAAAATCTGGTTCTTTGAAAAGAAAAACAAAATTGATAGATGATAAGTGAGATTAACCAAGAAGATAAAAGACCCAAATAAGCTCAATTAGGAATAAAATGGGAGATATTACAACCAATACCACAGAAAGATCATTCAAAGCTACTATGGATGCCTTTATGCACATAAAGTAGAAAATCTAGAGGAGATGGATAGATTTCTGGAAATATACAACCCTCCTAGATTAAATCAAAAGGAAGTGGAAACTCTGAAAAGACCCATAACAAGCCACTAGATTGAAATGGTAATTTAAAATTTGCCAACAAAAAATGTCTAGGACCACATGGATTCAGAGCTGATTTCTATCAGACATTCACAGAAGAATTGGTACCAATCTTTTTGAAACAATTCCAAAAGAAAGAATAAAAAGGAATCTTCCCTCAATCATTCTATGAAGTCAGTATCACCCTAATACCAAAACCAGGAAAGCACATAACAAAAAAAGAAAACTACAGACCAATATTGGTGATGAACATAGACACAAAAATCCTTAACAAAATACTAGCTAACTGAATCCAACAGCATATCAAAAAGATAATCCACCAGGATCAAGTGGGTTTAATATCAGCGATGCAGGGGTGGTTTAACATACGCAAACTCAATAAATGTGACACACCGCAAAGCAACAACAACAAAAATCACATTATCATCTCAATAGGAATAGAAAAAGCCTTTGACAAAATCCAGCATCTTTTTATGATTAAAACCCTCAGCAAAATCAGCATAGAAAGGACATTCCTTAAGGCAATGAAAGCCATCTATGACAAACCCACAGCCAACATTATAGTGAATGGGGAAAAGTTGAAAACATTCCCCCTGAGATCTGGAACAAGATAAGGATGCCCTCTTTCACCACTTTTATTCAACATAGTACTGGAAGTCCTAGCCAGAGCAACCAGACAAGGGAAATAAAGGTCATCCAAATTGGTAAAGAGGAAATCAAACGGTTCTTGTTCACCAATGATATGATGGTATACCTAGAAAACCCTAAAGAGTCATCCAAAAAGCTCCTAGAACTGATAAATGAGTTCAGTAAAGTTTCAGAGTAAAAAATCAATGTATACAAATCAGTAACACTGCTATACACTAACAGCAACTAAGCTGAGAATAAAATCAAGAATTCAACCCCTTTTACAATAGCTGCAAAAAAAAAAAAAAAAAAACCAACAACAATAAAAACAACTTTAGGAATATGCCTAACCATAGAGTTGAAAGACCTCTACAAGGAAAACTACAAAGCACTGCTGAAAGAAATCATACATGATACAAACAAATGGAAACACATCCCATGCTCATGGATGGATAGAATTGATACTGTGAAAATGACCATGCTGCCAAAAGCAATCTACAGATTCAATGCAATTCCCATCAAAATACCACCATCATTCTTCACAGAACTTGAAAAAGCAATCTTAAAATTCATATGGAACCAAACAGAGCTCGCATAGCCAAAGCAAGACTAAGAAAAAAGAACAAATCTGGAGGCATCACATTACTCAACTTCAAACTGTTCTATAAGGCTATACTCACCAAAACAGCATGGTACTGTTATACAGTATACAGTATACAGAACACAGAAATAAAGCCAAATACTGACAGCCAACTGACCTTTGACAAAGCAAACAAAAACATAAAGTGGAGAAGGACACCCTATTCAACAAATGGTGCTGGGATAATTGGCAAGCCACATGTGGCAGAATGAAGCTGGATCTTCATCTCTCACCTTATACAAAAATCAACTCAAGATGAATCAAATACTTAAATCTAAGCCTGAAACCACAAAAATTCTAGAAGATAACATTGGAAAAAACCATTCTAGACATTGCCTTAGGCAAAAACTTCATGACCCAAGAACCCAAAAGTAAATGCAACAAAAACAAAGATAAACAGATGAGACTTAATTAAACTAAAAAGCTTCTGCACAGCAAAATAAATTATCAGCAGAGTAAACAGACAACCCAGAGAATGGGAGAAAATATTCACAAACTCTGCATCTGACAAAGGACAGATATCCAGAATCTATAAGGAGCTCAAACAAATCAGCAAGAAAAAAACAAATAATCTCATCAAAAAGTGAGCTAAGGACATGAATAGACAGCTCTCAAAAGAAGATATATAAATGGCCAACAAATATATAAAAATGCTCAATATCGCTAATTATCAGGAAAATGCAAATTAAAACCACAATAAGATACCACATTACTCCTGAAAAAAATAGATGTTGTCATGGATGTGGTGAAAAAGGTACATTTTTACAATGTTGGTGGGAATGTAAACTAGCACAACCACTATGGTAAACCATCTGAAGATTCCTTAAAAAATTAAAAGTAGAACTACCTTTTGATCCAGTAATCTCACTACTAGGTATCTACCCAGAGGAAAAGAAGTCATTTTATGAAAAAGACACTTGCACACGTATGTTTATAGCAGCACAATTCACAATTGCAAAAATATGGAACCAGTCCAAATGCCCATCAATCAATGAGTAGATAAAGAAAATGTGATTTATATACCCATGGAATACTACTCAGCCATTAAAAGGAAGGAAATAATGGCATTTGCAGCAACCTGGATGGAATTGGATACCATTATTCTAAGTGAAGTAACTCAGGAATGGAAAACTAAATGTCATATGTTCTCACTTAAGTGGGAGCTAAGCTATAAGGAGGTAAAAGCATAAGAACTATACAATGGACTCTGAGGATTTGGGGGGAAGGGTGGCATGGGGTAAAGTATAAAAAACTACACACTGGGTACAGTGTACACTGCCCAAGTGATGGGTGTGTCAGAATCTCGGAAATCACCGTTAAAGAATTTATCCATGTAATTCAAGCACCACCTGTTCCCCTAAGACCTACTGAAATTAAAAAAAAGAAAAGAAAAAATCTATAATGAAAAAATTATTTTTATATTAAATTACTCTTATACAATAGAAAGGTTTTTAAAAATCCTTTAAAAAATGTATTTAGCAATGTATTGTGCCCTGCTTACTGAAGTTCTCTCAAAAAAGAAATACAAAAATTCAAATAATGTAAACAAGTAATAAATAACATTACAAAATTATTATTTTTAGCTACATGCTAAAAATATTGACCAGTAAACAGGGAACTCCGGAAAATTCACACCCTCTGTCTTTGCTGCGACACTCACATGAGACTACATAAGAAAATGGAAAAAAAAATTGAAAACAAATAAGTAATTAAAAATAGACTATGTTCAGTTTGATTTAATATAGATCAGAGAAAAAGAAACTTTGATTTTTTCCCTTTTTACTCCATAGATATTTATATTTTTAAAAAATGGTAGTCAATCAAATTGGGTTGACTTGATATAAAGCCAGAAGGTGGAAACTTTAGCCTTCCACAGGGTAATAGGAAGGAAATGAGTCCAAAACCTACATTTTCAATTAATAGCTCTAGCAATTATTAATGAATCATGCTTTTTAAACCAGATCTGCACACAAGTAGGCACCAAAAAGAAATAATCCACAGAATGTGATGAATAAGACTAATCCATCTTCTTACCTGGCATAGTAACCCTCTGAAATATCTTTACTGACATGCCAAACAATAAAAAACTCATTTAAATCATTTTTTGTAAGCCATTGCTGTATAGTTCTAGAGATAAAATCTGTGCACTGATATAATGACCTAGATTCTAATATCTTCAAATCTTGGCTCCAAGCTTCTGGGTTTCTTCAAAATGCAATTAAAATTTTAACAAACTTGTGGGAATAAGCCCTTTTGCTTTTCAGTTTCTGCAAAAGACTGTGGTATGAACAGTCTAATATTCAACATGCATTCATTTTACAACCTATAATAGCTAAATGCAATTAACTCTAGTAAGCTTGGTGAAGTGTTCTCCCATGAGAAACAAATCTCATCCTACAGATCAGGGGATGTAAAATGAACACTAACACAGAAATGTGCTGATTCATTTTTTTAAAAGTTTAATGGCATTTTATTACAATACTAATCTTTACTTCTTTTATAGCCTTTAAATATTTAACTGTCTCCCGTCATCATCTTTCCAAGTTCATTGAGCTTGGCCTCAGCACAGGTGGCCCACTCTGTTAGCTCCCAGTTGAATAACTAATGAATAAAGACCATGGGAACAATGATCTGAGGAGTATGTTGAGTTGCTGAATAACCAAAGTGCAATCAGGAACCAGTCTCAGCTTCTCTAAGTGCCTGTTTCACTCCTGATTCTTTCTGAGCTATTATATAAGGAAGAAATGTGCATTTAGAACACTGTTCAGAGCAATCCAGGCCAGGCCACTGTCTTCAAAAACTCTGCACATCATAGCTAGCTGTCTGCTGGTCTATCAATCATTATGTTATCTATCTATCCGTCTAACATAGCTACCGCCAGGGTTTCAATATTTCACACATTTTGCTAGAATGCCTATTATATGACAGGCATTGGAGATACTGAGGTAAATAAAATAGTCTCTGCCATACATGCCCACAGTGTAATGTGGAAAATGTATGTAAAAAAAACTATGATACAATACGATATAGTATGTATTTGGAAGATATAAATATAAATAGTCTTTATTGTCTAGAAAGTATCTTTCTTCTCATCCTAAAAAAAACACATCATCTATGAAGTCATCTTTATAAAATAAAAAAAATTTCTCTCATCTAATGACCCATTCACCTCTCAACAGATTTTAATCACTAAACTAAATACATTTATATTCATGGCTTTATTAATTCTGTTCCTGGTTGTTTCATTCTATGTGTATTTGAATTATCCAGGTTTTTAAAAAATTATCTAGGATTTTTGTTTTATTTGGTAGTCTCTTACTATGTATATGTAAAGTATAGGCCGGGCGCAGTGGCTCAAGCCTGTAATCCCAGCACTTTGGGAGGCCGAGGCGGGCAAATCACGAGGTCAGCAGATCGAGACCATCCTGGCTAACCTGGTGAAACCCTGTCTCTACTAAAAAACACAAAAAACTAGCTGGACGAGGTGGCGGGCGCCTGTAGTCCCAGCTACTCGGGAGGCTGAGGCAGGAGAATGACGTAAACCCGGGAGGCGGAGCTTGCAGTGAGCTGAGATCCTGCCACTGCACTCCAGCCTGGGCGACAGAGCGAGACTCCGTCTCAAAAAAAAAAAAGAAAAAAGTATAATATGACAGTTAAGAACTGAGTCTTGAAGCCATATTATCTGGTTTGGATCCCAGCTTGACCACTTACTCCTTCTATTATTTTGGGGAAGTTTTGTAGCCTTTCTCTGACTCCATGCTCATGTTAAAGTTTGAATAATAATAATTCCTAGCTCATGAGGGTGGGTATTAATCATGTTTTTAAATTTTTCTGTACTTGATGATGCTTTGACGTCCTCAGCCTTGTGTACCTGAGGAGGGACTGCCTCTCCCAGACTTGGCTAATTTTTAGGGATGGCAAACAACCTGCCTGTGAGTACATCCTTGATATGCAAACCAACTAATCTGAGTCCATACCCCCACCCACTTCCTTTTATCAGACTCCTGCAGTCCTGGACACTCCTCCCTTGCCCTAAGTCACCCAGGGCCAGGTACCAAACAACTAGGGACCACCACTATAGGCCAGAGCCCACGGAAATTATTCAAACTATCCAATTCTAAAAATGCTCAGCTGCCTTGCCCCACCTTGCCCATTTATTCCCATGAAGACCATAATAAAAGCTGTTTCTTTTGTCTCTTCTTCCTCCTGACTGACCTTGGTGCTTTCCCCTGCATCCTTGAATAGTGTACCTAGCATACGTCCTCTTGGAACTGGGAGTAACACACTAACTTGTTAGTGGCAGTCATCTCCTGGTCTACTGGCCTCACTATACTTGCATAGTAATAAAATAAACATTTTCAAATGGGTTGTTGTGAATATTCAATTAGATTTTTGTGGTTTTTTTGTTTTTTGTTTTTCTCTGAGACAGAGTCTCACTCTGTCAACCCGGCTGGAGTGCAGTGGCGTGATCTCAGCTCACTGCAACCTCTGCCTCCCAGATTCAAGCGATTCTCTTGCCTCAGCCTCCTGAGTAGCTGGGAATACAGGCACACACCACCACGCCTGGCTAATTTGTTTGTTTGTTTTAGTGGAGATGGGGTTTCTCCATGTGAGCTAAGCTGGTCTCAAACTCCTGACCTCAGGTGATCCGCCCACCTCGGCCTCCCAAACCAAAGTGAGCCACTGTGCCCGGCCTATATTCAATGAGTTTTACGTACAAATATCTTAGAAGAGTGCCTCACATTAAAAACACTCAAATATCATCTATCTTGTTTGATATTATTTCTATAGAAGTACATGCATATGGGGACTAAATAACCAACACTTTCATTCATTTATTCAACTTACATTAATTGAACAGTCCCTATTGCCAAGCCCTGTGTCAGGCATTGGGACAGTACTGATGAACACACAACAAACGCCCTTACCTGCATGCTTATAATCTTGTTGATAACTGTAACAATGTAACCCAGCTTCCTCTTGTTTCATAGTAGTGACACAAACTTTTGGATTAATATTCCATGTATACTAACTATTTTTAAATCAAAGAGGGATTACATCTTTTCTCAATATTCTTCTCTTTGGACTCTCTGGGTTATTCTGTCACATTTACTTTTCAAAATATTAATATCTGTTATTCACTGTTACATCAATTATTATCTCTTCTACCACTTGAAGATGAAGAAGCCTAGAAGATATATATTAGGGTGAATGATGACTATTAGAAATGGTTACATAATATCTTCTTATTAACATACTCTAGACACTGAAATTTCAAATGGCAGCATTATCATGTTGACTCACAAGGACTCAATGAGTATACTCCAAACAATCTGGGGCCTATATTTGTTCCTGATCAGTCATTCTCCCTTGCTATGGTTTGCTTTTCATTCTTAAATGCCCTCTACACATCTATCTATGAATTTCTTATCTCTGCTTATCTGGTTATTAACATGTTAAGTATACTTTGAGGAATCTGTCACGTCCATGCCCACTGTCACTAAATCTGTCAATGTCCACAGTTCTTGCTGAATGATCATCACACCCAATATTGCTGACACCTTTAGCCTCAAATAAAAAAATATGATGACCAAATGGTGACCAAACCAATCAGAACCTTTCTCTTCTCTCTCCCTCTCTGTCTTTTCCATCTCACAGATGTAACAACTGCAGCTAATTGGTGCTGGGCAATAATGCTGTGTAGCTATCACACTGGTAGGTATGTTCATTTATTCAAAAATATTTACTGAGCACATAAAGCAATAAGCAACACACAGACAATCCAAATCTTTTCTGGTGAGGGAGAGTGGCAACAAGCAAACAATTGCATGAGTATCTATTTCAAAAGTCTAGGCTAGGCTTTTTTTTTTTTTTTAATCACCTCATAGCAAAGGAAGACTGTGAAGTAACATGAAAAGACTGGGGATAGTATATACTTATGCATGCATGAGTGTTTTGAGGAAAGAAAACATAGAGAAGGAATCCTTCAAGGAAGTAAAACTAACCTGCAACTTAATAAATAATTAGTTGGCCATGCAACAGGGGAGGAAATAAGTAGTTCAGACAGGAGACCCAGTTCAAACAGGAGACCCTACCTCCCTGAGGCAGAGAGGAGTTTGTAACATAGGTGTAAAGAAGGAGAAACAGCATGCTGGAGCTTGGGGGTGATTGGAAAGAGTGAGGCTGGTCCCTGCTCAAATGGCAGGCAGGGGGCAGATCTGCCCTGTAAGCTCTGTTAAGGAATTGGGATGATGTATAGGTAAAGAGAACCAGTAGGAAAAGAAAATTAAAAAGTGAAGCAAATATAAGAGATCACGGGACCATGAACAATGCCTTGTTCCTTAAATCTTTCAACTCCAGTTCCCTGCTATCTGTGAGTTCTTTCCTCTACAAACTACCCTCCATGTTACCACTAGTATTAGCTTTGTAAATAAAGATCTCACTATATACTACTTCCTTGTTTAAAAAATTGTGATGACTATCCATGTCTTAAGGATACAGTCCTAGCACACAACATACTTTTCTAGGGCCATTCTCTCACACCCTGTCCCTTACACACTGTACTTCAGTCATACCAGGCTATTATTTTCCCGGAAAATGACACATTGTACCTGTCTCCTTGCTTTTGCTTGTGCCCCTTCTCTGTTATGTCTTGTCCTCCTTGGGAATTCTCTACAGACCTCAAAACTCACCTCATCCATGAGGTCTTCCTAAACTATATTATCTGTACTCCAATGGCCCATTGTCCATGTTATTTATATAAAATATATCATTTTTAGTTGTATTTATATATTTATACCATCCAAATTAGGAGCATTTTGTGAGCATTCCATGCTCAATTCTTAACTGTGCCTAGTTCATACCGTAGGTTTTCAAAAATGTTTAGTGAATGAAAAAACCTTATAACCTCTTGGCTAAAATCAAAACATTTGAAAATGCTCCCAAAATTGATTAAGTTTTACATATAATTATGATTAATGTTTGTTTTTTTTTCCACTGAATCATCCAGCCACTAGACTTTAAGATGCAATAGAATAAAGAGAGGGCTAAATTATGTCTGACAATTAGGAAACTTTTATTAGTTATGGATTTTTCTTACCAAAAATATGACTGCTTAAATTCTTTGTATATCAAAAAATTAAGGTAATATATGAAATATGTTAATGGATTTCCTCCCAAAAAAGGGGGTTCCAGGAAAGGAGTTAAGTGGAAGAACAGCAAAAGATAAAGAACACAATTATTCCCCTTTTACATTTATGTAATAGAAGCAACAGAAATCATAGGGCTTTTTAAAGATGATGAAAAGATACCTGCCCAAAATAATTTTAGGAAAGTTCTACCCATAGGAAATAAAATGAAATAAACAGCTTCTCCTGGGTCCAGAAGGCCTCTGATGTTCAGATTCTGATCCCTGTTAGAATTGAGAGGCCTTACCTCTGGACACACTTCTGATCCACACGAAACTCTCAGACCTTGAATTTCGCCCGTCTTCCTTGGATTGTTTGTCTATTTGTTAAATTATGGGATTAAATTAGCAAAATCACTTATATTTCTTATAGTCTGTAATTATTCATTTCAAATATTATCTTTTTATAAGATCCAAATATAACCTTCTCCCACTGAAATGTTGATAAAACTGACTTTAGAATATTTTGATACTGTCTTTGATATAACTATGATATTGTATTAGTCCATTCTCACACTGCTATAAAAAACTTCCTGAAGCTGGGTAATTTATAAAGGAAAGAGGTTTAATTGATCACAGTTCTACATGACTGGGGAGGCCTCAGGAAACTTACAATCGTGGCAGAAGGGGAAGCAAGCATGGCCCATCTTATGTGGCAGCAGGCGAGAGAGAGAGAGTATGTGTGTGTGTGTGCAAACATAAGAGAAACTACCATTTATAAAACCATCAGATCTCATGAGAATTCTCTCACTATCACAAGAACAGCATGTGGAAAACCACCCCCATAACTCAATCACCTCCCACCAGGTCTTTCCCTCAACACCCAATTCAAGATGAGATTTGGGTGGGGAAACAAAGCCTAACTGTGTCAGATATTTTAAGAGATTTCCACTTTTTAACATTGATCTTCTTTGTCATCATCATTCCACACTCTGCTAGTGTCTACTGGCTACAACACAAACAGATACACTATCACCTACAGTATGCTCGAGCAAGCTGCTTCCTTAAGGTTGGCACCTGTGAGCCTATGGGCCAGAATTCTACATCTTTTTGGAGAATTCCGACAGCAACATTTCCTTTAGGCTTAGCATCTGACTGACCCTGTTTTTCTCAATGCTGTTTACTGCTCCAGACAGTCTGCTGAAATAATGATTTCTGTTTCATCTTTGTGAAGTTTACTGTTAATGAGAGGTTGGGATGTGCCTATGTGCCCCCACTTCCGACAGCCCTTGCTGATATCTTTAGATGATTTTTCACAGAGAATTCCACCAGACCTCACAGTTCTTAGCAGAGCCTTCTTACAACTGCTAATAATCAATTATGGTTGGCATTTGTGATGTAACTTTCCACCCTTTGCCAGATGGTCTGACTCCTTTACTTTTAGTTAAAACAATCAAAAATAATCAGAGAATAGATTTTTTGGATCATCATATAACAATGATTTTCACTGAACATGTCCAGAAATAATATGTTGGGAAAACTAAATCTAGTTTGAACTAGTTCTCCTGGTTTCATTCAGTGGGCATAATTGGAGGCTATGGGATATTAAGAAAGAAACAAAGAAAAAGGCTATCTTCTTTTTGTTTTCTAACCAGGACTCAGTACTAGAGGAAGACAAGACCCAATTGCCTGCATTATTTAATTTTGTTATTATTGACTATATAATCTATGTGGAGCCCATAAACCAAAGTGTCTAATATTTCACAATGGCTTAGAAAAAGTTTTACAAGTCACTGATATCCATTAAGATCACAAAGCAAATAACTCTATGACCTACTCCTAATCTTCCAGGGTATCAGCAACTGATAGAAATATTTGGAAGCATTAAACTTTAGCTACCAGAGTTTTGTATTTCATATTGTGTTTAATAATATCTTGGGCAAACATTCTTTTCAGACAAGACAAAGAGTGATCATAAATTCAAAGTAGCTCTCTAGCACAGGAGAATGTGAATATAGGCTAAGTTTCAACCATTTAAAAATAAATGAGCAATAAAATGGCATAAGCCATAGGCTTTCCTACCACTATGCATTTTGTCCTGATTTCCCTCAGGAAAGTGGTTGAATAAAACTTTAGACACATACAAGTTTTTAATTAATGTAGACAATTCCGAATATGAGATAAAGTAACAGCTCTTTATTTCATCGTCTAACTGCAATATTTTACTTGACAAAAGAATTTATAAATTTGGAAATTGTGAGCGAGTGAAAATAATCCTCATCTTCTTAGAAAAGAGAAAATAACAATTCTGTGGCAGTACCCTTCTCTTCTTCAACTTATTCCAGCATCTGTCTAGAACTGTGCTGTCCAACATGGTACCCACTAGCCATATGTGGCCATTGAGTACTTGTAAGTGGTTAGTCTAAATTGATATGTGCTGTAAGTTTAAGAAAAATACTGGATTTTGAAGACTTGTTCCTTTAAAAAAGAAATGACATAACATTTATTAAACACTTATGTTTTCAGGTCACATGCTAAGCACTTGTGAGATTTTAACAATCCTGTAAGAGAGTGACCAATGGTCCCAGTTTGTCTGGAGCTGAGAACATAGGAGTTTCAGTGTAAAAACTGAAAATGTCCAGAACAAACCAGGACCTGGTGGTCACTCTATCTGTACATTAAATATTTTTCCCCATTTCACAAATGAAAACAGTTGAGGTTCAGAGATATTCAGTAACTTATCCAAATACACACTACAAAAAAGTGACAGAGAATGGATTCATGCTGTGTCTGGTTGTTCCTTAAACAGTATACTATATTCTCTTTCCATTAAAATCAACAAGAAGATTCGCTGTTTTGTAAATTCATTTCTCTAATTTACACACATAGAAATATATAATAATATGAGTGTTATTTTAAAATCTGGAAATAAGAATAGCTAACATCAATGTGTCTTGACTTATTTAATTTTTATGATTCCTTAAAACAGATACTAATGTTATGCCCATTTTACATATAAAGAAACTAATGCACAGATAAGTTAAGTGTCTTTCCCTCGGAAACAAATTTTCAGCACCCAGATTTAACTAAGACAGTCTAGCCTCAGAACCGGTGTTGCTAAGAAAGCCCTTTTGAACTAGATGTTGATGAATCCTGCAAATTTCATGGAACTACTGAATTTGGATTTCACAAAACATAAAGGGAGATGTCTAAATACTTTTTTATATGCCATTGTCATTTTCGAAGTCTTAATTTTGATTTGTCTTTGGTTTGCTGATATATATTTTCATGTTACATTTCAAAATATATGGATGATATATTTTCTGATTTTTGCTACCTTTATTCAGATAGAATACCTTGGTTTTATGTAAAATCCTTGGGCTACGATCTTTCCCCCCCATATTTTATAGAAAATTAATACAAGTTGATGGTTCATTACCTTCCTGCATATATAGCAGGGGAGTCATCAGGTATCATCATGATTTTTTTTCTGTTGCAAATAAGCTGCTTTAATGACCTCAATGCTTTTGAAATATAATGCTACACTACAGGAATTTTTTAAATTGCCAACTTGTCCCTAGCTATAGGATTTTTAGTACTATTTCTTGCCTGGAACACAGCAAACCCTTTCAACCAGCATTGTAAACCCAGGAAATTTTTCATCAATTATATCTTCGGTGCTTCTGATCCAATCAGTCTAGTCTGTTCCTCAGAGCATGTGTAATTTTGAGATTGGATTTCCATTTTTGGCAGCTCATATCTATGATCTTCCTCCATATCTTTTTTATTATTGTGCTTTTTTCTCTACATTCTGAGAGAACTAATCATTGTTCACATTACCAGTTCAATTTTCTGCAGTGTCAAATCTGTCTTTTACTGTCCTCAACGTGAATTTTAATCTAGATATTGAATTTTTAGCTCTTTTTAATTACTTTTTACTTCAGGAATCTCACTTTTTATCTTATCCTTTCATCTCAGCTCCTAACAAAAATGTCATTGGGATCATATGAGGGATGTTAATCATTTTTCTAAAATTTAATTCTTAGGACTACTTTTTGAGTCCAGGTCTTTCTTTCCCAGGTAATTTCCTATAGTGTCCATGGTGATTTTTTTTGTTTTGTTTTCAGTTCCTCAGCATTGAGTAAGTCATCCCTATCTAAACTCTCAACGTTTATTATAGTAAACAGTTAGTGACAGCAAAGAGTAAATTAAACTTTTCCCACCTTAATATGGTTTGGCTCTGTGTTCCCACCCAAATCTCACCTTGAATTGTAATAATCCCGACATATCAAGGATGGGACCTGGTGGAGATAATTGAATTATAGGGCCAGTTTCCCCCATGCTGTTCTCGTGATAGTGAGTTCTCACGAGATCTGATGGTTTTTTAAGAGGCTTCCCCCTTCACTCTGCACTCATTTTCTCTCCTGCCGCTCTGTGAAGAGGTGCCTTCTGCCATGATTGTAAATTTCCTGAGGCCTCCCCAGCCATGTGGATCTGTGAGTCAATGAAACTTCTTTTCTTATAAATTACCCAGTCCCAGGTATTTCTTCACAGCAGAGTGAGAACAGACTAACACACACCTCATCCTGACACACCCTGTCTTCCTCCATGATCTACAATGTTATGACAAGTAAATAAACACATTTTTTGCGGCCGGGTGCGGTGGTTCATGCCTATAATCCCAGCACTTTGGGAGGCCGAGGCAGGTAGATCACGAGGTTAGAAAATTGAGACCATCCTGGCTAACACGTGAAACCCCGTCTTTACTAAAAATACAGAAAGGTAGCTGGGCATGGTGGCACGCGCCTGTACTCCCAGCTACCTGGGAGGCAGAGGCAGGGGAATGGCATGAACCCGGGAGGTGGAGCTTGCAGTGAGCCGAGATCGAGCCACTGCACTCCAGCCTGGGCAATGGAGCGAGACTCCATCTCAATAAATAAATAAATAAATAAATAAATAAATAAAATACATTTTTCACCCCACTGTCAATATACTAGCATCTTTTCAATCTAGTGAGCTTCCTTTCTTCTGAAGTGAGTCTTCTATTGCCTCTCACTCACTGACTCTCTAATAGTCTCCACAGTGCAGTCAGGAACACAAGTCACAGAAAGAACTGATGCCATGACTCTAGGCATCTCTTCCAGGCACTTGACTTGTGCTGACCACGTTTTCAAAGATCTAACATGCTACTGCCAGTATATACACCACTACCCTTCTTCTGCCTAATACCCCTTCAACCTCCTTTACAGTGGGTATGTGGGCTGGGGAGTAGGGGTGGATGGTGAAATAGGGGGATCAAGGCTGGGGGGATTGAGGAAGAGACACCAAAATCAAAATTTAGTCTTGTCTCCGGTTTTTTTTTTTTTTTTTTTTGGCTCAATCTCTATTAACTGTGTGTGTCTGGTGGGAAAGGGTGACAAGGAGATCTGAAAGATAAAAACAATCATTTTTCTACTCCTTTGAAGTACACAAAATCAAAATAAAAAAGTCATAAGATTAGGAGTCTATTTCCTGCACTTTAAAATCCCTTTTCATAGTTCTTGCAGTTACTGAAAATTCCTCCCAGATTTTGGCAATGGGTTAAATGTCAGTTTCATATTGCAACTGCACTGTGAGAATTCCTCTTGATCTGTATCTTCATGGGTACTGAAAAGTCATGAGGGGCTGCAGTGAAAACTAGCTAAAGACATTTTAAACCCACTAGAATGTCTTCAGTTCAACCAGGATTGTATGCCTTATATTTTTAAAGGATTTCTTGTATTAAATATAAAATACTTTTCACTTAACTTTCTTCATGATTTATTATTAGTCTTTGAAGTTGAATAGACTAACAGCTGACATTGCTTTTGATCTTTGGTGTTGCTGCACAGTGACTCTTTGAACATGCTGGGCTAGATAATTTACATATCAACCTAAATAGCATCAAAGATTCATAAAGCACTTTGAGTGTTATACAGAGAGTTTATCAGACATAGCAGGATTGCTTTTGGTTTTGACACCTCTACTGAGTCTCCTCATATGTAATTGGGTTATCCAAAAATCATAATAATGAAATTTGACTCTAATGCTATTCTTAATAGGACAGTCAAATCAAAGTAACTTATACATTAAAATAGACTTTTCTCAATACTATTACATTTGATGCAGCAATGTTAAACCAGTATGAACAAAGTCATTATAAGCAGACTTCAGGAGTCTGTTTTGCATTGGCAGGAGATGACCTAACATGACATTTCCATCTCTGTCAGTACAAATAAAATATTTGCATTAACAATATTATACATTCAGATTTGAAACAAATTCAGTTTAAAAATTCGTCATAATTGGAGGTATTGTGCTGTGAACGCCTGTGATTTCCTTGACATTCTCTACAATTCAGCCTAAATGTACTTCTAAAATAGTGTGCCTTTTTCTAAGTCAACTGCATCTACAACACTGCCATTCTTATGATCGTCTGATAAAATCTCACCTTCTTGGGAATCACATTCAAACATCTAATTTTGAATATCATGAATATCATGATACATGATTAAAAGATCCTAACTTCTTAATAGCAGTCTTAGATGATTCTCTCCCTGGTGAGACTGGACAACATTTTCTCTAACTTTCCATTTCATGAACACGAAGTTTCTATTAACTGAGTTCCCAGTACCTCAACTAAGAACATAACATAAATTGTGTCTATGATAATGGATTTAATTCTCTTTCCCATACATTAAATTGATTGGCATATAGGTAAATTCTTTTAAAGAACATGGCGAAAGGCACAAAAATTAATTGTGGTCAGAAGGGCTATATCTTTCTAACAAATAAATGAAATGAAAATTCAAACAGTTTTTGTAATACACTTAGTGGTGCATATCTGTTGCCAGTAAAAATATTATGAGCATTATAAATTCAGAATTTTTCTAGCTACACTTTAGAAAATTGAAAATTTTTATATGCATACTACAACACTGAACAGCCTAGGAGACTGAATAAATGAATTTTAAGCAGCATATTCAACGCAAATGTCTGGGTTTAGTTCAAAGAACTATTTGTTCGCAACGTTTCTCTGACTACATCTCTAGTTGATATGTGGCATGTGTGTACTATTTAGAAAATCTGAGGAATAAAAAAATCACAAAATGAAAAATAAAATCATTGCAGAAGTTAATTACGGGACATAGTTAAGCGAAGAATTAGAAAAGGTAAGACTATATATATAGACACAATTCCCATTACAATAATACCTTTGTATTATTAACTTACTTTAGATGGATATTGATGGATCTGCAGAAAATTTTACATCTTCTAAGTTTTTTGCAATGTTTTAAAGTTCTTCATATGGTGAAGTAATAATTGGTGTGGAGATGAAATGAAAGACTCCTGTGCATTTGTAAGTTTCAGACAAGCTTCCCCCTCTTACCCAATATGCTTTTTGCTTATTTACCTCTGCTGCCCAGCTATTGGGTACTCAGGAAATAAAAGTTAATTTGAAAACTTACCTAAGCAAAACATATTGGAAAAAAGACCAGCAAAATCATAAAGTGTGTCCAAAGTGTTTTAGAATTATCTGCTACTATTTTGAACTATGTATTTAAATATTTCTCAGAATAGGTATTGTTTCTACCATAAGACAATGGACAGCTTATCAAGATTTCAAACACTAATTCCATGTAATGTTTTGTGTTTTAGTGGCTCATTTTATCAGCAAATCAGGACTATTTTCACCATTAGACAATAGAAAAGAAGATATTTTATGATTTGTAGAGTTTTTAACATTGCTTTATAAACACATTTTTATTAAGGTTTTATTCATACTTTCTTTCCAACCTCTGTCATCTAAAACATGACTGAGTTCTAACGTTTTGCCTTCATTCCACTTGGAAAATTCAGTAATTTATATGTTAAAATGTTAAATATAGTAAAAGAGTATTACTTTTTACATTAATCATGGCTTTTTGTTTTCTGTATTTATGATGCTTTCACATTGTGAAGCCTTGCTGACACTGGAAGAGACTGTGCCTGGAGATAGCAAACAACTTGCCAGGGACATGCCTTTCTTTCTTTTTTTGAGATGGAGTTTCTCTCTTGTTCCCCAGGCTGGAGTGCAATGGTACGATCTCAGCTTACCACAACCTCTGCCTCTCAGGTTCAAGAGATTCTCCTCCCTCAGCCTCCCAAGTAGCTGGGATTACAGGCATGCACCACCATGCCCAGCTAACTTTGTATTTTTAGTAGAGACAGGGTTTCTGCATGTTGGTCAGGCTGGTCTCAAACTCCGGACCTCAGGTGATCTGCCTGCCTCGGCCTCGCAAAATGCTGGGATTACAGGGGTGAGCCACCGCACCCGGCCAGGACATGCCTTTCGTATGCAACCAATCCAGAGTTCACACTCCCAGCCACTTCATTATTGGTCTCTCACTGCCTGGGCCACTACCCCCTGTCTGGATCATCCCAGGGCTAGGCAACAGACAACTAGAGACAGTCTCTGCACTTCAGAGCCCACTGAAGTTATTCAAACTAGCCAATCCTGAACCTGCTTACCCTGCCCTACCTGTTCCTTCCTACAGAAACTACAATATTGGCTCTTGCTTTCATTTTTCCCTCATTCCCTCTGCCTCCAGGCCAATGCTGGTGATTCCCTGCATGGTCCTGCATGGCATATGCCCCCTCTCTGGAACTGTGCATAACAAACTATCTTTTTAACGTCAATTGTCTTCGAATGTGTTGTCCTCACCACACTTGAGTTACAATAAGACATACATTTTAAAACACATTTCATTCCCGTGCAAGAAGTACTTTTTTAAATAAAAATTCTCTAGTTTTTGAGAGAAGCATAATGTAAAATCTCGAAAGATCTTTTAGGGGTCATTCTCCAACTTAATTCACTGCCATTAAAAACATTAGCATTGTTAGTAGTCCCTGTCAAAACAAGTGATTCTTATTCTGTGGAAAGACATATCATGTCCCCACTCTAATTCAGTTCTCTAACCTAGAATTTCTCAACGAGTGTACAGCAAATGGTTATAGCCTGAGGAGGCAGGATATATTCTTCAACCCTCATGGCAAAAGATGGGACCTAGAGTGGCCAGGACTCCTGTGCTGGGAACCTCTGGCTACAAACATCCTCCTCAGGTAGTCTCTGCTTGCTATGTAAATATTATTTGTTATATGCACAGCATCTGGAAAAGATTGAAAGCACTACTTTAAGCCAATAATTCTCACAGTGTTTAGACCGTGGGGTTACCACTTTCAGGTGGTTCCCCAGGCAGGTATAAAATACAAGGAACACCAGAGACTCCCATGCATTTCCCATTTTCATTTTAAATATTGATCCACAGTAATGTTTACTTACCAACAGAAATGCTCACCCAGATTTTTTACGTACAACTTAAAATCTCTCAAGACTCCTTGAAACTCTTTATCATGGCCAAAGAGCCCTCATGATATGGCTCCTGATTATCTTTGCAGCTGTCTCCTGGCAAGTCCCAGCATTTACTCGTCACTTGACCTATGTTAAACCTCTAACATTTCATAAACCATGTTATTTTTGTCTTTGCTGTCCCATTTACCCAAATGAACTGCTTCCTTTGTTGACCTCGCATAATCCTACATATTATTGAAGATTCACTGTAAAATCATTATCAAAGCAAACATGTTATTGACAACACCATGCCCATACCCCATTATATACATTCCTGTCACTTCTCATCTCCATGTGTGGTGGGTCATATTAGGTGTCAACTTGACTAGATCAAGGAATGCCTAGCTGGCTGACGAAGCATTGTTTCTGGGTGTGTCTGCAAGGGTGTTGACAGAGGAGATTATCATTTGAGTTGGTGGGCTGGAACAGAAAGACCCAGCCTCAATGTGAATGGGCACCATCCAGTTGGCTGCCAGTACAGCTAGAACAAAACAGGTGGAAGAAGGGGGATACGTAGCTTGCTTGCTGTGTCTGCTCCCTCTCTCTTCCCATGCTGGGCAGAACTCTTGGCTTCCTCTCCTACTGCCCTTGGATATCAGACTCTATGTTTTGGGGCCTTTGGACTCTGGGGCTTGTACTAGCAACCTTCCAGGGGCTCAAAGGTCTTCAACCTCAGACTGAGGGCTGCACTGACAGCTTCCTATACTCCTTGCAGTCAATACCACTGCCCTTCTTGTTCCCCTGCTCTTTCCTTTTGAACATGTGAAACTGCCATTTCTTTCCTTTCTCTGCTTTCATGGCCACAGGATTTAGTATTTCAGTAGGTATGTGACTCAAGATTACCTTCTGGGTCCTTTTCTGTAATATAAATACTGGTAAATTATATGTCTTTCCTGTCTTTTTAACTAGGAAGATATGATCCAGGAAGCTGCTAGAAATTCTGGGTATGGACACAGAGATAAAGATAGTTTCAGAGGATGAAGCATAATGGGAGAAGTACAAATGAGAGAGTAAGACAAAGTGAGTAAGACAAAGTGTCCTGGTGGCTTTCCAGGCCCTGGTTTGGGGTGTTCAGCTCTACCATGGGCAATCCCTTTTTTGCTTAAGCTGATTCAAGTTAGAGTTCTATCGTTACCAAAATGGGCTAACTAATAGAGATGGAAATCCACAAATGTAAGTTGAATGACAGAAGGAAGGAAGGAAGGAAGGAAGGAAGGAAGGAAGGAAGGAGGGAAGGAAAGGTGAGGAGAGGGGAGGGGAAGAAGGGGAAGAAAGGGAGGAAGGGGAGGAAGGGAAGGAAGGAAGGTTAAAACTTAAGTGTATCAGGAAATTCCTTCAACCTCCCTAAACTCATTCAAGATTCAAAGTTTGTGGACTTTTTTTTTTTGCGATGGAGTCTCACTCTGTTGCCCAGGCTGGAGTGCAGTGGCACGATCTTGGTTCACTGCAAGCTCTGCCTCCCAGGTTCATGCCATTCTCCTGCCTCAGCCTCCTGAGTAGCCGAGTAGCGCCTGCCACCATTTTTTTTTTTTTTTTTTTTTTTTTTGAGACAGAGTCTCGCTCTGTCGCCCAGGCTGGAGTTCAGTGGCATGATCTTGGCTCACTACAGATGTGATCCTCCTGGGCTCAAATAATCCTTTCACCTCAGCCTCCCAAAGTGCTGGGATTATAGGCATGAGCCACTGCACCTGGCCTATTTTGCATATTTGTCCCCTCTAAATCTCATGTTGAAATGCAATCTCCAATGTTGGAGGTGAGGCCTAGTGAGAGGTGTTTGGATCCTGAGGGTGGAACCCTCATAAATGGTGTGGTGCCCTGCCCACAGTAATGAGTGAATTCTCCTCTATTACTTCACACAAGAGCTAGCCATTTAAAAGTGTGGCACTCCTCTTCTCTCTCTCTTGCTCCCTCTCCTGCCATGTGACATGCCTGCTCCACTTCCCCTTCCACCATGACTGGAACTTCCCAAGACCTTATCAGAAGCAGATGCTGGTGCCATGCTTCTTGGACAGTCTGAAGAGCCATGAGCCATAATAAAGCTCTTTGATTTATAAGTTACTCAGCCTCAGATATTCCTTTATAGCAACACAACATGGACTAGTAGAAGTGGCAATCATGTGTCAGACCTTCTCCAGGATTAAATTTGAAAAACAAACACATTGTTATAAATTCAAGGATCTACTATGTAAATCATACAATAATAATTAGAAGAGAATTTTTAAGCTCCCTAGTAAGATATCTGTACATTTCTCAAGTTATTGATACATTCAGGGCTTTCGGAATTTTTTAAAAAAGAGACTGATACATGGCTACATTAATTTAGTCACTAGCTTCCAAAAATCTGTTACATTATTACAAGATGAGAAAATAAAATGAATTGCCAATATTGCTGTCTAAACTGACCAACAATTTAAAAGGTTAAAAGATTAAATACACAAAGCTCTTAGTGTCTAAAGGACATTTTGCAGTTCTGAGAAAGATAATTATTCTATATTGGTTTTTGAAAGCTTAGAGTCTAGCAAACTATGTTTAAAAAAATCTATATTCATTAAATATTGGTCCTTCTTACTGACCACCCATTATATTTTATCATTATATAAAATGCAGTAAGAGCAATACACTAGGTGCTGGCCAGAGCTGCAGATCCAAAGTAATTTTTTAAATGGAAATTAATTCAGCAGTCTAGAGAAATACTATCACAAACAGTGTCCTGGTGAATCTCATTAAATCCATTTGGAAAGACATATAGTTGGAAAGGTAAAAATAAATCAATAAGATTAAAAAGGAAGTCTATGCTTTACAGAAAAGAGAGAGAAAGAGAGGAGTCATATTATCTGGTTGTTAAGTGACAGGATTGAAGTAGGACTGATTTGTCTCCCTTATAGGGAAAAGCAGTTTTGAGGACTAGAGCAAAATACCACTTGCACATGGCCCAGTTTGTACAAACTGCATTTTCCTCGGCAAGATTTCACTCCACCTTTAAAGATGGAGATGAGCTTTCACCAGAGGAGCTATTGCCTAGCAACAAGATGCTAAGAAGGAGAAGGCGAGCTGAGTCCTCTCTATAAAGAGCTCCCTCTCTCTCTCCACTGCACTGCAATGATTTCCAGCACAGACTGATGCCCTTGAGGGAGTCACCTTAACAAACAGAAGACCATGGGAAAAGAATTTTGCTAAGATCATGAAAAAGTCTAAGCTTCTTTTGTTTTTCAGCAGACATTCGGCGCTCACTCCTCTGTGCTTAGCCCTACACAAAGCATTTTCACAAACGTGTGTTTATTTCCTTTAAGCCCCTAGCTGTCACCAGTATTGAGTCATATGGCTGACTAGCTGACTAGCTATAGACCTAAGGTCTGTCTGGTCTTACCTGAGACTGTCAAATGTTTGCTGAGAAGCACTGATCTCCATCATCTTTGCTATTGCCTCAAATGTTAAACTCCTACCCCTACGCTAAAATAGGCAGGGTGGCAAATCCTCTTTTAAACTCTTTTTCACAGTTTGAATAGTTCTCTGTTCCTCCTATTCCCCATCCCCACCATCTTGATAAAGATTCTAAGTCTTTATTGTCTGTTTTTTAACGGGCTTCTACTAAGTACATAGTACTAGGTACTAGAGACAAAATTAGGAACAAGACTTAATTCCCATAGGAGCCTATAGAGGACCATAGGAGTAAACAGAAGAAGCACAGAATGGCCGAGAAAATCAAGAAGCAGTGGAGAAGGCTGCCCGGAGATGGCACCTCTACCCTGACACCTGCAGTACCCACAGAAGTCAGTCTTGCAAAAGGATGGGCGTGGCTGGAAAGTGGCCTGGGATGATGGCGGGGAAAATAACATTCTGGGAAGAGAGAACAAAGGCAGTGCTAAGTGACAGGGAGCCTGAAGCCTGAGGAATATGTTACTTTCTATGCTATAATTCAATAGTAATAATTTTTTCACTATATCCAAATTGACTCACTACCTTTTTATTGCCACCTGGGATACAGCCAAAGACGGTTCACAAATATGATACAAAAGCTATTGTTATTTCATCAATGTTTTATTCAAACTGCATTTAATCAAAATGTGCTTCCATATGTATCAAAATGGCATCAGGGCCCGGACTATGCTCAAAACAATAATTCTTAAGTATATAAGACAATATAATGGCGTGATTACTAAACAAATCTGTTGTCAAATTGTAACTATACAAGAAAAATTAGAAAATGTATTCTGGGCAAACCAGATACAACTCTTGCAAAAGTCTGTATTCACATGTTCTTACCTATTCTTAGATACAGGTTTGATTCTTTTTTTAAAAGAACAGAGTAGGCAAATCAATAGACTAGGATTGTTTAAAGAGATACAACATGTGATTTAATTTTTGAAGAGGTGTTCTGAAAACACTACGCCCAAAATTTGAGCTTCGGGCTCTTCTGATTTGCTATTCAGGGGCTTCTACGCTGCCTCTCTGCTGCCCTCACGTGAAATGACAGAGTATAGCAGCACAGAAAATTCCTTAAAAAAAAACTCAGAACAACCTCAACGTAGAACTACAAAAAGGGAGAGATGACGTGATGAGCACTTTCTCACAGATTCCAGGAATCTGGATTTGTTGTGACTCAATCACTGTGCAGATGGGTTTCCACTGAATAATATTTTCAGGCCTTGTTTCAAAGACAGCAGAGTTTTTTCAACATCAGAAGAGAGCTCAAAATGTATATTTAGAAAGAGGAAGGGTAGAGAAGCAGGATTTAATTGGCTAATTAAGTCTCCAAACTGTACAATTACAGAACCATTATTGCTCAGCCAAAACTAAACCTTGCTACATTTTTTTTCACCTTAGAAGTGTTACACCATTCTCTTACTAGTGGAATGATGCACATCAGGGACTTCATCTAACCTTCCTTGTTTACTGAAGCTAAATATACCGACTTCCTTTAAAAGTAAGCTTAAAACCAACTTGTATTTCATACAAAATATAAAAGAAAATTTCCATTTTTGAGCTAACTTTTCTAGACTGTCCTTCAAATATGCCAATCCTTTCTTTTTAAAAAAAATTTCTTGAGATTGTAGTCACTATGTAGTCTCACAGCTTCATACTTACACTTCTATAGACAATTTGCAAATGGCTTCCCAGCCTCTTATACATTCAACAAACTTTGAATGTCTCTTCACAGTTTGAAAATAAAAGGATATTTCCTCCTGTCCTGAAACGTGCTTCCATCCTGATTTTCCTATATTCGCTATAGTCTCATCATTTTTCCAGACTTACCACTCAAAAGTTATTTTCTAATCTCTTTTTCCCTTCCTTCCGTATTCGTTTTCCAGCTAGTCAATGCTGGGAACTTTGCCATGAATTTACAATACATTGGAGGTTCCTGGAAAAGTAGAGGCTTGATACAGATTTACAGCGTGTGTGACTTGATGGATGAATGGAAAGGAACAGAGAGATACATTACATAAGTAATCATAATTTTGAACAAAGGCTAAGAGGTAAGTATGCTATAACAGGGAAATGGAATCTAATTCAGGGCAAGAGTACAAAAAGGATAGGCATGATGAAATGATTTTAGACCAATGTCTATAAGACAAGAAATTGATAACTAATAAAAAGGAGGAGGAATGCATTCCAGGCAGAGGGAATGGTTGGTTCTTAAATGCTGAGGTAAGAAGGAACTTGACATTATCATAAAACTGCCACACGGACAGGGAGCTGAGGGGGCATAAAGAATTGGCCAGAGTGGACTGCTAGCCAAAGTTTTTCTTTCCCTTGTTAAAATATTTATAATTTGTTCTGTTTCATTTTTAATTGAATCTGAATGTCTTTTAACAGGAAATACAAATACCACGGGCCTCATCATATTCTATAGTTTTATGAGCAGGTGGATCATTCGTTCATGCAAACTACCTGTTTCCATAAGTATTAGAGGTTAAAATTATGTCTTAGGGTCCATGTGATGAGATTTTATCCTAACAGCAAAGAAAGCCATGGAAGAGTTTTAACAGGGAAGTGACATGTGACACATTCTGATTTGAGTTTATAAAATACAGTAAAATTCTTTCAGAACGCAGTAGGTGTAGTCCAGAATTTTTCACTACCATTAAATGTGGTGTTTTGTTATGGTGAGGTTAACGAAGTGACCTGGATGAGCCTACAAGAACAACAGGTTGTGAGTTATGGGAGTCCAGAAGAGCTGTCCAAATTCCTCCAAGTCAGGTCTGCGCCCTGGCTTCAGTCTGGCACCACCTAGTGGCAACTGTTCACTCCAGGTTAAATATTGGTAGATTGGTAGGGATGATTCTGGACTCTGTGGCTCATATTTCCAAGATCACAGCAGCAATATTGGGGATCTCTTGTTTTGTTGGTACTATGTAGGGAAACTGGACTGGAAGAATACTGGTGGAGCAGAACTTCCTCATCTATTTCTCAAGACAGAAATTTCTGAAATTTCCTCAATGGGGCTTGCCTTCCTCTCTTTCCACCTCTACCCCCAATCTCCCAGCAAAGGAAAGAACTTTAGCTCACTCCTATTTGGAAATGGGAAAAGGATGGGAAGTAGCAACCAGTCACAAATCAAATTATATCCAAGTTATCTTAATTACTGGTGGTGTTATGGTGTTTTAAGGTAACAGTGCAGCTGTCATGAGGAACATGGATTGTAGGCCGAAGAGAGGCTGTTTAGTTAGCAAAGCATTAGGAAGCAATTGCAATAGCTCAAATGAGAAATGGAAGTTTTTTTAGACTAAGGTGGCAGCAGCAGAAATGAGTTTAAGAGACAGTTTAAAGATATTTAGGAAGCAAACCCAGCTTCATTCTGTGATTGATTGGAAATTGGGGAATAGAGAAGGAAGTGTTGAGAAAGATCCATGATTGCCCAGGTTTCTAACATGAAAAAATAGGCAGATGGTGGCTTTGTTTATTGAAATGCTTGAGAGGAAGAAACTTTGAGGAAAAGAATCAGGAGTTCGGTTGTTTTGAGCATGTTGCATTTGAAGTCCTATAAGATGTTATATATTCATTGGTTAAGCAAATGGATATGCATATCTAGAGCTGAAACACAGTGATGTGACTGGAGATGCAAATTTGTTACCTGTGGCTATAGAGATGGTAGCTCAAGTAATTATAAAGAAGATGGATTTGGGGGGAAATAGGGTAGATTATGAAAAAAAAGCATGACTAGGACTCAAGAATGAGGAAAATGAAGAGAATATGGTATTACAGAAGTCAGAAGAGAAAGTTTCTAAATAGAATGGGTAGTAAACTGTACTGAAAGCTATTCAAAGGTCAGGCAAGTCAGGGTAGAACCATCTGACTTATTGATCTGGACAGCATTGGTGACCTTAGCAGGCATAGTTGTGTGGAGGAAGTGAAAGTAAAAAACTAGCCGGGCGCGGTGGCTCAAGCCTGTAATCCCAGCACTTTGGGAGGCCGAGGCGGGTGGATGGGAGATCGAGACTATCCTGGCTAACATGGTGAAACCCCGTCTCTACTAAAAATACAAAAAACTAGCCGGGCGTGGTGGCGGGCGCCTGTAGTCTCAGCTACTTGGGAGGCTGAGGCGGGAGAATGGCGTGAACCCGGGAGGCGGAGCTTGCAGTGAGCCGAGATCGCGCCGCTGCACTCCAGCCTGGGAGACACAGCAAGACTCCGTCTCAAAAAAAAAAAAAAAAAAAAAAAAAAAAAAAAAAAAAAAGAAAGTAAAAAACTAGAACAGAGTAATTTTCTGATTTAGTTTTAAAACCATCCTTCTCAGCAAACTAACACAGGAACAGAAAACCAAACACCGCATGTTCTCACTCATAAGTAGGAGCTGAACAATGAGAACACATGGACACAGGAAGGAGAACATCACACACCAGGCCCTGTAGGGGGGTGGGAGGTAGGGGAGGGATAGCATTAGGAGAAACTCCTAATGTAGATGACGGGTTGATGGGTGCAGCAAACCACCATGGCACGTGTATACCTATGTAACAAACCTGCACATTCTGCACATGTATCCCAGAACCTAAAGTATAATTTTTAAAAAGGTAAAAAAAAATCATGAAATGCAAAATGTTTGATTGTATGTAATTGAAGAGCTATAAGCAGCAAGCCTAGATACTGCCTTCAAAAAGCTTAACTTTTGTTTTTAAGATGGCAGAGATTTGAGAATATTTAAAGTAAAGGGTCCACAGCAAGGGAGGAAGTCAGCATAGAGGATAGAGAAAAGATTCAAAGTGTAATATTCTTGAGAAAGTGAGAAAGGATGACATTGAGAACATAGGAGAGATAAGTCTTTGACTGGAGGAGGAAGAGTCTACTATTGCAATCAGAGGAAAAAAGGGGTGCAGATGACCGAAGTCTCAGAGATGCTGTGCTTGGCAGTTCAGAGCATTCCTGTGTGAAGGCTTCTACTGATTCTTTGCAATGTCTTCATTCCCACTGCCCTCAATATTTTAGGTTTAGACTATTTTCTTCACCTCTTATCTGCTCACCGTGCATCTGGACTCTCTTCCAGATCAAATCAAATCCACAACATTCAGCACAGTTTGATAAATAAAACATCATCAAGAACTAATTTAATAATGTCGCATCTCCACTTAAACATCTTCAGTGACTACGGAGAAGGATATTGAAGAAGAAGCACTGAATAATAAGCGTCAGAAACACGCCAAAATGGAATATGTGGCCTTAGCTGAGGTTTGGAGTCTTCTAAATTCCTTCATCTTCTGTTCCTGTTTAGGCAAACGTTTTTTAGTTTATACATCCTTACTTTGCTGAGCTGATGACGCTTAACGTCATGACATATCATCAGTCTTCAAGGTTCACTTATTTTCTTATTTCTTTCATACGTTACACTGATGACTCCTCATACATAGGGAAATCCTGAATCACCTATTTGGTTCATTTCATGTATTAATTTATATTGGAATTGAATTTCCCATGGCTTTGCCCAAAACCTTCAAAGACAGTCACCACATTTCTATTGTTTGTTATATATAAGAGAAACTAGAAGAGTACCTTTTGTATTATACATGCATAAGAATACATGTAATATTTTGCATTAGTCGCAAAGATAGGAAAACAGTTAACAAAACAAGAAGTCTTCAAGAAATTACTTCTGCAGCAGCATTGTTTTAAACTTCACAGCCATGTTTCTATAGGAATGTTCAATGCATATTTCCTACTTCACTCCATACATCTTTCTTTTGTGTACATTTCCTCTTCGAGAGTCAAAAGAATTAAATTGAGTTTAGTTGTAGTTTAGTCCTAGTTAATTGTTTGACCTTAGGCAAGTCACTTCCCCTCTGGGCCCCAGTGTTTTCACTTACACTAGAAGGAGACTTGTCTAGGAAATTCTCATTTTTCCTCTAGTTTCTGATTCTATATTTTTAATGATTCTGGTTGAATAGGCATTTTATATTGTTGAGATGGTTCCCATAGGGTAATAGTCCTAGAATTTATCATTTTTTTCTTTGCATTGACTATAAAAGTAAAAAAAAAAAAAAAAAAAAAAGCTGAGTGATGCTTTCATTTTTGCCCTGAGCCATTTTGTCCTTATTGGGGAAATCCTATTTCCACCTTTAGACTATTGGGCATGACGTGGTGAAACCACAATACTCTCAACTCCTTGCTAAGAAGTGATGTTTGATAGCGATTATACAGTTAGTCCCACAATATTACCTAACAGGAAAGAAATCTGCTTTTAGATTAGGCTCTAAGGAAAAAGCAGTTCTCCCCACACAATCATAATAATGATAATGATAATATCCCTATCATTGGATAGCAAATCATGACTAAAAATGAAATCAATTATGTCACTCCTCCAACTTGTAATAATTTATATTTGTATAAGATAATCAGCTAACATTTTATACAATGTTTTGAAAACAGCACCACTTTCAATAAAATAAATTGATAAGACTCAGTTTAATCATTGAATGAATGAATGAACTAATGGAGAATTAGAAAGAACTAAGCTCTATTCATCAATAAATACTGAAGCAAAGACCAGGATTTGTAATCCTTTTTTTTTTTTTTTTTTTTGAGACGGAGTCTCGCTCTGTCGCCCAGGCTGGAGTGCAGTGGTCGGATCTCAGCTCACTGCAAGCTCCGCCTCCCGGGTTTATGCCATTCTCCTGCCTCAGCCTCCCAAGTAGCTGGGACTACAGGCACCCGCCACCTCGCCCGGCTAGTTTTTTGTATTTTTTTTAGTAGAGACGGGGTTTCACCGTGTTAGCCAGGATGGTCTCGATCTCCTGACCTCGTGATTGGCCCGTCTCCGCCTCCCAAAGTGCTGAGATTACAGGCTTGAGCCACCGAGCCCGGCCCAGGATTTGCAATTCTATGGTCAGAAATTAAAGCCCTCAACCACAGCAGCAACGTCCCAGCTGAGAGTGAGTGACACACAGAGCAGCTCAGAAGCGCCTGAAGGAAGAAAGTTAGTCTCAGAGTGACAAACATAACAATGGCCCTCTCAAAGATGTCCACAGCCTAATTCCTGGAAACTGAGACTGTGTTACCTTACATGACAAAAGAAACTCTACAAACGTAACTGAATTAAGGATGTTGATGGAGAGATTATCCTGCATTATCCTGTGGGCCCAACATTATCACAAGGGCCCTTGCAGGAATGAGGCAGGAGGTCCAGAGTCAGAGAAGGAGAGGGGATGAAAGAATCAGATGTCAGTGATGTGAGTTCACAAGACAATCACACTGTTGACTACAAACTGTTGTATTCTTCTTTGATGTCAATTTACACACAGCCTAAAAATAGTTAGGATACAAATGCTGAATTGTGTGAATGTATTTGTCTGACACTTTAGATGACTCTGATGTCCTTTCATGTCTTGTTAGGGTTTCTTTTTAGCTAAATGTATTTGTTTCATATTGCTGCTGTAAAAATTACAGACTTAATGAATTATACACACTGATAACGATTTTCATGAAAGAATTAGTGGGATGTGTGTGTGTGTGTGTGTGTGTGTGTGTGTGTGTGTGTGTGTGTGTCTACATTAACTGCATGGTAAATACCCAAAATGTTCACTTCTCAGTGGGGGTTCAGTCCACCCCAACAAATTCTGTTATCGATTTTATAATATTTTGAATTAAAGACCTCCTCTAGACATTTTTAAATATAGCAACATGGGCTGTTCATATCCATTTATTATCAATAAATTAGATGTGATTTTTTTTTTCTGAATAGAAATAACTTGCAGCTATCAATATGAGGTGGGAAACTATATTGTAGTTGGTACTGTGCTCAGCCCTAGGAATTCAGAGACAAAAAGGATGTGGTTGCTAGTGTGAAGGAAATCAGGTAACCCTAGAAAGGAAGACTTCAATTATTTCACAACCTTGTATCGGGCTAATGGTTCTGAGTAATTTTTCAAGTCTTTTCTATCCAACAACTGGGAGTATTTTATCTACCTCAAAATATTCTGGCTGGGTGAGGTGGCTCACGCCTGTAATCCTAGCACTTTGGGAGGCCGACGTGGGCCTATCACCTGAGGTCAGGAGTTCAAGACCAGCTTGGCCAACATGGTGAAACCCTGTCTCTACTAAAAACACAAAAATTAACTGGTCAGGGTGGTGCACACCAGTAATCTCAGCTACTGGGAGGTTGAGGCATGAGAATCGCTTAAACCTGGGAGGCACAGTGAGCCGAGATTGCGCCATCGCACCCCAATCTGGGCAACAGAGCAAGATTCCATCTAAAAACAAACAAATAAAAATTCTAAGTGCCATTATTTCAATAATACATATCCACCTAGAAAACATTATTTGGAGATATATTATGTCTTTCAATAAAAGATTATAGCTCCTAATAAAGATATGCATTAATAAAGCATTAATTTTCAAAATGTTTCCTAACACGGCATGGCTTACTTGTACAACTAAACATGGAACTCATGAGGAAGCCTCTTTTGGTCTCCAAATACAGTGGACAACATTTATTCTACCTTTCCTTCTTCACCACCAATTAAGCATTGTTAAATGTTGCTGCTAAGAGATTCCATTTAACATATCACCTAAAAACATGAGTCCTCTCTCAGGTTCATGAAACAAAGGATCTTATTCTGGAATCCATGAATCAGCAGCAAAAGGACTTCAAGGAATCTGTTAATCGCTTGAAAGTGTGTTTGTATGTGTGTGTGTGCGTGCACGTGCATGCCTATGCTCACACATGTGTATATTCTTTTAGATATAAGGTCAATAAATGTCATCAGTGCTCAAAGAGGTAAAGAGAACTACTGCCCTTCTGTAGGCTAATTACAGTAAGCAAAAGGTTAGGTATTTGGAGGGAGTTTCCATTCTTATCCGAATTACACCATCCCACTTATACCATGATCACGTCTATTCACCTTTTACTGCTTCAGATTTTTACTCTCTGAAACAGGGCTAATGATTATTTGCTTATGCCCCATATTATTTAGAAGACAGAATAAAAACATAGACCTCATTCACTTCCCTCTCTCTGAGTACATGCCAGTGCTCCCCATCAGCTAAACCTAACTGTAAGCTGACATGCAAGGTTCCCTGTTGATGTAGTCCATACAACCCATCTCGTATGGCAGAAAAAAAGAGTGGAGAAGGATGGAAGATGAAGAATGGATCCCAGGGGCTTAGGGGTAGTGGGTAAAAGGAATTTATCTGGCACACGCCTTCAAGTAGGAAGTTCTTTAGCTAAATGTGTTAAAACGTGGTCTTTATACTTGCTCTTCCACCTGCCTAGCTCACTTTTTCACCTCCTTCAAGTCCTTTGGGTCACCTCTTCGGTAAACCTTCTCTTATCACCCTATTTGAAATAGCATCCTGCTTTACTCCTGCCCCTGACTCTCTATCCATCCCGTCCCCTACTTTGAGTCAGATGGTAGCACTATCACCATTAGAAAAGCCTGTACACTTCACTTACTTGTTTTACTTGCCTCTCTTCCATATTCCATATGCTCTAAGAGAACAGGAAATAGTTTTTCTCTTCTGGAACTTTACCATATCTTCATTGCCTGTATTAACAATATCTAATATTTCCTTCATTCATCAATAAGCCTATATTGAGCATCCCCAGATGGGGAAACTGATGCAACTGTCAACGTTGGGAAGAAAATGCCTGTATTAACTGTGTTTTTAAAATGGAAACTAGCTTATGCATGACAAAACTGTAGTTATATATATATATATATATATATATATATATATATTTTTTTTTTTTTTTTTTTTTTTTGAGACAGAGTCTCGCTCTGTAGCCCGGGCTGGAGTGCAGTGGCCGGATCTCAGCTCACTGCAAGCTCCGCCTCCCAGGTTTACGCCATTCTCCTGCCTCAGCCTCCGGAGTAGCTGGGACTACAGGCGCCTGCCACCTCGCCCGGCTAGTTTTTTGTATTTTTTAGTAGAGACGGGGTTTCACGGTGTTCGCCAGGATGGTCTCGATCTCCTGACCTCGTGATCCACCCGTCTCGGCCTCCCAAAGTGCTGGGATTACAGGCTTGAGCCACCGCGCCCGGCCTGTATTTTTTTTTTGAGACAGTCTTGCTCTGCCGCCGAGGCAGCAGCATGATCTGGGCTCACTGCAACTTCCGCCTCTCGGTTTCAAGCTATTTTTTTTCCCCTTTCAAATTTCTCTTGGTAGTTTTCACTACCTGAATGTTATCTCCTAAATCTCTCCCTTTCCAAATGTCACTTTTAGGCTCAAATATCCTTTTCTATTAGGTTTCTCCTGTTTTGTCCAACGTAACTGCTCTCTCTGACCAATATCATGTTATTGGTACCACTAGGAGTACTGAACGCCTCCCATACATGTCAGTTATTTGTGTACAATCTTAACAGCAAAAGTGAAACCCATGTTCTTTGAAAAAGAGGTATGCGATTTATGCTATTTTCATGCTTTACAGCATTGAGCACAGTTCCTTGCTTGTCATGTGTTGAGAGCATCAGGACTGGAGTCAGAATCCCTGCCTTCAACTCCTGCCTCCACAGTCACTTGCTGTGAGACACTAGCAGGTCATTTAAGGTCTCTAAGCTACTTCATTAGTTTGCTGTAAGGGTTAAATAAGATGATATATTTAAATCATTAGCTAATATATACTCAATAAAATGATTCGTGATTGATATAGTATGTGTTCAGTGTTTGTTAAACAAATGAGTTTATAGTAAGTTTTGGAAGAATGAAACAGTGCACAATGAAACCATTCAATGTTCTTGCTTAATAATGTATGATGTGAACCAGAAAATGACTCAGTGTTAAGAGAACAGCCTCTTGAGTCAGACTTCTAGAGATCAATTCCATCCCTTACTCCCTGTGTGAGCTTAACCAAGTATTGAACCTTTCTAGTCCTGAGTTTTCTCATCTACTTAACTTACAGAGAACAGAGGCTGGGCATAGTAAGTGATCAGTAAACTAATTATAGACACTAAAAACCAAGCTGAAAAGAAAATTAATCTGACAGGCTGCCAGACATTCACAAATTTTAAGAATTTAGTTTGCACACAAATAAAGAGATATAATTAATCTTTTCAAAGATTCTTATTGCCAGGTTCTTTTCTTTTCAAGATAGGACTAAACCATAGACATTTAGGAAAAAAACAATTTCAAAACAAGCAACATTCCAAAAAGAAAAAACACAACTTTAAAATTCCTTTTATGTGTTTGTTAAAAGTCTCAAAGCAGCTGTTACTAAAACTTTCAACTTTCTGTCATCCAACAATGTTATTTCACAATCATTAATAATTAATCATAGGTCTCTGATTCATTCTTGTATGCTCTAAAAATAGGACACCATGAATAGGCTTAGATCCTTAGCAACAGAATATTGAATATTCCACTAGCTTAACCTGGGTACCTAGTCACATTTTGCAAACAGATTTGTCTCAGGATTGCTAAGTTGGAAGATATTTAATGGCAAAGTCAGATATGCTTTTTCTATTTGCAGTAAGTCAGGCTAATCTCAGTAAAGGTCTCACCATTTCTTCTCTCTCTTTGCCTAGTGGTGGAAAGCAAAAAGGCTTTTGCAACCATCTTGAGCCCTGGAGATGAAGGCTATCAGGCATAAAGCCTACTAAACCACCAGAAACCTGCTTGGTTACTTGATGGATGCTTGTTTGTTTGTTTGTTTGACAGAATCTTGCTCTGTCACCCAGGCTGGAGTGCAGTGCCATGATCTCAGCTCCTCCGCCTTCTGGGTTCAAGTGATTCTCCCGAGTAGCTGGAGTTATAGGTGTGCACCACCACGCCCAGCTAATTTTTTTGTACTTTTAGTAGAGACAGGGTTCACTATGTTTGTCAAGCTGGTCTTGAACTCCTGGACTCAAGTGATCCACTCGCCTTAGCCTCCCTAAGTGCTGCGATTACAGGCGTAAGCCACCGCACCAGGCCTGATGGGTGTTTTTGATGTCCACCATGTGACAGATATTTGCACACGTTCTGATGAATGAGGAAATGGCATAGATAAAGGTAGCATCCAATCTCTTTAAAAATTTTTAAGGTTAATGTGTTCAATAAACAGTGCAAGGCACTGTTATATACCATTTACAAGCATGAGTTCACTTAATCTTCACTGTAGCACCATGGAGTAACTGATGCAAGTGTTAAGTATCTATCCAAGAATTATACACCCAATAAGGGGAGGCTCCAGTACCCAAACCCAGGAAGTCTGTGTCCTATATCCTAGCCTAAGCCCTAGGCAACCCAGGAGATCAGTAAACCACAGATGTGGTTAACAAGTCTGTATATACCTCCTGGATTAACAGCAGGACACATATGAGGATGGACAAATGTGGATTTAGTATGAATGTGTATGTGCGTGTGTTCCCTAGCTTACCATTCAAAATATTCAATTCGCCAAGTAATATCCTATCTATGGGTTTCAGTAATATGAAGTAATAATCAGGAGATAGTAGAGATGCACATAAATGTGTATACTGGAGCCTAATACAAAACAGCAGAGGCAACGAGAAGGTCTTTGACACTTTGTACAAGTAGTCCTGGACTTACCCAAGAGTAAGAAAGCACATTCCCCTTTTCTCCCCCCATCAAAAACAAGTCCCTCTCTTCCTTTCTCAGATGGATAGAAGGATAATAGATGGATATTGATAGATAGCTCCACTTCCTCATTCCCCTTAAATTCCTCTTTTATTCTTTGTCTCTCACCCAAACTAGACAACTTCAAGCCTGAACCCACGAATGTCTCTCTGGACACTTGCAGTGTCCAATACAATAGCCATGGACTACATGTGGCCACTTAATTTAAATATAAACTAATTAAAATAAGCAAGTTTAAAATGTAGTTCCTCAGTCCATTCTCCACATATGGCTGGTGGCTAATACTGGACAGCCCGGATATGGAACATGCCCATCATCACAGAAAGTTCTGCTCTGAAGAGTGATAGGGGTCACTGCTGGTTCTGTCCCCTGAAAGTGGCACTGATTCCTCTTTTCTGAGTTCCTCTGTTTTTGTGTCATCACAGAACTACACAATTAAGTTTAAGAAAACCATCTACTATAAACATAGAAGTTATTTGGCAACATTTACTTTATCACACACTTCCCTCAGTCTGCCAACAATCTTTGATCAAAGTCATTGGCAAGTTTCCATGCATTTTTCAAGATTTTTTCTTTCATGACATCCTTCCAAGTAGCTAAAAGAAGACAGCTTAATATATGTGAACTTTTTTAATCAAAGAAATACAACTACCTAGCTTATTCCATTCTTTACCTAAAATTTTTTATCTCACCTCATGAATTATTAAGAGACAATCATCTTTACCACATTGTTTTCTATCCTGATATGGGCTCACCTCACTTTATCCTCTCAGAATTGTATCCAAGTGAATTAAAAATTTTCTGTATTCAGTTTCTGTAATATTATACCAGTGATAGACTATCAGCAATTAAGCCATTGAGTCAGCAACTAAGGAAGTTTAGACAAGGAAAACATGATTATAATGATTTTGTTCTAAATATTAGAATAGCTCCTCCATAATCTCTCTTGCTAAAGCAAGGTGAATTATAATATCCATTAATTCATTTAGCCATTAGATATTGAGTTATAATTTACTACAAGCCTGATATTGTAATAGAGGTAGCCCCAGACACTAAAGTTCTTACAATATAAAGTTCTTACAATATAATGGGCTCAAACTACTAAAATAAAAAAGTGGTGTTCGTTTCCCTTCAACATCCCACAAGGTGATGGTGACTACCTAAATTTAAATCTCTGTTCACATTACCAAAACAAACCCACACTGATCCAAAAACAGAGCAAATAAAACCACCTATAATCCATGTCTCCAGTGTACTTGGGAAATAGTGTGACACACTTCAGTTTACATGTGAGGAGAGACTCAGCAAAGTTGTGGGGCCACTCCAGGGTCCATGAGGAGAAGGCGGTGGGACTCAGCAGCAGCAGAACATGGAAAAACAAAAAGTCACCCCCGAAAGGAGGAAATTCTCCCTGGAGTGGAGAAATACCGAAAACAGGGATGCAACCTAGTGAATCAGAACCCTGGCTCCTGCAGAAGTGAAAGGAAGGGACAAAAACATGTGCAGTGCCAGAGGTGGCAGTCTTAGGAAGATATGGCCTGGGAGGGACAGGGAGGTGGAGCCCTTGGAGACTTAGTGGTGAAGAGAAAGTAGAAGGAAGTGTTAGAAATGAAGGAAGATGAAGAAGAAACCAGAGAATCAGAACCGGAAGATATACATCAACTTTCCTCTGCAAAATGTCCCATCTATCATGGAAACTGTACTTCACTGTACAGTAGGATAAGGCATTCTCAAACCAAGAATCCCAGTAAACCACCCAAGTCTCTCACTCCTAAACATAGAGAGTCAAGGTGATAGAAGAAAAATTTAAATATGCAACAACCCAAGAATACAGTCCTCGTGAGAGTCCTTCTTTAGGAATCTGCTAGAGGGAGAGTTTCATCCTATCAGTTACGAATGGGGAAACCAGCAAAAAGAAAGCCATCTGGTGTCACTGAATATATTTAATAAATATATTAAATTGTAGATCTAAGACTAGAAGAAAGTGAGAAAAGAGGTAAAAGAATAATATGTAATATATATATTCTGACAAAGTAAAAAAACACACAACTACAAAATGGGAGCATAAAAGAGAAAGAAAGGAAAAGTGAAATATACATACTGAATACCATATAGTGATAAAAGAAAATCATTTTAAACTTACAAACCAAACAGTAGAAGCCTAAATAAGGCATAAAGAGACTAATGGCAATATAAAAGGTATTAGTAGAAAAGTAACCACTAGAAAAATACAAACTTTCCTAAGTATCAAATTAAATAGTGCTCCCTCCCCATCTCAAAAAAGAAAAAAAAAGGGAAACAAACCACACAGAGAAACATAGTAACTATAACATATATTGTAAATATAAAAAATAATATGACACATTGAGACCAAACATATTACTCATATTAATATATGTTTATGAGCTTAACTTACCTATTAAAGAGATTTTCAGATTGAGTCACAAAGTAAAACCCAACTCTCTACTACATACTATAGACACACTTAAAGAGATTCAAGAAAAATAAGTGGATGGACAAGTTATACTAAGCAAATGTAGGCAGTAAAACGGCAGGTTTGATGATCTTGATATTGAACAAGGTATAAATCAGGTCCAGAAGTATTAAATGAGACAAAGGGGGACATGTTAAAATGATAAAGATCATATTGCTCATAAAGAAAATTGAGTTTTTTAAATAGCCATGAATACAACCACCACCTTTATAAAGCAGAAACCACAGGAAATTCCAAGAGAAATGGTCAAAAACAAACCAATAATATGAAACTTGAATGTATCATTCCCTGTCCAAGAAAAACAAGTGGACAAAAAACAAGGAAGGGTATAAAACACTTACCACATAACAAATAAGGTAGATTTTATGAATTTTTAAAAATTCTATTACAATAATGTTTTACACACCTCCTTCTCAAGATCATATGGAATATTTACATAAATTGACCATATACAATGTCACATAGAAATCTTCAATAATTTCCATGAAGTAGAAATAATTCAAACCACATTTTCTGATCAGAGTACAATATAAACAGAAATTAATAAGAAAAACCAACATAAAACAAATAGCTTTTCCAGCTGAAAAATGTAAAAACTCTTTACTAAAAAACCCCTTGGTAAAAAGGGAAATACTAAATGAAATTGCAGATTTCTTTATATAACAATGATAAAAAGATTATGTATCAGAATATATGGGTTATAATCAAAGCCATGATCACAGGGAAATTTATAGTCTTAACACATATCGATAAAAATAACTGAATTAAAATTTCAGCCCTAAATCCTAGGAAAAACAAACAATGTAAACCATAAGAAAGTGCAAGAAAAAAATGGTAATAATGAAGACAGAAATTAATTATTGGGAAAAAATAGAATGAAACTAAAATGTTGTTTCTTTCAGGGGTAAATCATTTGGTAAATTATGTGGGGATAAAAAGGAGAGAAACCTAAATATACACAATAGAAAATAAACACAGGAAATTAAAAGAGAGAATATCAAAATGTTTTAAGAAACTATTTTGCACCACTATATGAAAATAATATAGCGATAAAATAGAAATTTCCCAGTAAACACAATTGATCAAAGCTGATCCCATTAAATATAGGTAGCTTAAGTAGACTAATTTTCTTAGGAAAAAGTCTGAAAAAAAGTCACTTCCCTACAAGGTCAACAGGCCCAGATAGCTTCACATGGGAATTCTACCAAACCCTCAAATACCAGATAATTCTAATTCTGCTGAGGTTGTTCCAAAACATAGAAAAAGAAAGAACACTTCGAAACGTTAAGTATAACGTTGCTAATTAAACCCAATGAAGATAATACCAGAGAACCACAGATGGTTTCGGGATGAAACTCTTCCACCTCAGATCATCAGGCGTTAGTTCGATTCTCGTAAAGAGGGCGCAACCTAGATCCCTGACATGCGCAGTTCACAATAGGGTGCGTGCTCCTATGAGAATCTAACGCCAAGGCTGATTTGACAGGAGGCATCTGACAGGAGGCGGAGCTCAGGCGGTAAGCTAGCTGGACCCGGCTCACCTCCTGCTGCGCCGCCCGATTCCTAACAGGCCACGGACCAGTACCGGTACGCAGCCAGAGGTTGGAGACCCCTGTTATTGAAAGATCAATCTAGTGATAAATAATAACATAGGTGGCTATTTCAATATCCTAGAGACCCCTGCTACTCAAAGTATGGGCAGCAGAACAACAGCATCAGCATTACCTGAGACCTTGTTAAAACACCATCTCTCGGCCAGGTGCGGTGACTCACTCCTGTAATCCCAACACTTTGGGAGGCCAAACCCCATCCTCCCGCACGTCACTTGAGGTCAGGAGTTCAAGGTCAGCCTGGCCAACGTGGTGAAAACCCGTCTCTACTAAAAATACAAAAATTAGCTGGGTATGGTGGCACGCACCTGTAATCCCAGCTACTCGGGAAGCTGAGGCAGGAGAATCCCTTGAACCCGGGAGGCAGAGACTTCAGTGAGCAGAAATAGCGCCACTGCACTCCAGCCTGGGTGACAGAGTGAGACTCTGTCTCAAAAAAAACCAAAAACAAAACCTAGCATCTCTCAGGCCCCACCTCAGACCCATGGGATCAGAATCTCCACTACAACATGATCTTCAGGGGATTCGTGTGCACATTAAAATATGAGAAGCAATAGCCTAGGCATCATAAGATAGCATCTGAAAAATAAAAAGATAGATGCAAGAGAAATTGTGCTTCCAAAAGTGATAAAGATCAGAGAAGACAATAAGGTTTCAAGATCCCATTACTGAGGGTATGTGAAAACTGGCCCCCCAGAAAAACAGATTCATAATGAGTTTGACTATAGTTACTGGCTTACAGCTACCTTGCTGCTTATTTTCAAAATAATTGAAATTGTTAAATCATAGTAATATTTCAATTTGGAAAAAAAAATCAATAGAAATCCTGCTTTTATTCCTTGAACTCTCAAAAATTTTAGATGGCTTACGTTTTTAATGAAGCCGTCCATCTGATTTTCCATTTTCCCTCTTACAATGTGGTAGATTTAGAGTCTTTTCCCAAAGTTCCCTTTGTCACTAACCTGGGCATTTCTCCAAGCACAAAAAGAGTAGTGAAAATTAGAGGCTCTTCCTACATACTTTTCTTTTCTAAGCAACTGGATCTGGTTTCCACATTAGCAAACCTCAACCTTTCCCTGTTTGCAGGTTTTCTTGTGTGTGTGTATGTTTGTTTTTTGTTTTTTTTTTTTAAGAAAACGCAATCGCCTCCACATCCTGATCAAAACAGAAAGCTTTCAGAAGTTAAACTCATTAATGTGCGATTGAAGGTGTTTTTTTAAATAGTTTATTAATTCCTTACCAAATATGCTTGGAGTTTTATAAATATCATGCTGGAAGTACAGAGATATGAAAGCATCTTAAACACATCTTAAAAATGCCAGCAATCACTAATGTGGTATTGTCAATCTGGTTAATAATACAGAAATAATGTGAAGAATACATAATGAATTAAATAGAAATAGAAACTATATTCATGTTGAAGTGAACTCCTCTGTGTAACACAAATGCACCAACATTACTCTGAGAATGCATTACCTTCATAAGAAAGTTAAAACTAAGAATATTTAGTTGATTTTAGTAATATTCCAGTTCACCCCCAATAACAACAAAAAATTGATATCTAATATCTAATAATTAAATATGTAATTGAAAATAAATGGTAAACAAAAATCAGTGTTTAGAAGTAGCTAAGCATTTTTAAATGCCTCTCAGAAGAAGAAAAATACACAGCCTAATAATTTTTTAATCGACATTTCAATAATTACATAGTCTCTCCCTTTGAGCTCTTAATCTCCTAGTTAAAATTTCTAGTCTTTCTCTGAAGCTTGCCTATTGCTTCCACACTCATCTCAAGCCTCCCACGTCTCTGTTCTTTTCTGATTCTATGTTCATGATCCACAGAAATAAATTTTCATGTGTATCTCTAATTGAAAACTTAATTTCCAAATTTTCTAGTTTTAAAACCTCAAATAAAAATAAGAGTGTATAAAATAAAAATCCCTGAGTGCATAGAGAGCATTCAGGGCTTTTTCTGGTCTTTGTGATTTTTCTACATAATTTTATTACATATCTGAATAAAATAGGACACATGCTCTTTTCTCCCTGATGAGTTGAAATGCACAGAATCTTTCTTCATCCCATGTTCATACATTTTTCTCAAAAGTGTATCTGTGCACATTCCTTCAGGATATATTGGTTCAGAGCAATTATGAAGACTACACGGAATATCTCATTTTCCCTTATGCTGATTGTTCAGATTTTAAATTGGTTTTTGAACTATGTTAATGTCTTTGCTTCACAAGAGTCTTTGTGGTATGATCTTAGAGATGGAAACTAACAGTTCAAACACCTGTATTAGACCTGCAGTCTTCTTACAGAATGACAGAGACTATTCAGGAAATAGTTTTAAAATCACAGACAATTGTTACCAGAATAGACTTTGGTTCCAAATTATGCAAAATAATTAACTACACAATATAAAAATCTCAGTGGATTTCAGAAGTTATAATCGGTCAGGGCAAAGAAAAAAATAAATGAGGCAATATTTCCTGGATAGGAGTCTGGGACTTGCCTGTAGGATAATTAATTTTCAATTAAACAGAAGGCAAAGAAGTGCTATTGAAATGAAACTAGGTGAATAAGGAAAGATTTCCAAGCTAAAATAGTTTATGGTCTTGAAGAATGGGTCAATTATGAAAGGGTCATTTTGTATGGTCCAAGATGCAGATATTTCATAAATAAATAATTTTTTATCAGTCTCCGTGGAATGGATCTATATAGAAGTCATTTTCACCCTCTCCTCTTGTATCAAATGACATATTAATCTCTATAACTCTGTGCTTACAATGAAATAGGCGTGGTTTTACTCCCATATCAGAACAACATAAAACTTACCTAGTAGGTTTAATTTCCTTGGTTCCCCCACTTTAAAGATTCTGTTTCAGCAAATTATGGTGATATAAATTCCTCGTTTGGGTTGTTCTTATTTATTTTTCCTACAAAATTGCTTTGTGGAAATTGTCTGGTGTAGAGAGACTTTCAGCATGCGTCCTTAGTGGAAATAAGCATTGCCCTTTTCAATTCTGCCATACATGCTTTTTACGGCAGAAATGAACTTTGAACAAATTTCATTTCTAGCAAATGTAATATCCCTCAAAATACATTTTAGCACACCAAAAGAGTTATATTCAAATAAATGGCATTTTAAAATCTTGAAGATCAGATAATCTGCCTACTACTTAAACTATTCCATACAACAGAAGAAGAAAATTCTCTAATTATTTCATAAAGTTATGACAGTCCAAATTTTAAAATCCTGACAAAATAGTTTCTAAATTTATAGATAAAATTATCTTATGAATACAAATGCAAAAATTATAAATGATGCAGTAACAAGTCAATTCAGCAGTTATGTTGAAATAATAATATGATAACAAAATAGAATTTTCATTAGGAATAAAAATATTGTTCATTACTGGAATATACAATATACATATAACATAAATATAAGCAAAAAGTCATATGATTCTATAATTAGACATCCAAAAGTCCATTGAAAACAATCCAACAGTTAGCCCTGTGTAAGAAATTCTAAGCAAAACATGACTAGAAGGAAAACAAGTATGCTAAAGAATAACTAACATAAACAAACTGGCAGGCCGTAGTGGCTGTAATCCCAGCTACTTGGTAGGCTGAGATGGGAGTATCTCTTGAGGTCACGAGTTCAAGACCAAATTGTGCAAAATAACAAGACCCCTATCTCTAACATGACATTTTTTAAAAAATTAGCTGAGTGTGGTGGCATATACCTGTTGTCTAAGTTAATCAGGCTGAGGCAGAATGATGGCTCGAGCCCAGAAGCTTGAGGCTGCAGTGAGCTATGTTTATGCCACTGCACTCCAGTCTGGGCAACAGAGCAAGACCCCTTCTCTAAAAAATAAAAAGTAGCAAAGGCAGAAAGGTAAAATACTGATATGGTTTGACTGTGTCCCCACCCAAATCTCATCTTGAATTGTAACTCCCACAATTCTCAGGTGTCATGGGAGGAACTCAGTGGGAGGTGATTGAATTAGGGGGGTGGGTCTTTGCTGGGCTGTTTTCCTGATAGTGAATGAGTCTCACAAGATCTGATGGTTTTAAAAAGAGGAGTTTCTCTGCACAAACTATTTTTGTGCCTGCTGCCAATCATGTAAGAGGTGACTTGTTCCTCCTTATCTTCCATCATGATTGTGAGGCCTCCCCAGTCATGTGGAACTGTAAGTCCATTAAACCTCTTTCTTTTATAAATTGCCCAGTCTCGAGTATGTCTTCATCAGCAGCATGAAAACGGACTAATACAAATACTGAAGCCATTTTTGTTCAAATCCAGAACAATGTAGGAATACCCACTCAGACTATGGTTATTCAACATTCTTTTGGAGTTTCTAGTAATTGCAATACTATAAAAAATAAAATATTTGCTATGAATGTTGAAAAAGAAGAAACAAAATCATCTGTATTTGCAGATATAATTATAATGTTACTAGAAAACTGAAGAGACTCTACTGAAAAACTCTTAGAATTAATAAGAAATTTTAATAAGGGCTGCCTATGAGTTAAATTACCAAAATCAGTAGGTTAACTTTTCATCAATACAGTTAGAAATGGAAATGAAATCAAAACATTCGTATAACAATAAAAGGTTGACATTCCTGGAACATGCAGGGGCTATACAAAGAAAACAATAATATATTATTAAATGGAGAGGCACGAAATGATACTGAAATGGAAGACACCATATTATATTCATATCTTAATCATTCCAAATTAATATATATATTTAATATAATTCCACAGCCATTAAAACTTGCTATGAAGCTGTCAGAATAGTATAGCACTGGCACATGAATAAGAAAATCTAGAGAAGAGAGCGGGGAATCTAGAATTACATCCAAGTACACATGAGAGCTTTATATAAGACAAAATGTACGTCTCCTTTAAAAACCCCATGTAAAAATGCAAATGTAGACTATTACTTTATACATTTTTTTTTAAGTCCAGGTGAATTCAATATTTTTAAATAAACCTATAAAAATTCCAGAAGGAAGCCCTTGGTGAAGATCTTCTCACTTAAGCAAGACAGAAAACAAACCACCTATTTTATAAACAAGAGAAGTATATCTGGCTATGTAATCCATAAGCAGAAAGACAAACTAAAGACTGGAAAAAATATTTACAGTATATATAATATCCAAAAGTTGATCATTTTAAAATGGACATATGCAAAGGCTACGAATTGCCAATTCATAGTAGATGGCATGCAGACCCATCATTTGAAAAGATGCAAGTAGAATTCCTTTTTCTTGTTCCAACAAAATCTAGATATTCAAATTAAACAAAAATGGCTTCATTTTTAGCCTTCAGATGAGCAGCAACAGAAAACAAAATATTAACTCAGTGCTGGCAAGAATACAGGGAAATTTGCACTCTTATCATTCTAAATCACCATAAATATTTTATAAATAAATTAGCAATTACCTATTAAAATTAAAACTGCATATACCTTTGACCCAGAAATCCTATTTTCAAAAATGTATCTGACAGAAAAAAAGCAAAAGCATCAGCATATAGTGATATTTCTACAATGTTGTTTACTGAAATACTATTTATAGTGACAAAAATAAAAACTGAAGACATTCAGATGTCTATTAGCAAGGAAACGCTATGAATAATGTATATTTCATTTTACTTTTTTCAGGCAAGAAAACTTACATATGTTTATTTTTGTTTATGTATGTTTGTGTGTGCCAGAAAGGATGATAGAAGGGTGTTTGGTGCATATTAAATTGGTTACTCAGGAGGGTTGAGGGGGTAAGGGGATGCTACTAGTTTTTCTTATATTTATCCTGGTAATATCTCACTTGTTAAAAGGAACATATACTGTGGAATCATGAAAATTCATGCCTAGAATAGACTTTAAAGATATCTTGTCCACTCATCTCATTTTGCAAACCAGTAAACTAAGCCAATATTAAGATACCCAAGGTTATGCATCCATGGCTCAAAATTAAGAGTTTTTGACTCTCAGATCAGCCTTCTTCCAATTCAAAATACAAAATCAAATTCTGAAAATAAGTAGCAGCTAACTCTAGAGTGAACTCCTACTTGAGCCTAGTAATTTATGTACTGAATGCTTTTCTTTCAGTCTGTGTGGTTTACATGCACAAATATACATATTCTTTCCCTAAAAGTTTTGTCTAGCATATGATGTGTTTAAATTCAAATGAATTAATTTTTAAAATCAGTACCCCTTTAGGTAAATGAAGCTATCTCCGTTGTCAAAAGATCAAAGACAAACTACATATTTAAACATTATATATTCAAATTATTTAACAACTGTTATGATACAGGCACCAAACAACCAGCCCTCAGACACTGGCCCAATCAAAATAGGCAACAGCCATTCTGGTGTAAACATCTGTGGGAAACAAAAATGTCAGCCCAGGCCGGGCGCACTGGCTCACGCCTGTAATCCCAGCACTTTGGGAGTCTTGAGACGGGCAGATCACCTGAGATCACGAGTTCGAGACCAGCCTGACCAACATGCAGAAACCCCATTACTAAAAATACAAAATTAGCTGGGCATGGTGCCGCATGCCTGTAATCCCAGCTATTTGGGAGGCTGAGTCAGAAGAATTGATTGATCCCGGGAGGCAGAGGTTGCGGAGAGCCAAGATCCTACCATTGCACTCCAGCCTGGGCAACAAGAGTGAAACTCTGTCTCAAAAAAAAAAAGAAAAAAAGTCACCTTGCCCAAAGCTTAAATATGCTGTCATATCTTCAAAAAGATTAGAATATCTTACCTGAAAATCTCATACTACACTAAACTCAATTTCCTACTAATGAACTGTTTGAAAAATACATTTTCGTTTTTACTATGGCCTCATTGTTAATGAATATGACATTATAATATTAATCTGACATAATACTGACATCAGAGTTTAACTGATTTGTATAATAAATGGTTTTTTCACATATAGAACAAGAAATATATACATTCACTCCACAAGTATTTACTGAATGCCTTCTACTTCAGGTATTTCCCTAAATGCTGGGTGTGCTTCAAAACAGATTTGATTCTTGCTTTCATGGAGTTCACAATCTGTGAGTGAGATAGACATTAATCAAGTAAACAGGTGATAATACAATTATAAACTGTGAACAGAACAAGGTTCTGTAAAGTAGAATCACAGGATGAGGGGTGTTCAGTCTATAAATTAGATGGTCAGAAATGGCCTTTCTGGTGAACATGATATTTTCATTTGATCGGATTAAGAAGTCAACCTTGTGAAAGTAGCGAACAAGTTCTCCAGCCAGAGCAAGCTGTTTCTTATTAATGCGACTGGCTTGTTTAATCAAAATGAATCACAATGTTTAATTAGTACTTCATCAGTACTCAATACATATTTACTTATTGAATCTAATGATTAGATTCTGCATGCTATTCCATCTCTCTTATGAAAGGGCTTCGTGTTGGACTATGGTACAATTGGGCACTTTAAGAAACAGCAGAATATTTTGAAAGTAAGTTCCACATATTTATTTGCCACTAACACACTGAATGTAAAAGATATGAAGCATATATACAAAAATTACATAGCCAAATATATATGCAATCAACCTTTTTTATAGCTGTGTCTTTGTGGTTTCCATCTTTTCTCCCCCCACCTCTGAAAATGTTTATGATTTGTAATCTCCCTCTCAGGACTGCCTGTAATGATATGGAATGATATCCATCAGGAAGGGGAGGTTGTAAGGGGTCACAGAGGTTTGCATTAGAAGGAGTAAAGTTTGAAAACCTTCCCCCGACGTTCAGTTACACCCCCTTCTAGGGCATATCCTTCCACTCTTCATTTAGGAATTATTCTGGTCTTTTTAGATGTCATACTTCCATAAATCTGCAGACTATATATTCTATTCATTCATCTCCACTAGCGAAAAGTTCCACAGTTTATATTAATATTTTTTTTTTTTTTAGAGATAGGGTCTTGTTTTGTCACCTAGTCTGGAGTGCAGTGGTACAGTCACAGCTCACTGTAACCTCAAACTCCTGGGGCCAAAAATGATCCTCCCACCTTAGCCTCCCGAGGAGTTGGGACTACAGGTGCACACTACCATGCTCGCCTAATTTGCTAACTTTTTATAGAGACAGGGTCTTCCTATGTTGCCCAGACTGGTCTCAAACTTCTCCCCTCGAGGGATCCTCCCACCTTGGCCTCACAAAGCGCTGGGATTACAGGTGTGAGCCACCACACCCAGCTTACATTAATTTCTTCAAATAAAAACATATTTTCATAGGAAAAAATTATCAATGGGTTTTATTGATATAGGAGTTACGAAGAAATTAGTTAAGCAGATAGTGAGGGTAGAGGAGTCCTAGGTAAGGTTTTCCTTTTAATTAAAAGCAGCCCTCAAATCATTTTTTTTTCCTAACAAAGAGCAGACTGTAAAATGAAGTTGCAGACATAGGCAAGCAAGGTGGAAGCATGCACAGGCAAATGCCTGAAATTATGCCAATAGGAAAATACTATCTGGAATTACATGTTCAAAATGAGAGCTCTGTCTTCCCTTCTCTTTGCCAGCCGCGTGTACAGTAAGGAGTAGACAAGATGGCGCTGAGCAAGTGGAAAGCCCATTTGCGTAAGATTAGGGTGGGGCAACCAGCGTTCCCCACACCATGTAAACTTCACACCTGATCAAACCAATCTGTGGCCCCCACGTAAATCAGACACCAACTCCTCAAGCCTGCCTCCCTGCTGCTGCCGCCTTCTCCCTTTTGGTCTCTCTCTGTCTCTCTTTGTCTCTGACTCTGTCTCTGTGTCTCTCTCCCCTCCCCCCTCACCTCTCTCTTCTGTCTCTCCTCTCTCTTCTCTCTCTCTCCTCTCTCTCACAAGAGAGAGATTGCAATATCATCCAATGCCGTTCAAGAAGCAGACCGTTTATTGTGTACCTTTTACAAGTTCAGCACTGTGCTAGCCTCTGTGGGGATTCCCAAAGCAGAAAGTAGACGGGTGCCATAGGATGCGCAGAAGGAAGCGCTGGTGTAGGTGTGATCCACAGATAACGGGGAAGGGAAACGGAGCTTGCAATGGTGTCATTACCAACATGTTTGTGATATGTATACATTTCTGGATGCAGTATGGTTAAATAGGGGCATTTAAAAGAGCCCCCACCCCAGAGGATGAAAATATAGCCCCCCCCCCAAAAAAAAAAAAAGTTAATTAAAAAGCAAATTTTCACTAGTGGCTCTGTAGCTTTGAATTTAAATTTTAAATTTCCTGATAACTTCTCAACCATGAAGACTAAGAGCTTGGCCAAATTATTTGGTTCTCTGCCCAAAGATTGGTAATAGAGTCACGTAGAATGATTTTTTCTCCTCTTTAACAATGAATCAGAGGATGCTGGGTTTCACTGAACGTTTCTGAAGATTTTCCACACCACAAAGCCCTCCAGGCACACACAGCTCAGCATTTTGTAGACCAGCATTAAATCTTAAAAGAGGTAAAATGCTGCCCTCTCGTGGCCCATGTACAAAACTGATGAAAACAGTATTGTTCTTCCTGTTACTGAAAAGCAGCCAAGTCCAAAGAAGAGAGCAGTATTTAGATTTTAAATGAGTTTGCAAATAAAAAGACTAGAGTACCTTAATATGACGTGAGTAAACCTTTCAGGAAGTAAAATTTTGAATCAGATCAGATTAAAGTGTTCCAAAATGGGGCTTAATATTGTAATTACCACCATGACTCTGCATATATGCAGATTTTCCCCAAGGAGTTCAAACTTTGACTCAAAATCCAGTAATCTTGAATCCTGGTCTAATCCTTACCATCTAAAGAAAGCACACTTATTTAGAGTAATTGTTCAAGAGAAAGTTCATCAGGTCCTTCCTCATCCTGCCCCCAGCCAGATGTGTTCTCTTCCTGCTCTGAATTCCCATAAGACATCATGCTACATGTATATGGGTCTCTGTTTCTGCTGGCAAGTAATAGTTTTAGAACCTTTGTGACCTCTAAGATGGGCATGACACATGGTGCATGCTTAAGAAATGTCTGAATAAATGAATGATAAATAAATGGGAATTAAATGATGAATAAATGTATATCTATGATAAATATTCCCTATTTCCCTTATTTAAGAAAAAAAAAAACTATTTGTTGTGCAAACACCAATGCCTGCAAGCCTTGTTGCACTGGCTCAGAGGTCATGCAACATATCTTTGAAAACAGTCGGGAAGGCAAGAGTGGCTCCAAATCAAGCCTGGGTGCATTGCTATACTTTGTGGAAATCAGGAATGGGTACTCTGGCTCTGCCTACTCCTGGATAGGCCCTACAAGGATTTTACAGGTTCTGACACGTAAAAGCAGGGAAGTAGAATACCTGAGAAGCAGATTAAGACAGGGTTCCTCACCCCACTGCCCACAGGAAATTCTCTTCAGTGGGCCACAGAGCTAAATGTACAAGCCAAATGCTTCCTGAAAGGTTGGTGCAGATGAAGTAAATAATAGCCTATGTAAGCACCACTGAACCACTCCAGTCTAGAAGTTTCTGTTTCTGATTCAGGCACTGTTCCCAGGTCAGGTGCTGCATGAGTGCTAACTGGGAGTGATGATGGTGGTGGTTGAGATGTAACAACACGTAACAATATCAGATGCCTATTAGGTTCAGGCTCTAAATGACTCCTGCTTGCCCTTGGACAAGCAAGCTGGGAATGTGTGAATGTCAGCAGTGGGTATTTATACTTGGCTCCAAACTTCTCCAGACAAGTTCTTACTTGTTCCCCTCCACCGGTGGTTGTTTGAGCCTTTCTGCTGTTTAGCCTCATTCCTTTATAAGCTGTGAACCCAGACTCCTATTTTGGGTCCTTTTGTGGGTAACTTGATTCAGTCACAATGCAACAGACTCCAGGACAACTTTTTTTGTCTCTATCTCTGGCTCCCAGCACCACAGCATACATTTAAAAAAAAGAAAGAAAAAGAAAAAAAAGACTCCCTGCTGCGTGCTTCTTGGGCACTGTGACAGCTGAAGGACAAGCCTGCCTTTCAGCCAGGATTCCACTTCCCTAGAGAATATTAGGTATTGGACGAGATATGAGATGAGAGGTAAAAATGATCAGTGGCGCGCGCACACACACACACACACACACACACACACACACACACACACACACAGAGGATTGTAATTGCCAAACTTCGCTAAAGGATACTTGAGACCTGTCCCACTTTCTTTAGCATTTACTAATTCCTTGACTTCCTCTGACCACAATACCCAGGCCTCTCTCTTGTGGAGCTCTAGCGGCCCCCTTGCTGCACATCATGGTCTTCTCTCAGCTCTTATTCTCTTTGACATCTTGCCAACATCTGACTTTTCTGACATCCTCAATTGCCTATTCCTGGAATAGTCTTCTAATCTTCCTCCCAAGACTAATCACAAGTTAGTAAGAATCCAAGCAACTTTTATTTCTTTTATTTATTTATTTATTTATTTATTTATTGAGACAGAGTCTTGCTCTGTTGCTCAGGTTGCAGTGCAGTGGTGTGATCATGACTCACTACAGCCTCAAACTCCTGGGCTCCAGCAATCCTCCCATCTCAGCCTTCCAAGTAGCTGGGACTATGGGCATGTGCCACCAAACCCAACTTTTTTTTTGTAGAAACAGGGTCTTAATATGTTGCCTAGGCTGGTCTCAAACTCCTGGGCTCAATCAGTCCTCCCACCTCAGCCTCCCAAAGCACTGGGATTACAGGTGTGACCACTACACCCAGCCCATTTCTTTTAAAACATCCCAACATTTCAGTATGTTTTAAATATTTATTGCTTCTAAATTAAAAGTTTAATACATATTCACAAAATATAGAGACATGATTTCATTTAGAGATCCAAATGTGAAGCCTAGGTGAAGGCCCACTATGATGGGGCCATTGTAATAGGTTTCTCTTACCTCTCTACCTGGCTTTCATATCTCCTTCAATAACTCTCTTCCTCTTCTTGCGGCAAGACTGGGTCCTCAATCCCAATCCCAACCTCTCTCCACTTACTTCCCCTTTGCCTACCAATCCTGCCTTCTACCTCCAGTTGCCGTTTTTGGTTTTTTTCTTTTTTGGGGGGGGAATGGAGTTTCACAATTTTGTCCAGGCTGGAATGAAGTGGTGTGATCTCGGCTCACTGCAACCTCCGCCCGCCGAATTCAAGCAATTCTCCTGCCTCAGTCCCCCGATTAGCTGGGATTACAGGCACCCACTACGACACCCATCTAATTTTTTGTATTTTTAGTAGAGATGGGGTTTCATCATATTGGCCAGGCTGGTCTCGAACTCCTGACCTCAAGTGATCCACCCGCCTTGACCTCCCAAAGTGCTAGGATTACAAGCATAAGCCACTGCACCTGGCCCAGTTGTCATTTTTATACTAATGACTGCTCAATTGGTGTACCAAACCAAACCTCTCATCCAAGCCTGGATTCCAATACCACTAGTTGTCTGCAGAACATCTAAATCTTACCGTTTGGAAACTGAACACATCATCCTCCCTCTGGTTGGCAAACTAGCTTTTCTCTTTCTCCTATCTCAAATCTTATCTCAGCAGAAGCCAAGGGATCCATACAAGGCTATCTGTAGAGAAGAGGGTGCTCATCCTATTTCAGCTTTCAGAATTATGATGGGCACGGTGGTCTGAGACAGAGAAATTAATTTAAATCAATTTGAAGGAGTTTGACAGAATATTACAGCTAGTTATAATGGGATGGATAGTAAGCTGTTAGACCTTTCCAGAAAAGAAGTTCTCAAAGTAAAAGGCAGAGTTCTGACCTTTTATACAGAAACTGGTGCAATGGTTATGGGTGGAGGGGCAGCTGTTAAGGATGCCCAGTTTAGACATCTCTTAGCAAACTGGGAAGCTATCTCCTTCATGCCTATACCCAAGACCCATTTGTTAATTACATGTACGTTGCCTTAGGCCCTTTGTGCTCCTATAACAAAATACCACAGACTCTTTTATAAAGAAAAAATTTACTTTCTCACAGTTTCAGTGACTGGAAAGTACAAGGTCAAAGCTCTAGGCATTTGATTTAGTGAGGGCCTTCTTGCTGCATCCTCACATGGCATAAGGTGGAAGGGCAACTAGCCAAGCACTGCGTGATGCCTCTTTTATAAGGGCCTTTTAACTCCATTAGCCAGGACGAGACTGTAAGGCCTAATCACTTCTTAAAGACCATCTTAATGCCTATCTTAATCACTTCTTAATACC